>NW_015645538.1:1318685-1331930 GCF_001515625.1 Sinocyclocheilus rhinocerous
GGAGAAGACAGACCATTTAAGGGCGTAGAGGCGTCTTGTAGACGGTGCTCTAGCCTGAGAGATTGTGTTTAGCACATTCTCTGGGAGGTTCGCAAGCTCCCATCGAGAGGCCAAAGGTGCAGAGCCCACAGCTCGGGCTGGGGGTGCCATATTGTTCCGTTCGCCTGAGAGAGGAGGTCCCGTCTCAGGAGAATGGGCCACGGGGCTGCCGAGAGCAGCCGACACAGCTCTGCAAACCAGTGCTGGTGCAAACCAGCGGGGCCACCAACAGCACTTTGTGTCTCTGTTCCCTGACTCGCCTGATCACCTGTGGAATCAGAGCGATCTGCGCCGCGGGCTGTACGCCAGGCGGAGAAGACAGACTATTTAAGGGCGTAGAAGCGTCTTGTAGATGGTGCTCTAGCCTGAGAGATTGTGTTTAGCACGTTCTCAGGGAGGTTCGCAAGCTCCCATCAAGAAACTGGAGAGACCGCTGTGGCGATTTATATAGGACACTACCGTCATGCTGTCTGAGCGGACTAAGACGCGGTGTCCCCTTAGGTCTGGCAGAAGGCAGAAGGCCCAGACACACTGCCAGCATTTCCAGGCAGTTGATGTGAATGCGTCCCTGTCCTTCGAAAAGTAAGTTGGGAAATGAGAGTTGTCTTCTGAGGCGAAGAGGTCGACCTCTGCCCTGCCGAAGATTTCCCAGATTTTCTGAACCGTTTGAGAGTGGAGCGTCCACTCCTCCGATGGGACGTTGCTCCGAGACAGCATGTCTGCTCCTTGGTTCAACATGCGCTGCTCTCAGCGAGCGCAAGTTGAGCTGAGCCCATTCCAAGAGGCGCTCCACTAGTGCGAAGAGGCGCTTCGAGGAGAGACCGCCCTGGCGATTTATATAGGACACTACCGTCATGCTGTCCGAGCGGACTAAGACGTGGTGTCCCCTTAGGTCTGGCAGAAAGGTTCGAAGACTTGATTTGATTGCAAATGATTGCACAGATACTATTTAAACTGAACTGAGCTGGATGATGACATCACTGAATTCAATGATGAACTGCCTTTAACTGAAAAATTAGTGTTTACTATTGTCATTTTGCATTATTGACACACTATTTTCCTAATTAATGCTGTTCAGTTGCTTTGACACAATCTGTATTGTTAAAAGCGCTATATAAATAAAGGTGACTTGACTTGAAAGCTGTGGGGTCCGGGCTCGTCCATGCAATGGAGGAGCTTGGCCTGGAAGACTTGTAAGACCGCCATGGAATGAAGCGCCGAGGCCGCTTGTCCAGCAGACGAGTAGGCTCGTCCGGCGAGAGCTGAAGTCGCCCTACACGGCTTGGACGGGTGGGCCGCCTTTACCTTCCACCCAATGGCCGTGGGCGGGCAGAGATGCGCGGCCACTGACTGATCCAGGGGAGGCAGTCTGTCGTATCCTTTTTCTTCGGCGCCGTCGACTGATCTGAGGGCGGGGGCACGCCAAGACATGGTGATCTCGTTGTGGACCTCCGGAAAGAATGGTGGAGCTCGTTGTCGGGGGGCCTGACTGCGCCTCGGCAAGAACCACTCATCCAGGCGGCTGTGGGTGGGCTCCTCCATCGGAGACCACTCCAAACCCAGCTCCTCCACAGCTTTAGACAGGACGCGGAAAAGCTCGGCGTCCATGCCCGTGCTGGCTGTGCTGGGTTGTGCAGATGGCGAGGCGCGAGGGCAGCATGAAGCGGTGAGAATAGCCGAGCAGGAAGGGGTCTCTCGATCCGCTGTGAGGCTTGATCACGGCGAAGGCTTTGTAGTCTCGTAGAGCGAAGAACTAGTAGTCGTCGCTGAAGGAGAATAATCTGAGGATCCTTATATAGCCAGATGACCCTGCCCATTCTGGCGGGCTTTACCGCCATAGGCTCGTGCAGCTCTGCTGCCGAGCCATTGGTTCATTTTTTATTCACTGCATGAAGCAATGGCCGTGCAGTTACACTGCATTATTGAAAGGCTTCAGTCATCGGAGAAAAAGGAGTTTTCCCCCAAGCGTCTTAAACAGACGCAGTACGAGTGAAGTATTGATAGGGAACAGAGACTTTTGAGAATGCTGCAGACCCAAGTTTAATTTGAAAACTCCGGGGTTGCGTTTCAGTGTAAATGGAGCAAAACAAAGACTTTTGAAAACGATGGGTTAGGGTTAATGTTCGCCGGTTTAAAACGAAAACGCACTAGTGTAAACAGGGCCTTAGAGAACACTTACAGATACCTTCAAGTTATTGGTGTTAATCTGGCACCTGGTGCTCATTTCCCTAATTATATGACAAACCCTATTTAGCTGGCAGATTTCCTCGAATTTTTACTGAGATGGCAAGATGGTGGGCCGCTCTAAGGTGACTGAAACCCTGCGATAGCAGGTTGTCCAGATGAAGGCCAGAGGGATGACACTTTTAGCCACTGCAAGAGAAGTTGGCCATTCTAAATCTGTGATTTCTTGAATATTGCAGCTTTACAATGACACCAATTCATTCAAGTCCTCCAAAAAGGCTGGTTGTCCATGCAAGACAAATGCACAAGAAAACAGGATAATGCGGAGACTGTCAGTGGGGAATCGGTTCAGCACTGCAGTTGGAATTGCTTGCCAGTTCAGTTTTGAACAGGGTAAGGATCTGTTTTGGGATGTTTAAGAGACGTTGGACTGAAAGCACACTCTGCAGTGACCAAGACTCTCATTAACAGAGAGTTCACCCTTGCTGAGGAGCATGTTGTGTGGACAGAAGAGAACTAGTCCAAAGTTCATTTCAGTGATGAAAGCAAGTTTAATTTATTTGGGTCTGATGGGAAATATTTTTTTCCTTGAAGCTAAGAACATAGAAATAATGAAATGTCCAGCCAAGAGTGCTGATCTAAACCCGATTGAAAATCTCTTGAAAATCCTTGGTGACAAAGCTTAGAAACCCACTACAGTTACCGAACTATAAAGAAGAGTGGACCAAGATCACACAAGAGCACTGCGAGAGACTAGTGATGTTCTGTGGCCACAGATGTCACTATTTTTTGATCAGAAAAAAAAAAAAATTAAACAGGACCCATTGTAATCTATAAACAACAACAAAATAAACTAAAAAAATAATACAAATAATAAAGCTGTATGCTGTATTAAACTTTTATTGTTTTGATGCTTAAACTTCTTTTCAGTTTTGAACCATATATATTAGTGATTTCATATGCTGTGTGGATGCTACATACTTTGTCAGTGCTGCTGTCTCAGTACAGTGGCAATAATTAAGTTACTTGGAAGAATTCTCTGTGAGTGACTCTGTGGAGCTTATGTAAATCAGAGACCACCACATTGAGACATCTTGCATGCTGGTCACATTTCCACATGAATATCTTGTTTGGCCCGCGACCAGCACCTCCATTTTGAGGATCAGATTGGGAGGGAGGAAGGAAGGCGGCGTGGCACACTGGAGAATAAATGAACCTCACACGCCAGCTAATGACCTCACAATGCTTTTACTCAGGAGCATATTTCACCGCTGGCTTGGTATCCAACACCCCCAAAAGCCATTTCAATAAAGCCTGTATTTACAGTGAACAATGCGTGATAGCAAATGCCATTTGAGTTCGGCAGGCTGATTCCTCTTCTAGCACATGATCCACAGAGGACTTTGTACTTGTTTTGTGCATATGCGCTATTTTGGGTACGAAGCTTGACTTCTGAGAGCACAAAGCAATGCTGTGATACCAGAGTGAATGTGATTATGTGCACCCAGACTGAAATGACGGTTTAGTGTCTTTAATCACTCAATCAAATAATCAATCACAGTCAGGCATCAATTAGTTTGTCATTAGCTTTGTAGACATATTGGATTCACATATTAGAAAAAAACACACACACAGTATTTTGGGAAGGTGACAGTAATAAATCCCATCATAAGTGCCATTCGTTTGTCATATAAGAGGGCTAATTCCCCGAAGAGGAACGGATTGTAATGGATTACACAGCTCTCTCTCTCTCAGTTCTTCATATTTCCCAAAGGTTTCCCAGCTAGAGGGCTTCTCTAATCATGCAGCATGACAGAATGTATGATTAAGTATTATAACTCTATGAATAATAAACAAAACTCTGCACCGTAGCCCAGGCAATGGACACACACTGCCAGGTCAGCACCTCATGTGTTGAGGTAACATGATTACAATGGTACCACAATTACTTGAATACTTAAAGGAACACTCCACTATTTTTGAAAATAGGCTCATTTTCCAACTCCCCTAGAGTTAAACAGTTGAGTTTTACCGTTTTCGAATCCATTCAGCCGATCTCCGGGTCTGGCGGTAGCACTTTTAGCTGTAGCTTAGCATAGATCATTGAATCTGATTAGACCGTTAGTATCTCGCTCAAAAATGACCAAAGAGTTTCTATATTTTTCCTATTTAAAACTCTTCTGTAGTTACATCGTGTACTAAGACCGACGGAAAATGAAAAGATTTTCTAGGGCGATATGGCTAGGAACTATACTCTCATTCCAGCGTAATAATCAAGGAACTTTGCTGCCGTACCATGGGTGCAGCAGGCGCAATGATATTACGCAGCACCTGAAAACAGGCTAACTTCCGTCAACATAACCAACATGACCACCTGCTTGCACAGGGAGCGTGCTGGGGACTATTTTCAGGCGCTGCGTAACATCATTTTAAATAGGAAAAATATAGAAACTCTTTGGTAATTTTTGAGCGAGATGCTAACGGTCTAATCAGATTCAATGATCTATGCTAAGCTACAGCTAAAAGTGCTACCGCCAGACCCGGAGATCGGCTGAATGGATTTGAAAACGGTAAAACTCAACTGTTTAACTCTAGGGGAGTTGGAAAATGAGCCTATTTTCAAAAATAGTGGAGTGTTCCTTTAAGTGACTCTTAAAAAGACATTAAATGTGCATTAGAAGCAAAATATCATACATTACATTTATTTTTAATGTATATGGCGCAAACATATTTTTTTGAAATACTGATGTTATGAGAATGCATTATGAGCTAAAAAAACAAGATTGTTAAAACTGTATACAGTTAGATCTAAGGATATGTCTGTGGAAATTTGTAATACACCAATAAATAAATAAAATTATGTGATTTTAGTGTCTCTGGATTTTAAACATGTATGTCTCTTGGAGACAAGAGAGGCTGTGCATCTTCAAAATAAAACAAATATAATGAAAAATAAAACTAAAATAACATGAAATAAAAGAGATCAAGTGGAATATAATCCACAATTTGGTTACACTTTATTTTGTGTCCTTGTTACAGTGTAATTATACATTTAAGTACTGAGAAATACTAATTATCTACATGTACTTACTATATGGTTAGGGTTTGGCTTAGGGTTACTTGCATGTAATTATGCATAATTTATTGTTATTATAATAGTAAGTACATGTAACGTGTAACAAGGACACCTTAAAATAAAGTGTTACCCCACAATTTTTTCTAACTTAAAGTATACTGCAAGATACAGGAGAAATGTAAAGTGAGAGGAGGAAATGCATCCACGTTACTGTGACTGGCTGACTGCTGAGTGTAATACTTCCCACCTATAATGTTTGTAACTCCACAAATTGGCTTGAATGGGTCAGGCTGGTGAAAATTAATCGAATAATTAAAAAGCAACATGTCAGAATTAAAATGAACTTGTAATGACTTAATACACAGAATGATCTATGAGCAAGCTGTTTTTTAGCGAGCACTCAGCTCAGTTAAATTAAAGATCCATCTGTGTGTTTGCAACCTCCACTGCACTTACGGTGTTTACAGAGGATTTGTTGACTTGTATTTTTGAAGCAATGTAAAAATGCATATAAACTTGATGAGACTTTAATGTGATACGACTTTAATGTGACTTTTCTAAAACAGTTTTTAATAGTATATGTGGTGTACATTGACAAATATGGGGATTCAATTTGGTAATATAAAAAAAAAAAAAAATTTAATTAAATTAATGTAAATTAAATTACATTAAATCAAATTAATAAAATGTTCACATTACTCAAGTGCTTAGTTATTTGAACTCTGCAGCAATATTTGTAAAAAAAAAAAAAAATTTGTGACCAAATCACATTATGAGAAACATTCCATCTTTAATGGAAAGTGGACAAACATAACTCTGTCTTTAAAGCATAATAAAACATATAACAATAAATAAATAATAAAATAGTAATAAAAAAAAACTATAAAATCTTCTAAAGTAAAACAAAAAAATTACTGATGCTCTTAGTTATTTGCACTCATAGCGATATTTGTAAAAATCGGAACTGTTTTGTGAATATAAGCATATGAGCAACATCCCATCCTAAAATAAAAGTGGACTAACTCAAATGTAACCAAGATCAGAGGGCCTAGAAAATCCACAGTCCATAAGCCATCGTCATGCTGCTTTTGACATCCTGTCTAGACACATCAAAATGCGATTTGCCAACCTCATTTCACCCCTAATGAACAGCTCTAATGAATATTTTAGGAAGAGACAACCGGATAGAGTCTTAAGCGTGTCTGTAGTCACGTCTGTAGCGTGGCACTCTGGTGTTTTCACTCTGTTCTCTGTCGCTATGCAGCAGCTGTGTTCTGTGTGGTGGCCCACCTGCTCATCCTTTCCACCGCGAACCTGTTCTGAATCCTAAAAAGCCCATCACTATCACAACACATTCAACTTTAATCACTTGGACTGTTCCATCCTCTGGTGTGGCTGTTTGTTTTTGCTGTTGTACAGGCTTCAGCACGAGTCTTGATGTGTAGGGCGCTGAGAGGATTGTAAACAGGTTTACAGGATCTTGTAGGAACAGATCAATTCTCTACACTCTGTTGATCACAGTATCCAGACCTGTCACTCAGAACGTACTGTAGGAGGGCAAGAGTGTTGCGTTGAACTCCTTTACAGAAGGAGAAGCGTCTTTTGTGCAGAGAAAGGAAAATGACGCAGTAATCAGGGGGAAAAAATATGAAACTGTAAAAGTGAGACAGGTGTTCAAACTTTTAGTCATATAGACCCTCACAACCCCATCAATACGGCTCAAGTACCCCTTCCACAACAGCACTGACATATTTAAAGTGGACATTTTACTTAAAATGATTTAAAAAAAGAAAAGAAAAGAAAGAAAGAAAGAAAACTATCAATATTGTGTGTAAAGAACAGTTTCTTTTTCACAATCTTTTAAGATAGAATTTAAGTATAATCGAAGTGAAGTGATGAAATTTTACCGACAATTAAATAAAGTGACATTTGTTAATGAAACATGTACTGTAAAAAAGTCATTTTAAAAACAGCAAGAGTAAATTTTGTAGATTAAACTTAAATTTACAGTGAAAAATATACATATGCAGGTTCATCTAAAAAAAAAAAGTATATCATGAAAAAGTTAATTTTTTTGTAACATTTCAAAAAGTGAAACTTTCATATATTCTAGATTAATTTCATGTAAAGTAAAACATTTCAATTTTTTTTTTTTTTTAATTTTGAGGATTAGAGTTTATAGCTCATGAAAGTAAAAAATCCAGTATCTCAAAATATTAGAATATTTCCTAAGATCAATAAAAAAAAAAGGGATTTGCAAAACAGAAAAGTTCAAGATCTTTAATGTGTTCATTTATGCACTCAATACTTGGTCGGGGCTCCTGTGGTGTGGCATGGAAGCGATCAGCCTGTGGCACTGCTGAGGCACTATTGAGCCTTCAGCTCGTCTGTATTGTTGGATCGACTGTTTCTCATCTTTCTCTTGAAAATATCCCATAGATTCCATATTGGGTTCAGGTCAGGCATGTTGGCTGGCCAATCAAGCACAGAACCAAACCGACTTGAGCTGAATAATGACATTTTTTAGAGCTGCTTTAAAGCAAAATTTGGATTTGTCTCATATTTAAAGATGTTTGCATAATTGATTCTGTTATTTCCCTGTTTATTACTGTGAAGTTGCTTTGAAACAATCTGTATAGTGTAGTGCACTATAAATAAAAATGGCTTGACTTTCATTTTGGACTCCATCAACTTCCATTGTATGGACACATACGGTTTAAAATGTTTTTTTGTGTGTGTGTGTGTGTGTGTGTGTGTGTTTTCCACAAGCTAATTTAAATACTAATATATAAAAGGTAACACACATGATACTAAAATAATGCAATATTCATTAATTTAACAATATAAGTTGTAACATAAAACCCTAATGTTCATAGCTGATAAGAAAAAAAAATGAATGAATGAATGAATGAATGTGAGCTGTCACATTTGAGAAGAGAGAACTGTGGTAATGCCAATTTATGATTTTTCACCATAAATTATAAGATGAATTCCAAAAATTGATTATTTAATAGTATTTTAAAATTACATGGAATCTCCCATTAGATCTATTGCAGTTTTTCACCATATAAAGAAACTGTTAACTGGGTTTTAAGCGTAGCCTTTTTACAGTCTTTTTCTGTTGAAATTATGATCATTTCTATTTTCTGCAACAAATGTCAACACTTACATGACACAAAGCCCTGTTTCCTGTATAAAGGGTTTGTGTTTTGTGGCAAGGCCACAGATGGGCATTTCTAAATGATTTTTCCACAGCGTAGGTACATAATTGAAAAGCCTGGTCCCTTCATTGTCGGCCCCTGAATCATAGTTTCACATTGAGATCTAGGACACCTTCCCTAACAATCAATAACAATAGAGCGCTGCCTCTTCATTCAGAAGAGCCTGTTGTTGGATAGATGACTGAGAGAGGTTTCTCTTTTGTTCGTCACCTTGCCTCTGCACGCTACAGATTTAAGAGATGAGGGCGCTGGTGGCAGCATCCGCTCATTTGTAACATTTTGTTCATCTCGAGCTGTCAGGCACCGCACTCAGAGCAGGCGATGTTGCCGTCTCTCACTGACAGATTGCAATGAGAGGTGCTTCTTCCAAAGTACCAGCCCAAAGTCTTGCAAATGCTTTTTATATATCACTGTTTTCTATTTTAAAAAGGTAATGTATTCCATTGCATTCCTAATTATGAATAAATCATACATACGTACATAATATATGTATATATGTATATGTTATCTATATGTAAATTCTGTAAGTTCAAGACTTGTTCAAACATTTCTTCTAATACTTACATAGCTGTTTCCACAGTAATTTATTAATACCTATGAGTTTCATTATTATAGTCAGGGGTGCGCATAAGTGGTCCGCAGGTCTCCATTTGAGTTTAAGTATTTGAGTTTAAATATACTTACTTGCCGGCAACCCGCCAAAATAAAAGCCTGCTGATTTTAAGGTTGAAAATGATAAATTCATATAAAAAAAAGAAGTAAATAGTAGCATTTTATTTTTAAGTTTACTATAAAATAATTGTATTTGTATTTAATACTCCCTTTTTATTTTAAAATAAAATAGTCTTATCACACTTTCTTACTATAAAATAATTGTATTTGTATTTAATACTCCCTTTTTATTTAAAAATAGAATTATCACACTTTATTATTTTGTTTATTATTTTATGTAAAAAAAACTAACTAAATAAAGTGCAATAATATTATCACTATTATTAATTTATTTTTATAGTTATATTTAATGGGTCACACTATGTCACACTATGTGCAGTGTGAGGACCAAACCAAATCTCCAGGTTCTCTTATGAGAACCAGGCTGAAAAACTTATGTGCACCCCTGATTATAGTTATGTTTATAGTTATATTGTAGAAACATTTTAATGAGCCTGTTGCTTAGGAGAGTCTCGTTATCATGACATAATTACACTACAGGCTGAAGAAACATTTGCATCAAATTCTGTTAATCTAATTCAACCATAAATTAACTCACAACAGACATTACTCAATATGTTAATTATCCTGAATACTATCAACACAATCAGCACAAAATAACATGCTAATGTCTCTAGACTAATCAACTGTAATGCAAGAAAAAATCATCAATACAAACAATATAGGGGGCAATGGGGGTTAAAGGCTGGACTTTTTTTTATCCCACAGCGCGTGCGCACACACACACACACACGCACACCTAAATAGGTTGCAAAATACTATGAATATTTTCTGATTTGTGATATTACTGTATGTTACAAAAATACAAGAATGAATTTGTAATACACTATAAATTAGTTATTTTTAAAATGTTGCAGATTTGTGTAGCTAATGTGGATCAACTAATGTGAATAAATATGTGAATAATGTGACGAATAGCTACAACGGGCCTTATCTTTGCATTTTTTCCCTTAAGAGTGCTTTTTATCCAGTTGTACCAAACATTTCAAGTGTTTCAGCTCACTGTGCACACAATATAAAGCAAACTTTTATTACTTTTTTGTGCTGTAATAACATAAAAAGAGGGAAACTTTGAAATGCTGCAAACAGTCATCTTCAAATGAAAGTGGATTTTTAATAGGATAAAACTCTTAACAAAATGGTAATGCATTCCCATAGAACGCCCCTTTCTAGGAAGCATGCCCAGTGTCCACAATAGAGAGGCTTTAGCCAAAGCACTGGACATTATTACAGATGCAAAGAGCCCAGCCAAAACATGAACCATTACACTGCTGGAGAACAGCAGACAGTTACAGCCTCCACAACACAAAGGAAAACAAGGTACGTGGAGCCATGTTTAATCGCTATCTTTACTGGGACTCTCAGAATGTTTAATTCATCACTGAAGAACTCAGGCCACCGGCTCACAAAGCTCTGACTGCAACACACACACACACACACACACACACACACACCGATGTGCACACATACGCACACACAACAGCATGTATACAATCACACATTAAAAACAATGTAAAAACACACTACTATTCAAAAGTTTGGAGTTTGTGAGATTTTTTTAATGCCTTGTGCCTTGAAAATACTATAATATATTGCACTTTAAAATAACTTCTTTTTTAATATAATTTGTTGGCAAAGCTGAATTTTCAGCAGTCATTACTCCATTCTTCAGTGTCACATGATCCTTCGGAAATCATTAATATGCTTATTAGGTGCTAAAGAAATATTACTAATTATTATCACAGTTAAAAACAGTTGTGCTGCTTAACATGGAATATTTGATCAATAAAAAGTTCAAAAGAACAGCATTTATTTGATTTTTTTTTGTGTAATAATGTAAAAGTCTTCACTTTCCCTTTTTATCTTTTTAATATATATATATATATATATATAAAGATGAACTCTCAATATAACTACTCAACAGATAACTAAAAGTGACAATAAATAACAGAAAGACAGCAAATGGCGAAATAATATTCCTATAAATGTATGTGCATCATTTATTTATGATGCAAAGCATATTGGGAACTGAAAAACCCTTGACAAATTGTTCAATATGAAACTCTTTGTTCAGGCAACACTGCCTAGTTGGAATAACATCTGGGGGAATATTGTTGGTCTAATATGGGATTTTTTTTTTAATAATGTAGATTCAAAATAATTCACATTTTCAGCGTGTGACTCAAAAAGCTCTGCATGCTGAATAAAATGTAATTGCTTTTTGACAGTGCACAAATACAAACAGTCACGCAAACAAAACAGATGAATACCTCTAAGAACACAGAGTTAAGCCAATACACACAAAAACAACACATGATGGTGTATTTTTTTACACATTTCCATGTAATTGGCTTTTTCCTCCTCATTCACTTGCTCAATTGATATGTAGCAGGTTGGCAGACAGCTGCCCAATATGGTAATGAGGAATTTATCACACGTCTCCACCTTACAAACCAACATCTGGGAGTATGATTAAAATGCAAGTTCATGGCGACTTTAAGCCAAACGCTTTCCGTCCAACTCTACTCCTTCAAGACATCCTCATACGTCTCCACACTAATGGCTTCCCTCGTCCTTACAGTCATCGGCTGAGGCAGTATTCAAAAACCCTGTATTTAAAGCTCCCTGGGGACCGAGATCTACATCGAAAAGATGTTCTCTGTCCTTGAGCGAGAGACGTTAGACACAGAAGACAAATCAAACGCAGATCTTCACTTCACTTCGTATTGGACACAAACTAAAGCCCGTAAAACAGAGCGACTGTGATGTCCGATCAGTTGACTGTTTCTGCTTTTAAGGGCCTTTCCTGACTGGCAGCCATTTTGGCTCTATCGCACAGCTCCGAATGAAATTCATACCGCAGCCTGAGCCACTGTGGCACGCTCCACTGCCTTTGGGTAAAGAGAGAGTCAATGTGCTGATTTTAGAATTTTACAGATTTCTGCTTATGGCTATGCAGCACATATGAAAATGAAATTACTCTCTAAGGCAAAACAGCCTGCATACATGTACAGTACATGAGATGATGAAGTAGAGAGGATTTTGACTGATATCAGCAAATACTTTGTGCTTGGCTGTGTAATAATTGAAGCAGGACTAACAATAACATGTAAGCTGCTCCAGGAAATGATAAAAAATTAAATAGTTTAGTTAGCATTAGCCATTACTGAATCTTGTAATAATATATAAATGTAAAATAAATAGATAAATAAATGTAAAAAATAAACTAAACAACATAATTAATAAAAATAAATGTATTAAATATTTTTTTAATTATAAATATTTAATGGTGATAAACTTTTTTTTTTTTTACATTTTGCAGGCAGTAGACAGAAACCATCTTGTAACATTTAATAAATTAATAAATGTAGATAATTTTAAGTGTAATTAATAAAAAACAAATCATGAACTAAATATTAAAGAACATTTGTTCTTTAATATCCCCAAACATTTGTTATTAACAAAAATACCAACAACAACATTAATAAAAGTAATAAAATAATGTAAAGTCTTGTAAGAAAATCAATTTCATATATCAGTATAATATCAAAGTTCCAGTATACTGGAAATTGATAATTATATAATAATATCCTCATTACATAGTTATATAGTTTATATGATAAACTATTTGTGACCCTGGACCACAAAACCAGTCATAAGGGTCATTAAAAAAAATAAAAATTGAGATTCATACATCATCAAAAGGCTGAATAAACAAGCTTTCCATTGATGTATGTTGTTGTTGATGTTTTTTAGGATAGGACAATATTTGGTCGAGATACAATTATTTGAAAATCTGGAATCTGAGGGTACAAAAAAAAATTGTATCAGGGTCAATGAGAGATTCGTTCTGTCTCAGCATCATGTGTTTGTGCTTAAGTCCGGCCTGAGGACTTTGTCCACATCACAAGTAACATGTCTTTTTTGCTAGACAAAGAGAAAAACCCCTCTGGTCTGACAGATCCAGCCTTGATAACACTGTCTAAACCTTAC
>NW_015645538.1:1332035-1346055 GCF_001515625.1 Sinocyclocheilus rhinocerous
TGTGTAAACGATGACAACTGTGCTTTAGTTGTGTTTCACTTTTGCCGCTTGTGTTTAGCATTTTGCAGCACAAATGCATCACAATGTGATGAGTGTTTAAGTGAATGAGAATTTGTTTTGAGTTTTGCAAAAAGAGTGCATGAGATTTGCAAATAGAGCTTAACTGCCTGAATGTGTTTAAGGTTTAGCAGAAAGAGTGCTTTATTCGACAAATTGGTTTAAGCTAGTGAGAATTTGGTTCAGAGATTGGGGTTTAGTGTTTTAGCAATTCAGAAAAACTGTAACAGAATTGCAAAATTGTATACTCAATACAATACACTTTTTTCTGTAATGTTCTGGATGCTGTGTTCTCCATTTTTCTCTGTAGTGTCTAATGAATGCTCTGAAGTGTTTATTTTATTGACTCATGTGTGTATGATCTGAGAGCACCGTTTGATTTTGAGTGCAAGTGAAATGGTTTTGCAGTGATTGTTTGATTTTGATGGAAGAGTCAGAGGTTTCTTGAATTTAGTTTGAGTATTTGGATTTGTGTTTAAGGTTTTGAGAAAATGAGTGATGGTTTCAAGAAATGTGTTTTAGCAATTCAGAAAAACTGTAACAGAATTGCAAAATTGTATACTCAACAATGTATTGTTGGCTATTGCAACAAATATATCCGTGCGGCTTATGACTGGTTTTGTGCTCCAGGGTCAAATGTTTCTATTATGCGCACTCTCAGAAAAAAGGCACAAAAGCATATACACATTAGAACCTATTAGTACCTAAAGTGTACATATTTGTACCTAAATGGTATATATTTGTACCTTTTTTTCTGAAAGTGTTGCGTCCAAAGTAAAATCTGGGTAGAGAAGTACTGGTTCTTTTGAAAGAGGGATAAAATAAAGCACACAGAGAAGGTGTAGCTTCACACTAATTGTACAAATGTACACTCCTGTACAAATGCACCTGCAAACAGGCCTCGGACCACTAAGCCCTCAAGGGGGGTCCGAGGTACAGAACGAGTGGGATCACTAGCCGGATTAGCAAGGATCCCACCTGACTACAGTGACTAAGCGTGATGGGGACTTGGCAGGAATTGCTCTGGAAGACCCATTCTGAAGGACTGTGACGCTCCAGAACACTGCAGCTCCTGCCAGGCACTGCTGTCCGAGCTTCTTATCTCTCACTTGGCAAAGCTGACAGCCTCTGGTTGCCTGCCACCTCCACTTTAGGCCGGCTGCTCTCTGAGCTGCCTGAGGTCTGTGGAGCCGCTGATAAATGCCCTAACGCTGCCCATCCCGACCCACTGAATGTCACTGAACTCTGAGCTCCAAACTCTCCTCACTTTCTGAAAGCACTTTAGGAGAAGGCCAACTTTAATGGGTTATATACTGTAGCCCTTCCCATTTTTTTTTTCTTTGAAGAGACCCTGAGTTTTGTTTTGTTTTAAGCTACTAAAGGCTTTTGAAGGACAGCAAGCATGTAGAGAATGTGTTTTTTAAGCTAATACTAATAGGAATATTTGATTACATTACAGGATAGAAAATAGTATGTGCAGTGTTCAGAAGTGACTTGAGAATGCCTATAATAATAATAATAATAATAATAATAATAATATACATGCATTTACTCTTGAAATCAATTGATTACCTAAATTCGAATGGAATTTAATTGGCAGCCGAGATTTAAAATCAAAATACACATTTTAAGAATTAAAATGGAATGAAATTCAGAGTATATGCATCTCATAATAATAATAATAATAGCAGAAACTGCTGTTCAAATGTTTGGGGTTATTATAGTTTTCGTCTTTTAATATTTAATAATTTTATTCAGCAAGTACACAATCCGTTGCAAAGACTTTCTTTGCAAAAGAATGATTTGAACTTTGTATTTATTAAAGAGAAAAAAATGGTTCTACAAAAATATTAAGCAGCATAAATGTTTTCAATACTGATAATAACAATAAATGTTAAGCACCAAATCAGCAAATTAGAATGAACTCTGAAGGATCACGTGACACTGAAGAGCGGAATAATGGCTGCTGAAAATTCAGCCTTGTCATCCCAATAATAATTGACATTTTTAAATCAAATAAAACTGAAAACAGTAATCTTAAACTATAATAATATTTCACAATAATACAGTTTTAATGTACTTTTTTGATCAAATAAATGGAGCCTTGGTGAGCAATAAAGACTTCTTTACATTAAAGATCTTACCGACCCCAAACTTTTGAATGGTAATGTAAATGTGCATATAATTTCACTTTTACATTTATCAAGTAAATGATGGCATGAGAGTGTAAGTTATGCATGTGGTTATGCATTCAATTAAATCCGCCTAACTGTGTGTACACGCTGAGGGAACCTAAAGTCCATGTATCTCAAGGTCACACCGAAGGCACTTCCTGCTCAGAATGCTGCTTCCGTCCGGGTGCTGTAGATTTCCCAGAAGTGAACGTCGGTTAGTGTGCCAACAAAATTGATTGGAACGTGGAACGCATAACATTACTTTCAATTGATGTTCAATTCACTTTAGTCTCCCCTCCCCCCCTGTTGTTATTTAAGCTTTTGGCAAAGAAATGAAGAAAAGCACAAACTATATGAAAAGCACCTTTGTGTGCCAGTCTATTACAAAAGGAAGGGCTTCTCAATGACACAGGCATGATGGATTAAAATGAAAATAATCTTCATTTCAAGCTCATATCCTGAGATAAAGCAACTACACAATACCTATATTGTTTGTGATCATGTACATTTATTAAAAACATGCCTCAAGGATTTTATGCGAAGATTTTCAAAAAGACTACTGTATTGTGTTTCTTAAAAGCTTTTTTTTAAATAGACTCCATCCTGACAGCATGAAGAGACTTTCTGCCTTTTCGCTGGGTTGATAGTCTGTATAATTTTTCATTATGGTTAGGTAACTTTGTATTTGTAGCCTTTAGATGCCAGGTTGCTTTACATGTTCACAGAATTAAAAGGGCACTGTTAATTATCCTCCCGCTCCTGCGTCTCATCCAAACACAGAGTGAGCTGGAGGGGTCCTCTGCTGGCATTCAAGCACACAGTCTGTGTGTGTGTGTAACGGCTAGACAGAATCTGCAGCCGTTTTCACATTTTCTGCTCTGATTTTGGGGGAAAATCTGTGTAATGGATTTCAACGTGATAAAATGAGTTAAACTGAGTGCTGCGATATTCAAGCATTACTAAACAAGCCAAAATTTTGATGTGGAGCTTTAAGGCATTCCACATTTATAAAGTAAAGTAAAGTAAAGTAAAGTAAAGTAAAATAAAATAAAATAAAATAAAATAAAATAAAATAAAATAAAATAAAATAAAATAAAATAAAATAAAATAAAATAAAATAAAATAAAATAAAATAAAATAAAATAAAATACAGTTTGGGTTAAGATTTGTATTTTTTTAAAATTATTCAGCAAATATGCATTAAATGGATTAAAACTGACAGTAAAGAAATGTATAATATTACCGAAGATTATTATTTCAAATAACTGCTGTTCTTTGGAATTTTCTATTCATCAAATAATCCTTAAAAAAGTATCACAGGATATTAAGCAGCACAACTGTTTTCAACATCGACAATAATAAGAAATATCACTGTTTATATTATTATATTATTAATATCATATTATTATAGAATATACAGTGGCATGCGAAAGTTTGGGAACCCCTTGCAGAATCTGTGAAAATGTGAATAATTTTAACAAAATAAGAGAGATCATACAAAAATGCATGTTATTTTTTATTTAGTACTGTCCTGAGTAAGATATTTTACATTAAAGATGTTTACATATAGTTCACAAGACAAAAAAAATAGCTGAAATTATTAAAACAACCCCATTCAAAAGTTTGGGAACCCTTGGTTCTTAATACTGTGTGTGGTTACCTGGATGAGCCACGACTGTTTTTTTGTTTTGTGATGATTGTTCATGAGTCCCTTGTTTGTTAACAGTTAAACTGAGCACTGTTCTTCAGAAAAATCTTCCAGGTCCTGCAGAATCTTCAGTTTTCCAGCATCTTTTGCATATTTGAACCCTTTCCAGCAGTGACTGTATGATTTTGAGATCCATCTTTTCACACTGAGGACAATTGAGGGACTCAAACACAACTATTAAAAAAAGGTTCAAACATTCACTGTGCTCCAGAAGGAAACACGATGCATTAAGAAAACTTTTGAACAGAATGAAGATGTCCAAATTTTTCTTATTTTGTTGAATCTTTAATGTAAAATATCTTACTCAGGACAGTACTAAATAAAAAATAACATGCATTTTGTATGATCTCTCTTACTTTGTTAAAATTATTCACATTTTCACAGATTCTGCAAGGGGTTCCCAAACTTTCGCATGCCACTGTATATTAAAATAGTTTATATTATTGTAATATTACTATTTTTCCTGTATTTTTGATCCAATAAATACAGCCTTGAGATAAGAGATTTCTTTGAAAAATACTTCTAAATAAATCCCATCAAAAGTTGTTCCTAAAGTGCAATTTTTTAACCCAGACTTTTGACTTCTATTAATAATTTTTTCGATGAATCACTAAAGTACATACAGCGAGATGTACGAGAATGCTAACAGTTAGCTTTCCATTACATCTTTTCACTTCTCAATAGCGTCCTTTGCTATAAGCTAAACAACCAGGTCACATCTTGAAGTCTGTTTTTTTGTAATATTCTCAGCACACTCATCTGTCAAGCTACTGTATGATATTCAACAAACAACATCATCTTGGTACAAACACGTTAAGGCAAACTAGCCTTCACCTCGCAAACACAATCTTCCATTGCTCAAATAACCTGCGCTTCAGATAAATAAACCGCGAGTTATCGCACAAGCTCTACAACACGGCCCGGAGAATGAAAAGGAAGCGTCTGCGGCATTGAATTATCTATGACTACAATGCACTGGACTCCCATAGTGCAGTAAACAGTAAGTGAGGTTGCCTTGCCCTTTGAAACATGGTCAATACACTGCCTTCCTGAGAGTGAAGGAGAGGAACAAAAGTGATCTAATCCAATCATCTCCAATAAAAGTAGAGGATAAATTGTGATGGGAGGTAATGAGCAGTTGTCTGGAGTTAATCCCACTGTCTCCCCAGTGAGAAATGGCTCATTCCTCTTCCGTCCCGAGCAGAACTGAGACCTTTCAGGCCTTGATTTGAATGGCAGTGTGAGATATCTATTTCCGGACAGGAGTCATTTGTTGGGCAACAACTTTTTTTTTTTACTTTAAGCCCTGAGATGTAACACTTTTAAAATTGTACTTTAGCAGATACAGTGGATAAAACTCTTAAGAGAATGGATACGAGGCTTCAACACGTTTATGGCAACCAAGCTGTCGCATTCTGGCTTCAATCATGTCAGCTCTCACAACAACGCTGGATCTAATCACTCTCGTCGCATTCTGACTCGCACAGCGGGTTCGGGCTGAAGTGACGACTTTCTGACACGCTGAAAGGCCGGACAAGCTCACAGACCAAGAGCTGCTGAAGATAACTGTACTCCAGCCGCATTGAAGCTGTCAGAGCAGCATCATAAGCCACGCAGCAGACTGTGGCCCTCTTAAAGAGCCGAGTGACGGACCCAGAGGAGGAATGATGATGCAGCTATCAGTGGAAGCTCAGGGGAACTTAAATCAGAGCGAAATGAATTGAGAGGGGAGAAGTAGATTGGTAAAGCAAGCCCCACACACCTTAATGCCTGTAATGGTTCAACACTTCAAAGGGATGAGCAATTGTAAGTCAGATATAAAGCAGTGGGGCCCAAAAGTCTGTGAGTATAAATCTAGAATTTAAAATCTAATTTAAATAAGGAAATAAACAAAACTTCATATTATAAAAAAATGTAAAAAATCAAACAAATAAATGTTATGACCTAAAATAAATGAAAACTATGCACAATTCTGAATGCTAAGAAATGTATTAATTTTCCAATTCACCTTTTCACTGAAATTGTTATAATAAAATGTTATAATAAATGTATTATTTATTTATTTATATTTTATTATTTCCACAACAATAATGTGGAATTCAAAATCTAATTTAAACCAGAAAATAAACAAAACATTTGAAGATTAGAAACAAATGTAATGACCCAAAATGAATGAAAACTATGTAAGATTCTGAATGCTAAAAAATTGGTTCATTTTCCAATTCAACTTGTGACTCAAATTTTTATTAGGGCTGCCAAATCTCTCTCTCTCTCTCTGTATATTAAGATTATATATATATATATATATATGTGTGTGTGTGTGTGTGTGTGTGTGTGTATATATATATATATATAGATAGATAGATAGATAGATAGATAGATAGATAGGCAGGCCGGACAGACAGGCCAGACAGACAGACAGACAGACAGACAGATAGACAGACAGACAGATAGATAGATAGATAGATAGATGTAGATATACATACATGTAAATATTTCTTAAATATATATGTGTGTGTGTATTTATATATAAATATACATAGTACACACACATCATGACATCATGTAAACACAAACTTATTTTGGATGTGATTAATCGCAATTAATCGATTTGACAGCCCTACTTGTAATAATAACAACAATAACAACAATAATAATAATAATAATAATGATAATAATAATAATAATAATTTCTAAAATAAAATAAAATAAAAACTTGTAAATATTAAAATGGAGAATAAAACTCTTTATATTAATACTAAAAATAGCAAATGCCTCCTTTTCTAGTTAGCACAGGCCATTTAAAACATCATTAATTGACAATTAGCAGCAAATAATTCGATGAAATGCGACAGTAACTGTCTGTGTAATTTCCTAATTAAACGTTTGCACTAGCAAGAATAAAAATGAAGCATTTTACATGTAACCTCATATAAGATACAGTATGTGCTTTGAACCACCACTCTTTGTTTTTCTAAATCACCTTTGCAACAGAAAACAGGTGCAAAATAGCAAATAAATTATCATATTAATATATCTACATTAACATTTCAATTTCCAGCACAGCTGCCCTTAACCTGCTTGAACTCTGCGCTCCGGGTAACATCAGGGGCGCTTTGCAAAATGTAGAGATATTCTGAGCAGAAAACACTTCAGTAAATAAGCTGCTCAATCAGAGAGCACTAAGACTGCAGCAGAGAGAATGAAGCTCATCCTTTATTAAAGACATCAATTACGCGTCGCTGGAGCACACCAAACTACCTGTGGTGCTTTTTTTTCAGGAGTTTCCAACGTCTCCTGGCTTTGACCAAACCAATAAGAGGTAATCATTGAAAGGCGATGACCCAGAAGCGCGCGAGAGAGATGTCAGGACACTCGACAGGTTAGATCTGCGATGAGGTGAGGAGTGGCGTCGCCTAATCCAAATTCACAAAAAAAGGTCAGGCACGCACAAGTTTGCAAAACAAATTAATTATACACAAGACAGATTAATGCACAGCAAAACTAATGCCAGATATGATTAAGTGATGAGGCAGGTTTATCTGTTGATCTAGTCTCGGATGAATGAGCAGTGCAAACACGGGGCAGTGAAGCTTGTTGCGTTCACATCTACATGTATCAGCAGCTCCCTCAGATGACCGCTGTGCTTTGTTTATGCAGCAATCAGCATTGGAGAAGGACCGGCTCATCTACATAGCATGCATATTCAAATCAGGCTCTCTGGCTCGCTTTAAAAATCCTCTTTTTCACGTCCCCTCGCTTGCCGCTAAGAGACTGTCTTGAATAAATCACTGTAAACAATGTGTTAACACGTCGCCGCTGCGTGCCTGAAGCCATTACGTATCCCCTCGACTGCTTGCTTCGAATCATAGGAAATCTTACGAGCACTTAACGGAGCTGCTAGGGTTGCCAACTTCTGCAGAGGAGAGTGAGGGATACTCTTGCTTTTGTGTTTTTTTAGGACGATATGGGACACCCTGCATTTCTTTATAGCCTATGACACGTGAGTTTTAGATAAACTCTTGATGGCAGATAACAAATGAGCATAGTACACTAAAACAAAAATTATAGAAAGGCCTGCAGCAAAAATAGTCACTGCATGACTGAGTTAAGTGCTAAATGTATTTGAGATGCTTGATTTTGGTTTACTGACATATACGACTTCATTACATCTGTTGGAAAAAAAATAAATTTTAGTTTCATAATAAAGTGTCACATGCTATAAATAAAAGACAATTCAAATGAATGAATGAATAAATAAATAAATAAATACTACACTAAACCGTAAATAACAAGAAAATAAAACAGATTTTATCATTTTAAATTTATAACTCATGATTACCTTTTGTATTTTGTACTCTTGAGACTTCCACAAGAAACTGATGGAGAGTTTACAGATTGTCTAATAAAAAAAAAAAAGTAAAAAAAGCTGTGTAGCTGTTTGGATGTAAGATGCTAAAATATGGGACAAACTGTGCTTCATGTGGATTTAAATATACTGTCCCCTTAAATACGTGACGATTCAGTATCGTATGGTGCAGTAGGCACCCCACAGCAAAATTTGAGCACTCCATGCAGCCCTATATGACACTGACTGATATCAAAACCATACTTTCCAAATGAGACGTAATTAAAAACTTGGCTTGAGTTCAATTTATAATGTTAAAGCAAAGAGGAAGGTCATTTCAGGCGATCAATACTCATGTTCATTTCCTCTAAGAGCTGCACGCAGCACAAGCGTGCAATGGATTTTTCCCTTTTAACAAATGTAGCACAGCGTACGAAGAAGATAACAAAAAAAACTTGGTAATAATTACCCATCTTTTACTCATCATCACCAGGGTAGACAAGGCTGGAGGGAGTGAATCAATAGCCCAATTTGAGCCCAATCAATAAGCAGCAGAGGTGAAATGATATAAACATTAGACGCTTCCATTATGACTAACGATTTCATCCATAAGGTACAGCTGGAAACGACACACGATGCACAGGCACGGCAACAACACCAAATGAGGAAACGCTTGCTATTAAAACATGCAAGATTACATCTAAATCACAGACTCGTTGGAATACACACAGTTACAAAGGTGAGATCACGGATGGGGGCGATGGCTCATTTAAGATGTCCATGGGATTAGGCAAAGATTTGACAGGAAGCTGCTACAGTTTGCACCACAAGATGGATGAGCATGGCAATAAACACCGGAGGGCAAGGCATTTGGACTCACCATATTGTTGGCGGCTCGGACCCCTCCACCTCCAAGTAATCGTACTTTTCCTCCGTCTGGAAGTCTGTAAAAATGATGGAGATGGTGTCTCCGGGATCAGCAAGTATGGTCCACGTACAGTCCGCACTATTGTAATATTCACTCGGGAAATTGGGACTCGTAATGATGCCACTTGAACCCCTCAGAGTATCACCACATGTGTCCTCAGCTGTCAACCAAACACGAAAAGACTTGTGTTAGGAATCGGCCTTTAATTTCTAGACATACTTATACAGTAGAAAATGACAGCTGAACCTTTTGGACTAAATCGAGGCCACTTTTCCCATTTGTACACCAATTGTTGAATGGATTCTGCGCCAATTCACAGCCCATTGTTGGGCGCTAAAAATATCTTTATGGCGATTTTGCTCGATATTAGGCGTATGAGAGAGAAACCGTGGCTATCTGGCGGTGCCGTTCATTGATTATGTTTTAGTGAAGCAGTGGCTCTTCCGGCTCCTTTTATAGCTTTGGCCCTCTCTCGTTTAAGTTTTGTGAATGGTTTCCGTCACGACAAGGTTTTCAGAAAAACAAGGTCCCAGCTGCATTTCCAAATAGACTCAGAGCTCATCTCTGGTCCCTTCTGCTAGTTGTCCAATTAAATTTGAGTGCGATCTTTTTGAATTTACCAATTGCAAATTGTAATTTTGTATTTGGAAATCGAGTTGCAAATAGAACTATGTACAGATAAAGACACATGGACTAGTCTGTGCAAACATGATAAATTATATAGAAATAATTTATACAAACAAGCATCCACTCATATGTACGTACAGTCATGGCACAGAGCCATGTGAACGTACATATAGTGCGTACATAAATATGTAGAAAGCGATGCTCCGATGTGGAGAATCACTTTTACCTGGGATCGACACATAGTAAAGGTGCAAAAATTCTTGGCAACGAGAAGGTACATCGAAACAATTACGAGAGACACATTGACATGTCCGGGACGGAAGCCATGTCGATGCGCGCACACGCATACATTTGCATACATTAAATGTTGAGAATGTACATACATGACATGCATTCACAGGCAGAAATACGAAAGAGCACATGCACTCAGAAAGACTAATGGAAAACTTGATACCTCTTACACTTCTAACGGTTATCCTTCGTAAAGCTAATATTTCTCAATGAACTACCTTTGATACAAGGCTCTCTGAAATACTCTATTCTAATAGGATAATCACGGAATTCAGCAGTCAGATATTTTCTTAATATTCGCCGTCATCTGTGGATTTCATTGAATTTCATTCAATTGCTTTGCGTCTCTATCACTTGTTGTGAAAACGATCTTGGTAAACTTCTGATTTAAAATTACTGTAAGATGATTTTCCACGTGACTTTTTATTTCGTGAAACAGTAAAGGAGGTATTTAGGAGAATGTTCAAGCTGCTTTTTGTCTATAGAATAAAAGTGGATGAGGACTAAGGACCGTCATTCACTTCCATTGTATGCAAAAGAGCAGTCTGGACATTTTTCTATTTATGTCTTGTCTTGTGTCTTGTGTTTGAAGCAAGAAAGTAAGTCATACAGGTTTGGAATGACACAGAGTGAGTAAACAGTAAAAGAAGGGAGGTAAATAAGCTCTCATTGAACATTAATATCATAATAAACTAAATGAATAAACTTATAAAACAAAAGAAAAAGGCATGATATGATTCGAAAGGTGTGAGAAAAACATAAGAGGGAGTCTGAAATACATGTTTTGTGTTGCAAATGCAAGCTTGTCCTAAAACATTTCCACACTCTGTTGGCTGGGAAAAAGAAAAATAACCCAAACTACAATAATATCAATGCTAATGTCAGTAAAAAGCACGCACACACACTTAGACACGCACAACTATTAATGTCACTGAGCATGTGATTGACAGCCTCATAAAAATTCCATTACATAAAAGGAACTCAGGAGACAAAACGGACAAAGGTGCGTTTGGGCAAGTGTGAGAAAATTTATTTCTCTCTTTTGTTTACACTGAGTGTGGCTGCATCTCACTTAGATATGTAACAAGAATACAAATAAGTTTTTTTTATTTTTTTTATTGCACAGCTCATAGACATTTTGTAAAAATGTATGCAAATGAAGTGTGACTTAGTGCCTGTAGGCATGTTTAAAATGATCCTCACCAAAGTCAATGTTGAGGTGGCCTTTTGGTGTGTTGCAGAATATGTAAACACTTATACACACACACACACACACACACACACACAAAAAACCTACAATTCAGAAAAATCGACTTAAATGATAAAAGGGAAAAGTGATGGTGTACGTTTCAATAAATACTAAAGCAGCTCGGCCTTGACATTTGCATTGTAATGTGGAGCGACGGACTGTGGGCTATGATAGATTCCCTCAGGGAAATATTTGTGTCAGTCATTTGTAAATCAATTCTGCATTTTTATGCATCTCATCGAGCTAGCACTGCATTTCATACAAACTGGAATAATAACGCAAGAACATACAGGGTCAAAAAGATGAAGAAAAAATTCTCATTCTATAGTTGTTCATGGGCAAACAGCCAACATGACCTCCAATCCATATTGTGCTGTTAAAGGCACCTTGAATATAGTTATAAACATGTCAAAATATGGGGTCAACAGTACAGTTGTGATCTATGTATAGCTGGTTCTGTACCACCAATATAAATAAAAATAACTCTCTCATTTGTCTTCTGTTAGCCAATAATGGTCCATAAGTGTATAAGTGCTCAAGTACCAAGAGTGTCTATTTATTTATATTTATTTAAAAAAAATTTTTAAAATTGATTTAATAATATTTATTTTATATTTATTTAATGACTAAATTACACAGTTATGTAATGAAATATTTTTATTTCCTGAAAAACCCAGCATACCTGAATTTATTGATAAGTAAGTAATTAAGTAAATAAAAATTCCTGTGTGAATAAGCTGGGAAATGATTGTTGTTTTTCCAGCTATGCTAAAAATTCAGTTGCTGACTCCCCTGCACATCATTTCTGCTCAGCCCTTCAGCTAGACTCCAGCCACAGATTGAAATGCAGGACTGGTATAAAGGCTGATGCTATGATGGTAGACACAGACACAAACATGTTAGCAAATGATCGTTCAGGGGCCCATGGGATGAGATGTGGTGTCAGGAACCTGACACTCTCCTGTCCATCAGCTAAAAGCCAGCCTGACTAGACTATATATGTACATACTGCAATGGGCCATTAAGATATACAGTGGGTTCTAAAAGTCTGAGACCACTGAAAATCTGGGATATTGACTTTTGACTTTTTAAATAAAGAATATCAATTTCTGAATTTCCACTATTTCTAGGTCACTAATCAAATAAGCAAATGTATAAATAAAATGTAATAAATAAATAAAATGCATGACACGCGTTAATACGATTTTATTTTTATTTATTTATTTTTTTTGCCATCGACTTTGGATTGAAAAAGTGACGTGACATGTGACATGTGGCCAAGTATGGTGACCCATACTCGGAATTAGTGCTCTGCATTTATCCCATCCAAAGTGCACACACACAGCAGTGAACACACACACACACCGTGAACACACACCCGGAGCAGTGGGCAGCCATTTTTATGCTGCGGCACCCGGGGAGCAGTTGGGGGTTCAGTGCCTTGCTCAAGGGCACCTCAGTCGTGGTATTGAAGGTGGGAGAGAGCGCTGTACATTCACTCCCCCCACCTACAATCCCTGCCGGTACGAGACTCGAACCCGCAACCTTTGGGTTACGAGACCGACTCTCTAACCATTAGGCCACGACTTCCCCATTCTTTGAATTCAAAGAAAAGCTATTCTTTGTTGCAATATGTGCCGAGTCCATCACCTGGCCAGATCCATTAAATCACATTCTGTCACAAAGCCTATTTCTTTCATTTTCTGTTTCCATGCAATGGCCTATCTACCCATATATTGTGTTTTCAGGGGGAAGGCACCTGTCAGCGACTGGAGGTGGAATCTGAGCTTGATGGCGTCTCTGTATAATCCATGTGATGTGACAGTTGAGAGGTGTGGAATATGGTGATTGAACTGCACTGAGCTACGCTGGGGGGGGCTTTGGTCTAATCCAGTCATCGAAGAGCAGAAGAAATGAACACGGTCTGACTGCAGAACGCTCAGCTGAAGAGTGCATTTGTATGTGTATTATTCATGCACGCTCAATGTCAAATGCAAATAAATTCAAATGGACACGTACTGTATTCATAGGTATGGGTATATTGTATGAGGCTAATTCTGGTTTTATTGCACAAAAAAGGGCAAATGAATAACATGCAACATATTAAGTGGACAGGATTACGACTGACATTCACTAGTCCAGTCTGGAATAGGCAGAAAGTAAAAGTAAAGAAAGTTTGAACATACCTAGTCCTTTTTAATTATTACATATTTGTAACTTTGTTGTTGTTTATTTTTAAAATAATAATATCCCAAATGATCTACTAAATAATACAATGGAAGTATTTGGAACGAACGAACGATCAAATAAATAAATTAAATTAAAGTTTGTAAAAAAAAAAATACAGTGTTGCACTTATGTCTTCACAAAATAAATACTATATGTGACCCTGGACCTTTAAACCAGTCATAAGGGTCAATTTTTTCGAAATTGAGATTTATACATATATAAATAAATAAACAAATAAATAAGATTTCCATTGATGTATGGTTTGTTATGATAGGACAATATTTGGCCGAGATACAACTATTTGAAAGTCTGGAATCTGAGGGTGCAAAAAAATCTAAATACTGAGAAAATCGCCTTTAAAATTGTCCAAATAAATTTCTTAGCGATGCATATTACTAATCAAAAATTA
>NW_015645538.1:1346948-1354890 GCF_001515625.1 Sinocyclocheilus rhinocerous
CTTTCCATTGATGTGTGGTTTGTTAGGATAGGACAATATTTGGCCGAGGTACAACTATTTGAATATCTGGAATCTGAGGGTGAAAAAAAATCAAAATATTGAGAAAATCATCTTTAAAGTTGTCCGAATGAAGTTCTTAGCAATGCATATTAGTAATCAAAAATTAAGTTTTGATATATTTACAGTAGGAAATTTACAAAATATCTTCATGGAACATGATCTTTACTTAATATCCTAACGATTTTTTGCCATAAAAGAAAAATCAATAATTTTGACCCACACAATGTATTTTTGGCTATTGCTACAAATATACCCCAGTGACTTAAGACTGGTTTTGTGCTCCAGGGTCACATATATAACTTGACCTAAATTTGGAGGATCATTTATATCATTATTAGATGATCGTCATGTAACTTGATTAGACTATTTTATTTATTTGTTTTTGTCTGTTATTGTTATTATTATTAATAATAATTATAATATAATATATCACATAATTAAAAATATAAATAATATAAATAAACAAACAATAAAAAGTAGATAAACAAACAATGTGTACAGTGTGTTTGTGTGATTAAAAACATTAAAGATTTATTTATTTCTGAATATATAAACTATTTAAATTATGGATCATAATAGTTTACATTTTATGTTATTCTATATGTCTGATTATTATTTAAAAGATTTTGAATGTTCTATCCTGAAAAAATAGCCAGTGTGACCACTGAGAAAGCCTCAAAAACACTGTTCCTGACAAACAGTCGCATCTGGTCACTCAGTTCTGAAATCACATCTGTGCTACATTAGGGGCTCCTCGCCCTGAAATCAATCAGTTATACAGCATCCTTACTGACATCTCTGTGGTCCTCCAGAGCCTTCTGTGGTGATAGTGTCATATTTTGTTTTCACAAATATTCATATTTGTGCTGACACTTTTTCCTGAGGGTGAGTGACATGATAAACGAGCTGCCGCTGTAAATGCGGTAAGTATGTTTGTGGGAGGGCAAAAGAAATGAAGCCAATGCACTGAAAGATATCTTGAAGCTCTGAAGAGAAATGAGAAAACGCTCAGCCTGGTGTGGATTCAGGTGAGTTCTCGTCTGCGGGAACGCGCAGGTCCCTTCGTACAGTCTCTGAGGAGATTTTTGAAATGTCAGTCCTGACAACCTCAACAAATGTGGGCATACAAACATATTTTCATGCTTTAGAGAACCCAGGAGGCACAAACCCATTTCAACTTTTTGATCTCAACTGCTGTGAGGAGACTTTGAAATGACCGCGATGTAATAATAAATGGTACCTGTGTAGAGCTTTGGGAATATAAAAGCATCTGAATTTGAATCCATGTACCTAATAACATTCTTTTTTTCCCTATATTTTGATGTTTCTTCAACTATACACTTTTTGGCCTTGTAGAATTTTAGAAAATAATCTCCAAAAACACTTTTCAAACTCTCATTAGTGTGTTTCATCTACTAACAATTTTCAAAAATCTACAGGGGTGTTTCTTTAACTTCAGGCACTTTTATGTTCCAAGGTTTGATTATTGTTAAAATTAACAGATAAAACATTTTACATTTTTGGGGGTTTTATAAAGGTAACCTTATTTATGAACTATATAAATAAGTTATATAAATGTCAAAAATATTTATAAACTGTTTACCAGTCCTTTATCACTTATTTTTGCTACTTTCAAATGCCCTAAGAGTAATATATATTTTACTCTTGTCCCAAATTTGTAATTATTTGCTAGATTTTTTTAAAGTCCATCAAAAATATGAATTTTTCTATACGATTTATCTGATAATCTAAACAAGATTAAAACAAACATAACTCATTTTAAAAATTAACTTTGTGAAAATAATCATACAATCAAAAATGATGACCACCCCAATCACATTTTTGAGATGAAATATGACACAATAAATGTATATATGTGTGATGTGTATATATATATATATACATATATATACATATACATATACATATACATACATACATATATATATATATTTATTTATTTATTTATTTTATTTATTTTGTTTTTTACAGGACAGCCTTTCCTGGTTGAATCTATTCTATTCTGTATATGACACTCACAAGCAACAATGCAGATGGCCATCCAGAATGTCCATTCAAATCACAATCAGCCTTACAGAGAGAAGCAGAGGGCATTGATGGAACTGCAGTGGCTAAATCATCTGTTCTCGAGCTGTTTGATTCATCACTGCTCTGCTTGGGGGATGTGGACTCTGCTCGCACCAACAAGCCATGTCAAAACAAAGCCTAAGATAGCAAGAAACCATGAGGTGTTATGATATCAGAGCCCACAGACTTGTAACATATTTTAACTTTTTTTCTTTATGCTATATGAAAGTCACATTTTTACCTTAGAAACTTTATACCATGTCTTTATCAAATATAACACAAAAAAAGAAGAAAAAAAGAAAGAAAATGTATTAATATCCAGTTCTGGGTAGATTACTTACAAATTGTAGTCTGTTACTAATTACAAATTACATGATAAAAATTGTAGTCAGTAATGCAATTTAGATCACTCGTTTTAGATAACGTATTCTGACTACTTTTGGATTACTTATGAACTAAATTTTTACTTTAGAAATATTTTGTTTACCTGCATGCTTATGTGTTGATAAATGATGGAAATATTAATGTTAAATCTCAGGGGGGACTTCAAGTAAATACTTTAGGTCAAAGGGTTTGACTGCATAGGCAGAGGGTGAACCAACTCCAGGGTAAGGCAAAAAGCAGCCAAATGTATTAAACATCATAAACCCGTCTTTTTAGGCAAGAACCTGACATGGGTGTCATATAGGCTAAAAAAAAATGTTTAATGGGACTTTGTATTTAACGTGATTACAATTTAATAAAAACGTTAGAAATTGATAATTACACAACGTTTCCTTTCCATGGTTATTCAAACAGCGAATAAATTATATATAGGAATTTATCACTAACATTGATCTATCGCGAGTTTAAGCACTCTCAAAAAAAAAGCACAATCGGCACTGTCTATTCATATTCACTTTGTTAGCAACAGACGTAATAGATTTAATTTGTTTGTGCAGGGGCATTTTTGTCTAATTTAGTGGCATTTTTGCCCCAAGTCCCCGTGGCCAGGGGAAGCCTTACACACGCTCCGCCTATGTTTGACTGACAAAAATAAAATAAAATTGGGAATCACTGCATCATAATATCAAATAATATGTAATCCATAAAAAAGTAACTGCAGTCTGATTATGAGCATTTTAAAATGTAAAATAATCTAATTTCAAGTACACATGACATGTAATCAGTTACTACCCAGCACTGTTCATTTCAATTTTTACACATTTCTCCCTTAGTTTAGCCTCATTTTCATCACACCAACAATTTTGTCATTAATAAAGTGTTTCTAAAACTGCATAAAATTAATGTCTTGCATATTCTATATTGTTAGCAGAAAAAGTAAATAAACTAGTGAGAGTATGAAAATCCACAGGATCAAAAATACCCATAGTTAAAGTAATAACCACAAACACAAGTTTACTTAACTAAATGGGTACATTCTACAGACTTCTACTGTTTTATATAGAACTAGTTCTATAGTAAACTAACCCACACCCCAATTCCTACCAGAAAACGTTGGTACAATATATGCTGGTGTATTTTTCTCTCTTAGCTTTGCTTCTCTCATTGTGTATATTGTATTTTTTTGTAACTGTATTCAATAACACTGATTATGTACTCATGCTGGTTACAAATGGAGCCCAAGTCTATACTTTAGCCTGAATTTAAAGCAGCCTTCTGGGTTTTGTAAGCCAAACGACTGGGGTCAAAGTGTACAGTTTGTCTCTGGATATATGGGAAAACCAAATTAGCAAAATATATTCTGGAGAGCAGCATCTGCTGCGCTGTGTCAGAGGAAATAGCTGACTCATCATCGTAGAATAATTCCTAAATAGAAAAATGACTTAGCTCAGCAGAGCAGCTGTGGGTTTCGGGCCAGTCACTGGATGGCTGGCTGACTGGCTGGCTTTACAAAAGATCACTGACACTTCAATCACACCATTGAGAAGGCGCTGAAATGGCCTTGTGCTAATCATCAGTGTACGCTCATGTAAAACTGTAATCGTATGATCAATTTAAGCATAATCCTCATGCGCTCTGCAAATAGTGGTGCTTAAGAGTACCTGCAAGGGCGAGGAAGAGGACGTCACTCGCCATCTCTGCTCCTCACACCCACACAGACATGTCATTCGGCCCTGCGGGGGGCTACGTTCTCAGGCTTGTATTAATTCACTGCACTTAATGTGCGACTGAGCTAAGCATTCAGAGCAATTAGAGCTTGCAGTGTTGTGCAAATTTACTCTCAGTGTCCTACACACATCAGGACAGCATATCTGATAACTCATCAGTACACTCCCAATTCTAAACATTTTTGTAAAGCGCAAATTAAACTCCTGACAAGAAATTTCACGCTTGAGCTGCATCTGTCTGCACAAATGGTAAATTTAAGGAATACCTCACCTGAAAAAGAAATATATTTTCATTTGCTCATGTTGTTGCAAACCCATATGACTTTCTTTCTTCTGTTAAAACTGTGCATTTCAAGCAGACACAATGACTGAGGACTGAGGCTTTCAAGTCTTTTCACCCTTCAAAGGGTTTCAAGCACATAAAAGTACCATTAAAAGTGGACAATATGAGTTATTTTCAAAGACTTCTAAGGACATACAATAGTTTGTGTGAAAAACAGACCAAAATTTAAAACATCTGCCTTAGCTCTGCGGTTTTGTAAACATGATCAACAAATTCATTAAAAAGATTCAACTCAAAAGAAAGACTGATTCATAAAACAGGCATCACTACCTCATGAACAAGGCAGAGTCAGATGTCAAAATGTGACCCTGGACCACAAAACCAGTCTATATTTGTAGCAATAGCCAACAATACATTGTACGGGTCTGATTTCGCTCCCTTGGTGACGTGGCAAAGGGACCTCTTTATAATATCACCGCCCCTTAATCTGTAAGTTTCCACCCACGGCACCGTCATTTTGATTTCGCAAGCCACAACGGTGTACCAGCTCTAATGCCATGGCGAAAGTTTGAGCAAAGCATGTTAACTGTTCTTTCGTTGGCTGCACAGACGAGCACAGAGAACACTATTTAGAGTACCAGCCTCAGAGGAGACAAGACAGCAGTGGATGTATTGATTTATGTACTGTATATTTCTGCTGCCACACAGATCTAACATAAACATGCGATTTATTTCCCAGCTGTTTACCTTCACAGACATAACCGACTGTTTTTGTAACTCGTGTGTTTTTTAAAAGCGAGATAAACATGATAATCAGAATCAAAACAGATATTTTTAGCAGGTACGAGCTGTAATGGCGCAGCTCTATTCTGGGAAAGGGGGCGGGGAGCAGCAGCTCATTTGCATTTAAAGAGACAGGCACGAAAAACAGCGTGTTTCTGCTTCCACTCAAAATAGGCATTTTCAAAATGATATAATAAATTATCTGTGGGGTATTTTTAGCTGAAATTTCACAGACACATTCTGGGGACACCAGAGACTTATTGTAAAAAGGGGCATAATATGTCACCTTTAAACAAAACAAATAATATGACTTCAGAAGACTAAATATATACAATGAAAAAATACGGTGTAGAAACCTTTTTCACTAAACTGCTAGTAAATTTCACAGTTAATTACAAGGAAATGGCAAGTAACATTGAATTAAATATGAAATAGTAGACTGAACTAGTATTTTCTTTCCAAAGATTTCCAATAATCTTTATTTACAACTTTTATTTCACATATGATTCTTTAATAATGCTTTGCATTCTTTTCCAAAAAAATATTTTTGCATTCCATGGAAGAAAGTAAGTCAGGTTTGAAAAAAAACATGTGTGAGTAAATCATCATTCACAGAATTTCATTTCTGGGTGAACCACTCCATAAAGCACATCCCTCACTGTTAGCTTTTCTTAACCAGGAAGTAACAGTGGTTTGGTGCTGGAAAGCTTTAACCCATCTTCAATCCGAAAAAACTTGAAATCCTGATCCTGCTACAACAGCTGTTAATTAGCACACTTAATTACAAGCTTAGCCTTGTCTGACAGGAATGTGATCCATCCAGCGCTAAAGTAATTAAACGATACAGCAACGATTCACTGGTGCCTCCTGGACTGTGGAGAGAAGCCAATGTTAAAAAGCTTCCCTTTCCGGAAGCTTTGCATTTAGTCTGTTCATTATTCTCTCACAAAGCAGCGAACGAATGACATATTTGGAAAAATTTCTATTTAAATAATACGGCTTGGAAAATGCTGCATCATTCTAATAATGAAACACTTCTAACACGCAGCCCCTTTGTGAAGTACTTCAAAATGACCGGCTATTAAATTGCCTGTTGCTGTTAAGGTCAGTCTATAAAATTATATGACAGCTTTTGATGTCTATAACAATGGACTGAGTATCTAATATCATTGCCATCCAGACGAGACCACATTATAAGTCTATTTCCCAACAAGACACAAAATGGACACTAAGCCACAGCCATCTAAGATCGGAAACTAAATTGATTGTTGGGTAATCCATCATGGCCCATTTAACAGCTAACTGGCCACATTTGCTCATTATGACTGCAGATTCAATGGTCTTTAGTCAATAGATCTCCAAAACAGTGTTCTTCATTTCCACAAGCGAGTTGAGAATGAATCTTTGAAAAGGAATTTGATATATATATTTAATGACAATAGAAGGGAAAAATAGAAAATATCTCTCTACTTTCCTTGAAAGTTCTCACTGGAAAATCCCACAAATATGGTGTCATAATCTAATCATGCCTAACATGAACCTGCACATCGCCTGAGATATGCAGAAGTGGGACGGATGCAGGTTGGACCATTGAAAGGTCACTGCACTGACTTGGAGGGTAATGAGGCACAAGGAAATGGGGGCAGCCAAGAATTTTCATTCCCCAAAAGACACATGATAGATAGCTACATGTGAATGCACCACACACAGGACCTTGAGTTTGACACAAGGCTTCTATGACCCCATTAGATCACTATGTGTTAATCATCAGCCACTCGCACACACACAGACATAAACACACATAATGGCTACAAACACGAGATTATACTTAAGCAATCACACAAGCAAGAGTGCACAGCACAAGGCTGCAAGCCATTGGAAGATTGAACATTTGGCCAGCTGTTTGAGATGGGAAAGAATTTATTTATAGCAAAAGATTTAAACCACACACAAAAAAAAAGAAAATATTTTTTTCCCCAGAATTCTTTGATAAATAAAAAGAACAGAACAAAAAGTAAAAAAAGTAGAATTCAAATGAACAAAAAAGCAGAAATTTGCGAGAGATTTGAAATCTTGTATGTAAATGTCTTTACTGGCACTTTTATCAATTTAATGCACCCCTGCTGAATATATATATATCACTAGCCCGACGTCCCGGGGCTATTGTGTTTTCCAGTCGGGCTACCAAATGTATCACCACTCTGCCCGAAGGGCTATCTTAAATGCATATCTCCCGCAGGTCCTTAAAAACTCCTAAAGAGAGTTGTATCAAACTTAAGGTCATAAAAAGTTTTAAATACGTTAAATGGTATAAGAAATGTCTTAATTATTTCAAGAGGTCTTACAGTTGGGGACGGAAAGACAAGAGTCGTGATACGGCTGGATTAAACTTCAAAAGGCAATGATGTCATTGAATAAATATGAGCGCTGCATGTTTCAAGTCAAAAGGCGGCGTGGATGTCTTTATTTGAATGTATCTGAAGGGAATCGACTGTCCTCAGAAACGTGTTGTTGGCATTTTAATTTCATTTGACCTATAATTCCTGATAAAGCAGCGTTTATGAGCGCGGAGCTGCTTTGTGTACAGCCGTTACCGGGGAAACCGCAATATTTCAGC
>NW_015645538.1:1355645-1361931 GCF_001515625.1 Sinocyclocheilus rhinocerous
TATGTATATATATATATATATATATATATATAATCTACAAAAGATATATAGATGATATCGATCTCAGAAGAAGAGAATTAATTAATTTTCAAAACAAATTCTAGAAAGGTCTAGAAAGCATCTTGTGATAGTACCGCAAGGGTGGTAATTAAGTGAGCTTTTTAACATACTATCACTATCTGACCAGAGAGGACATGATAGAGTCAATAAAAAAGAATCAAACAAATCATCAACAGTAATGTGCATTGCTTCAAATGTGGCCACAAACTATCTTATTATTACTGAAGGCCTCGCAGGCCAGTCTTGCTCCCAACTGCCACGGAGAGTCACCTTCAGCCTCTCAGTCTTCTCCAAGCACTATGAATCAGTGCAAATTATATATGCATGCTGTTGATTCTGTACCGCTGCTTGCTAATCCTGTTATTTGAGTGCCCTTGATGTGAGGTTATTGACAAAGTGTAAAGCTTGTTATTGGATTTCCCCTTTTTTCCCCCTCCTCTCTCATTCCCTCTTGGTCCACCCACGTTTATTTGTTTGTATTTAGAGTTGCCTCCTTGTTGAATCCAGGAATGCAACCTTGTAAAATAAATTTGAGACTTTTAGGAAATTTATCGAACTCCAATCTTTGCTTGTGCCAGCAGTCATTACGGCCGGTGTATCAGTCCAAATATGTATTAGATTAATGGTGTAGATAAGTTAGAGAGAACAGGAGCTCTTGATCAAGGTGTGGGGCTGTCAGAATGCAAACGACTGTTTATATGCGTGAGCCAGTTTACTATACTTTTGGGTCAAATTTTCCCAGAGACGTGAGCCAAAAAAGACAAAACATTTCACAAAAATGTAATTTAAAACAATATTAAATAAAATAATAGTAATTTAATACAATAATAAACTGCAGATGAATTACATACTGAAAATTAAATCAATGATTAATGTTTAATTTGTATAATATTATAATCATTTTTGAGCTGTATTATGTGTCGTTTTAATGTGGAAGCAGTTTCCTCTGTCTCCACTATCCAATGGACCCGTACAGCAGCTGTTTTGTGGTCGGCTATTTTGGTCATTTGCATTGGCTATTGTGAAATCAGGACGGCCCCGATTTGTGTGCGAGAAGATCGGGAGGTGCAAGATTCGATCGGTGAACGCCTCACATTAGCAGATAATCCGTGCCCGAACATCGGGAGCGATCGAGGTGCTCGACAAGATTTTTGCTCCGATTCTCGGGAGGGGGAAATCGGTGCTAAATCGGGTTAAAAATCCTGTAGCGTGAGCCCGGCTTTAACGAGTCGTTATATTTTCGGATCTTCCGCCTGTTACCGATCTATGTCACTGGGTAACACATTTGCATAATCCCCGCCTGCCCGTGAAATACGAACACTCTGACCTGCCCACAAACACTTCCGCTAGTTAGTGTGTTAATATGAAGGTATTTTTGGTGCAAAACAACTGAGGGTCTGTGACAGCGGAATTTGTAGAGAATAGCCACACATGTGTATCAGTAAATTTGAAGTCACAGACAAAAATTGCAAACTTGTAGATTTTTTTTCTCTCCCACAAACACAACACAACAGGTTCCACCTTCTCGAATCCTTCATTGCATGTGATTCTATGAATCACAAATAAAAAAACTTGTATGCTCACATGTTTTGCTACTATTGCTGCAGTGAATATGGTGCAAAACACATTCACACCTGCATCAAAAATGTGAAGTCACGGACGAATTTTGTACATCCACAAATCAGTATGTGAATTATTGCAATGAAATTTGCACACTTGTAGAATGTTTTCTTACATATACTGTTTATATTTTTTTCTTGGATGCTTTTCTAGCACAAACACAAGTGCATAACGACAATGGCGTGAATCTGCTGCTACGAGTCTCAAACCTGTTTTTCGCTTGCAAATGACAAGTTTCGCGAGCCAGTTTACTATACTTTTGGGTCAAATTTTCCCAGAGACGTGAGCCAAAAAAGACAAAACATTTCACAAAAATGTAATTTAAAACAATATTAAATAAAATAATAGTAATTTAATACAATAATAAACTGCAGATGAATTACATACTGAAAATTAAATCAATGATTAATGTTTAATTTGTATAATATTATAATCATTTTTGAGCTGTATTATGTGTCGTTTTAATGTGGAAGCAGTTTCCTCTGTCTCCACTATCCAATGGACCCGTACAGCAGCTGTTTTGTGGTCGGCTATTTTGGTCATTTGCATTGGCTATTGTGAAATCAGGACGGCCCCGATTTGTGTGCGAGAAGATCGGGAGGTGCAAGATTCGATCGGTGAACGCCTCACATTAGCAGATAATCCGTGCCCGAACATCGGGAGCGATCGAGGTGCTCGACAAGATTTTTGCTCCGATTCTCGGGAGGGGGAAATCGGTGCTAAATCGGGTTAAAAATCCTGTAGCGTGAGCCCGGCTTTAACGAGTCGTTATATTTTCGGATCTTCCGCCTGTTACCGATCTATGTCACTGGGTAACACATTTGCATAATCCCCGCCTGCCCGTGAAATACGAACACTCTGACCTGCCCACAAACACTTCCGCTAGTTAGTGTGTTAATATGAAGGTATTTTTGGTGCAAAACAACTGAGGGTCTGTGACAGCGGAATTTGTAGAGAATAGCCACACATGTGTATCAGTAAATTTGAAGTCACAGACAAAAATTGCAAACTTGTAGATTTTTTTTCTCTCCCACAAACACAACACAACAGGTTCCACCTTCTCGAATCCTTCATTGCATGTGATTCTATGAATCACAAATAAAAAAACTTGTATGCTCACATGTTTTGCTACTATTGCTGCAGTGAATATGGTGCAAAACACATTCACACCTGCATCAAAAATGTGAAGTCACGGACGAATTTTGTACATCCACAAATCAGTATGTGAATTATTGCAATGAAATTTGCACACTTGTAGAATGTTTTCTTACATATACTGTTTATATTTTTTTCTTGGATGCTTTTCTAGCAAATCCTAACTAAGTTAATTGGTAGAGGTGTGTTCGATTAGGGTTAAAGCTAAACTGCAGGACAGTGGCCCTCCAGTACCAAGTTTGCCCATCCCTGCTTCAACTCACAAAGAGACTTTATAAAAGATTGATTAACCCGTTAAATAGATTATTATGAGAGTGTCATATACAAGATGATTAAATGTACAGTATAACAGTGAGTGATTTCAGAAAAAGAAAGAAAATGTACCTTTATTGGTATTTGCTGCTGTCAGCTCTGGAAGGTGCTCGCAGCTTGCGAACGTTTTTAGTATTTTATTTTTCCCGCTGCTCGTTTGGGTGCCAACTGATAGGCACCTAAACTATACTGTAAAGCGAGCGCTGCAAATTTTACAGTAGCTGGATGTATTATTACTGTATTTTCATTTAAAGTATTATTACTGTATTGTCAGTATTAGTACTGTTCAGTTTATTTTCATTTTTTACCTGTATAAAACAATCCAATTGTGGTACAACACTGTATACTGCATCAAAAATGTGAAGTCACGGACGAATTTTGTACATCCACAAATCAGTATGTGAATTATTGCAATGAAATTTGCACACTTGTAGAATGTTTTCTTACATATACTGTTTATATTTTTTTCTTGGATGCTTTTCTAGCACAAACACAAGTGCATAACGACAATGGCGTAAATCTGCTGCTACGAGTCTCAAACCTGTTTTTCGCTTGCAAATGACAAGTTTCGCACACTCTCCCTTTTGCACTACATATCTGTGTGAAATATGGTGCAAAAGACATTTGTGCATCTGTAGAGGTAACGGCGGGCACTCTTCAGAGATCAAGAGAATTTTGGCCAATCAAGAAGAACTAGTTTGGGCGCCTATCAGCAGGGAGAAAAAAAAAAAAAAAACGAGCTGCGCGAGTATCTTCTGGAGCTGACAGCGGCAACCAATAAAGGTACATTTTCTTTATTTTCCTGAAATCACTCACCATTATACTGTACATTTCTTTATAGTTTAAATATTAAATGAGTTTAGCTCTAACCCTGATAAAACTCGCCTACCTGTAGCCTTCTAGTAATCCTAACTAAGTTAATTGGTAGAGGTGTGTTTGATTAGGGTTAAAGCTAAACTGCAAGACATTACTGTACAAATCTTCATCTCTAGCATGCACTAGCTGAAAAAAGGGCATCACCACAGTCCCCTGGGGACTTTGTATCTGTAGCATGGCAAAACAGGCTTTACAGAAATAAAATACAGTACAAATTAGTTTGTGTTGTTGTGTTAAATTTCAGTAATTTTGGCAAAGCTGACAAGCTCTCTGATGAGAAACACTACGAGGGGATTCAGGCTGATGCTTTTTCTTTGCACCCTCTTTCCTGAATTCCATCTGATCTCTGTGATTCTGAATGGCATTTGGTGCCACAAGGGTTGATTCTCGAAATGAACCTGCAAGCACAAAAAATATATATATATATATATTTCAAATAAGTTTACAGAATTTGCCCCAACTGTCAGACTTTGTGCTGTATGTGCTTTGAGATTAATTAACACTATATACTATCTGAACGCACCTACAAGAAAGGTGCATAATTGGTTGATAATCCATCACAAATTATTAAAGCTCCATTCCTTATAAAAAAAAAAAAAAAAAACGAGCTGCGCGAGTATCTTCTGGAGCTGACAGCGGCAACCAATAAAGGTACATTTTCTTTATTTTCCTGAAATCACTCACCATTATACTGTACATTTCTTTATAGTTTAAATATTAAATGAGTTTAGCTCTAACCCTGATAAAACTCGCCTACCTGTAGCCTTCTAGTAATCCTAACTAAGTTAATTGGTAGAGGTGTGTTTGATTAGGGTTAAAACTAAACTGCAAGACAGTGGCCCTCCAGTAAGTTTGCCCATCCCTGCTTCAACTCACAAACAGGCTTTATAAAAGATTGATTAATACGTATACAAAACGATTTAATATATTAAAATTATTAACAAATGTACAGTATAACGGTGAGTGATTTCAGAAAAAGAAAGAAAATGTACCTTTATTGGTATTTGCTGCTGTCAGCTCTGGAAGGTGCTCGCAGCTTGCGAACGTTTTTAGTATTTTATTTTTCCCGCTGCTCGTTTGGGTGCCAACTGATAGGCACCTAAACTATACTGTAAAGCGATTGCTGCAAATTTTACAGTAGCTGGATGTATTATTACTGTATTTTCATTTAAAGTATTATTACTGTATTGTCAGTATTAGTACTGTTCAGTTTATTTTCATTTTTTACCTGTATAAAACAATCCAATTGTGGTACAACACTGTATAGCATATTTTTTACAACCCCAACCCCATAAAAATCACAATAACTCATTAGCATTTGTCTTTATAATATTCTTTTTAATTGTTGAACATTTTCTTTTTAAAAATACAAATTACAAATCTTCATCTCTAGCATGCACTAGCTGAAAAAAGGGCATCACCACAGTCCCCTGGGGACTTTGTATCTGTAGCATGGCAAAACAGGCTTTACAGAAATAAAATACAGTACAAATTAGTTTGTGTTGTTGTGTTAAATTTCAGTAATTTTGGCAAAGCTGACAAGCTCTCTGATGAGAAACACTACGAGGGGATTCAGGCTGATGCTTTTTCTTTGCACCCTCTTTCCTGAATTCCATCTGATCTCTGTGATTCTGAATGGCATTTGGTGCCACAAGGGTTGATTCTCGAAATGAACCTGCAAGCACAAAAAATATATATATATATATATTTCAAATAAGTTTACAGAATTTGCCCCAACTGTCAGACTTTGTGCTGTATGTGCTTTGAGATTAATTAACACTATATACTATCTGAACGCACCTACAAGAAAGGTGCATAATTGGTTGATAATCCATCACAAATTATTAAAGCTCCATTCCTTATAATGCATTCATGTAGATCAAACAGTAGAGCCAAGTCAAGTCACCATTATTTATATAGCGCTTTTTACAATGCAGATTGTGTTCAAAGCAGCTTTACAGTATTAAACAGGAAATAGTGTGTCGAAATAGTGTGCTGTTCTCCTCTGGCCAGACAAAACCAGCAGTTTAATTCTAGTTTGCAAAAAAGTCAGATTGTGCAGAGGACTCATCTGGTTCCCGTGGTCTTGTCCCGGTGGCCGTCTAGGTGACGAGGTCTTCACTGGGGATCTGTCTCTGGGGCTCATCTAGTTGTCCTGATCTCCGCTGACATTCAGGGCTGTCGAGGTCATCCCTAGGTGCTGATCCACCATCTGGGCTGGATACGTACTGGATCCGGGTGACTGCAGTGACCATCTGATCTG
>NW_015645538.1:1362678-1373512 GCF_001515625.1 Sinocyclocheilus rhinocerous
TAGAAATGTGTAAGTGTGTTATGTGTGTTATGTGTAAGCCAGGTTAAAGAGATGGGTTTTTAATCTAGATTTAAACTGACAGAGTGTGTCTGTTAGGTAGATTATTCCAGAGTTTGGGAGCTAAATAGGAAAAGGATCTGCCGCCCGCAGTTGATTTTGATATTATGTATTATTAAATGGCCAGAGTTTTGAGATCACAGGTGAAGGACTATAATGCGATAAGATCTCACTCAAATACTGAGCTGCTAAACCATTCAGGGCTTTATAGGTAATTAGCAAGAATTTAAAATCTATATGATGTTTAATAGGGAGCCCGTGCAGTGTTGACAGATTTGGTCATACTTCCTGGTTCTAGTAAGAACTCTAGCTGCTGCATTTTGGACCAGCTGGAGTTTGTTTATTAAGCATGCAGAACAACCACCCAATAAAGCATTACAATAATGTAACCTTGAGGTCATGAATGCATGAATTAATGTTTCTGCATTTGTCATTGAGAGCTTAGTGTTATATTGCTAAAATAATGGAGTTGATTCCCAGGGAATGGATAACGATTAAAAAAACAACAACCTTTAACTAGTTTACTTCGGCTAACTTACCAGTTGATGTTATCACCGTTACGTTGGCAATCACAAGAAAAGGCTCCAACTGGAATGTATTGCAGATGACATGATACAGACCACAAACTAGAAAACAAAAAAACAAAAGAAGTACTTGAAAATACTGTTTAGTCACAACAGCCTGTTAGTGTTATTACAATTTATGGTCAGAAAAAAAACTACCGTACAATAACAGAACTTAAAATAAACAACATTCATAATATTTGTTAGCCAAACTTCATATATATTGCTAGTCCGTTCCTCCACAACCCGTTCTGTGGGTTAGTGAAGAGCAGCAGCCAGTGGCTAATTCGGCTAATATATAGTAGTTGATGGCACCTTACTCACCTGTTGTTACCACCTCTACAATGCAATCACAAGAAAAGACTCCAATACACCCCCGTTGCAGATGACATGACCAATAGACCACAACCTGAAAATAAAATACAAAAGATGTACATAGCGGCGTTTCTTAACTAATTTTTCTTTACTATTTTCACGTTAGCTCGCTGTTATGTAATGTATGTCTGACATAACCTGCGATAAAAGGCAGTGTACAATTATTATGCTTCCCTGATTAATTCCCTGATTGATTTGGATAACTGCATAACTTACCAGCTGATGTAATCACCGTCACGATGGCTCCAAAATACACCCCCGACGTTGCAGACGATAAGATCCACAAACTTGAACATAAAAAAACTGAACAACTATAAAGAATAACAAAAACCGAATACAGTGTAGCTCTTCTTGATTGGCCAAAATTCTCTTGAACTCTGAACAGTGCCTGCTGTTGCCTCTACAGATGCACAAATCCCTTTTGCTCCACATTTCTTCTTCTTCTTCTTCTTCATCTTTTAATTTTATTGGCGGTTGGCACAGATGGTCCTCACTGCAGAACATGATCCAGGGGGCGTGGTTGGATCCAGATCCAACTCCTCCCACCTTACATATGCCTAAACCTACCCATCTCCACCCCCTGATCCCTAAACCCACCCATCTCCACCCCTAAACCTACCAATCTCCACCCCTAGATGTGGACCCAACCACGCCCTCTGGATCTTGTGTTCTGCAGTGAGGGGCTACTGGGTTGGCAAACCAACTTAAAGGTGAATTTACTGCCACCTACTGGACTGGAGTGTGGGCAGTATGCTCCACATTTCACACAGATGTGTGGTGCAAAATGGAGAGTGTGTGAACCTTGTAATTTGCAAGCAAAAATAGGTTTGAGACTCGTAACAGCAGATTCATGCCGTTGTCGTTATGCACCTGTGTTTGTGCTAGAAAAAGCATCCAAGAAAAAATATATAAGAAAACATTCTACAAGTGTGCAAATCTCATTGCAAGAATTCACATACTGATTTGCGGATGTACAAAATTCAATGAAGGATTCGAGAAGGTGTAACTGTTGTGTTGTGCTTGTGGGAGAGAAAAAAAAATCTACAAGTTTGAAACTTTGTCTGTGACTTCAAATTTACAGATACACATGTGTGGCTATTCTATACAACTATAAGTCCGCGTAGATTTGATGCGCTGTGACATTTTTGGAGAGGTGCACGTCAGGCTACGCTGTAGCCTGCGTGTACTACGCACAACCTACGGTGTAGTTTCGACGCAGAAGTATAAATCAGCCTTTACTGATAATTCACTGTGAACCCACTATTTCCTAAGAATGTGTCGTAGACTGTCGTTGTTCTAATTACTTCGTTTAATAATAAAGAATGCAGTGTAGCGCACAGACTTTATAATCATTGTGAAATTGCTGTTTATTTTGCTGCACCGGCAGTCATAGGGTTAATGCAGGGAGTAAAAGATCCGATAGAGAGAGACGAGCGAGTTAGACTGGTGCGCCTGTTATACAGCTGTTCTGCATTCTAAGACACAGAGCGTCTTTTTTCTGTCGTTCTTCAGACATTATAGTAGACATATTTTGGTTTACAAACTGTATTGTTTCATCAGTTAGTCACGTTAGCACTTGGCTAACGTATCCACCATTATTGTTTTGTTAAGTGTTTATAGTCTAGCAGCTAAATTTTAGCTGTGGGCACGATTCACTTGCATAAGTGTTAAACAAAATGTTTTTATGTCATTATTTTAACAACGGATTGGAGCGCTATATTATTGCTTTATGTAAAGGTGCATGCTAGGGTTGCCAGGTTATCACAACAAAACCTGCCCAATTGCTACTCAAAACTAGCCCAAATGCGTTTCGAGGGGGTCCCCCATTAAAAATCACGTTCCGGGGTATAAATTGCACGTTTTTTGTCAGGGTTCCCCTGATAAATTCGCATTCCGGGGGCTAAATATGATGTTATTGGGGTCGCTTCAACCCGCGGACATCAAAACAACCGCGGACTTAGCAACACAGATGGTAGCACTCGCTAACTTGCTCAAGCACTCCTCTTTGTGCCAATCACAACAGGCTTGGCCAGCTGACAAATCAGAGCAGAGTAGGCTTATGGAAGGGAGGGGTTTACAGACATTTCGCTCAGAACTGAATCGAACGAACCGTTTCGAAATTATGGACAAATGACTCTATGTATAAATGTATATTCTGGGAAAAGTACAATGTTTTCTGACCTTAGATGCATTTAAACCTGTTGTAGGGGGCTCCAACACAATATTAGGACACTTGAAAAAAAACTAAAAACATATGACCTGCTTTTTAAGAAAACAATTCAACCAAGTCATTGGTTTTATAATACAAGATAAAAACAAGATAAAAATTAAATCAACTGTTTAATTAGGTTAGTTTAGGTTTGATTGTCAGGTTGGTTTAGAGTTAGGGGACAATAAATATCGTTAGGTAAGTGTAAAAACAATGTCATTGGAAGGCCCAACGTGGACGAAGAAAAAAACCTCTCTTTTTGCACTTAATCTATTAAATTTCCTAAAAGCAGAGTGCACACATCTACATATTCATGACTTTTAGTTCTATTGCCATTTATATATTTATATGTATTGTAATTTCCTTTTGCTTTGCAGTGTGCCTTCTGTCCATTCTTTGATACATACCTCTAAAAAGTATTTTCAGCTGTAATTTACTTCAGGACACATTTCAGAATACACACACACACAAACATGCACAGAGAGCACAGAGACATTGTGGTAATTAAGGCTTTCAGATGTGTGGAATAGCCATTTTCAACATACTGTGCTAAACTGAGTCTCCCCTGAGAGGCAGTGATTGTGAATTATAACACTTCTCTCTAAAGTGCTGTTTCATCACAAACTTAAAAAAAAAAGAAAGAAGAAGAAAAAAGAAAAGAAAATTGCCCTTAAGTGAGAGGCATATTTTATGACAATCATGTCAAAATAAAAATGTGATACCATTTAAATTTTGCTCTAATGTTCTCACTGCGTTCTGCAATTTCCCCACAAAGTGACATATGGAGAGACTTTTCATTGATTGTATTTATCTAATCTCAAACTACCTAACTGAAAAAATCTAAAGACATATAAAAGAAAATATCTTTTTCAGATCCTGCCTAACAGACTATAAAGACATTGATGGCTAAATGTAATTCCATGTATAGGATTGTCTGAGAGGTTATTTCATTGTCTTTTATTGCTAGAACTTTGCCTCGTGACTGTTCAGTCTGTCTGTAAATTAATTTATTCCAGTTTATGCACGTGCTTGAGGTAAGGAGCCAGTGTACGTGGGCAAGCGAAAGCTTGCGACTTACTGAAGTAACACCTGTCATTACCCTACAGAAGCATGCATCCAATTAGCTGTATTTTCAATAAATCAGTAGCTAGGGATCAGACAGGTCAAGTTCTGTAAACAGCACAATTTAATTGCAAAAAGGAGATGTGCTTCTGCTTCAGAAACAAGAAGGTTCTTATTGTCTTTCAAGGTAAGACTAGTTTGAGGAAAACCCCTACTGTGGCTTTTTAAATTCACAATTTGGGACGCTTTGGAACAACGCTGTATAAGGCAATTTAAGTGATGGACAGGTCAACTTAGACTTTTCTTCAGTTCAAATATTTGATGGTTTGGTGTACTTCTGTTCCAAAATATAACTCCGAGTAGGTGCTAATAGTCTCAGCCATATAATTTCCGTGTTGGCAGCTCAAGCCAGAAGGTATATAACGGAGTGATACCTAACTATGCCCAGCTAAAAACTGCTCTCTCCCCTGTCAATTAGCAGCCTAATCATCTTTTTCTGGCTTCCAACTCACGCCTGTACACTTCATTAAATATATAGTAGCTCTACCCATAATACTTTGACAAGTGGTATATTTACACAACTACTCCATACTGCAAAACATGATTTAATATATATAATTTTTATAATAGATATATAAATACTAAAAATATATTTTTTTATAAAAGTGGATTTTTAAAAATGTTTATTTTATTTTATTAATAAATGTTTAAACAAAAATAAAATCTATGCTAATTATTTTAGACTGATGGAATGCACATATGTACACAATTACAGACTAGGAACAAAACATACACAAGCGCTACCAAGTATTACCCGATCTCACTCTTTAAAATCCCCTTCCATTTTGTCTACATCCTGCATGTTCGTCCTCTAGAGCTGAGGCAGTTCTCTTCCTCTTTTGTCTTCTTTGGCTTATAGAGACATCTTCCAGCTGTCTACATCCTCCAGCTCACCCTAGTGAAGAATAAGCAAGCTGTTGCCTCCTGTCACTTTTGAGGATGAACCTCATTGTCTACTATTGGCTGGCAGCACAAAGTGAAGGCATGTGACAATCACTCCTGGGAAACCACATGTTCGGTGCCGAATGTTTGTGCAAATCTTTTGATGGGAGAGGTGAGACGTAAGTGGCACCAATACAACTGATAAGAAAAAGCCAAGTTTTGTCAAACTATAATCCGTCCCACTAGCAATAACAGGCCGGAATGTATAATTCCACAGTTTGGCATTCATTTAAAATGTACATGCATACACTCTCAGAAAAAAAAGGTATAAAAGCTGTGGAGCGGTACCATTTCAAAAGCTACTAACATGTACCTTTAAGTTACTAATATGCACCCTTTAGGGGTAAATAATGCATAAAAGTGCACCATTTGAAAGAGTACTGCCACAGTGACAGCTCTGTAACATTTTTTCTGAGACTACATTTAACAAACACTGCAAACCAGGCAAGAACAACATGACAAAAATAGCATTTATAGCCATTTTAAAAATGCCAGTGATACTGCGAGAAACAGCGATACTCTGTGGGCTACACTTCTGAGAATTTTCCACATGTGGAGGTCAAAGAAAACTAGAAATAACACTAGAAAAATCAGAGTTCTGTTGTTGTTTTTATATATATATCTTCATGAAACCGCTCAGAAACCCCTCGGCTCTGTTGACTGTGCCTCTCCACTGCTATTATTACATCTCACGTAGCTGTCACAGCCATCACAGGCCTCAGATCGGAGGACATGTCTCTCCAGCTCTTCCTTTCATTACGTCTTTCCTCCTTACATTTCCTATCTCCTCTCTTACGCACCCATTTCTGCTCTACCAAAATCAAGCTTGCCTTGTCTGACATGTCCAGAGTCTGATAGGCGTTCAAATAAACTGTCAAATGATGAAAGAAAAAAAAGTATGACATGCCATGGGGCAATTACTGTCGAAGCACAATGTGGAACCCTAGTTTGTACATTGTGTATTTTCCTCGAAATGTGTTAATTTGCTGCCGAGACCTTTAATTTGAGATGGTTCCCACATTCAAGTGTCAATATCTCGATGTGATAACTCGCTGATGAGTTTGAAGTGATCATCATACAGGCTCTATAGGAGGACCCTTGAGCAGAATCAAACCCCCCAAACTACAACTCTAGGATTAGAAACATGCAGCGGGGGGGGGGGAAGAAAGAAAAAAGAAAGGAAGGAAGGAAAAAAGCCTCTGGCACAAGCTGGGCACCTGCTATTGTTCTCTGAGCTGCTAGATCGATCATTTTACAAAACCCTCATTTACATCAGTGCCTTATTAGTGCTTTGCTTTTCACTGGCTTGATGTGCTTATGTTTTCGGGTGCCAGATTTCCTTTTGATGTGTTGTGGCATGAAATTTTATTTCCATGACTCTCTGCCCTTGAAATCAAAAACAGTTAATTCTTCATCAAAAAGCAAAAGGCCCAAGGGATACATCTTTTTCTTCTTCTTTATAATGCTATAGGCTTTCATGAGCATGTTTATATCAAGAAGGATTGTGCAGCATTCAAAATCGAATTAAGAATGCCTTTTAAACTCTAATTTGATCTGATTTAGTATGAAAGTGACAAATAGCATGCAGAATTGTAAACTATTTCCAGTATATATATAAAAAAAAAGCAGAAATAAAAGGAAATTAAATTTGTATAAATAACAGCATATAAATTTATATTCAGAACAAATGACCAAAAAACACAGACATTGGAATTGCCCGGAATTGACACAGAAAGAAATATACCAAACAATACGGTTCAACTTGCTAATATTAGTTACCACGTTAGGTTTCATACGTTTTTACAACATTTATTTTATTCAGTGTTTATTGATTATTATAATGTTAATTAATAAAAATGCTATTGTTCACTGGTAATTTGTGAATTTAATTTTAAATCCTTGTTTAAAATTCATGTTTAAACCGGAAAGGTTAAAAATCTATTATGTAAAAATTTAAATTAACCAATACTATTGAATGCTGTACAAGAATTGTTCATTGTTAGTTCATATTAGCTAATCCATTAATAATGTTAACATTTTGTAAAGTGTTGCCATAATTTATACATATTTCTGTATATAATGTACATAATCTTCATATGCTACCATGGTTTATATATACATTTCCTTATAGTAAATAATTACCTTTCATTTTATGGAAGTGGAAAAATACATAAATACCCAGAATAATTTACCTTCTTCAAATTAACGTGACGCCGACTACAAGACAAACAGAACACAGAAGCTGTGTTGAACTGATTAAATTATTTTGTTATCTTTGCTATCTTATTTTGTGTGTTGAATTTCTTTGAATTGCAGTCACTCAATTCAACTTCCGATTTAGCATCATGTTCGATTTGGCTGACTTTAATTCAAATTTTACCTTTTGATTTGAATGTAAGCAAGTTCTGGATGTTCCCTGATATCAAGCCCTATTCAAAATGGAAAAACAAAAAAAAACAATGTATTCACCAAACCACTGGGCTGACTCCCTCAGACATTGTGTGACCTACATAAATACTAACCAGTCAAAATGTCTAATTCACATTACTCGATAGCTCTGTAAGCTCACATTAAACTTTCAGACAGTAAAAGTAACTCAGCCATGCTCAAACAAGTATTGTCTAAAATGTCTGAATACTGAGCAGAAACTAGGCTACTCTGTGACAAGCCAACGTGAAACTTTATACACCAGTTTTTACAACTGCATTCAAGGATCTTGTCCTTAAAGAGTCATTTTGTTTTCTGACATGTTGTGACACTGTAGCATGTCTCGGTGATAAGTTGACATGCAAAAGCCAGGTGCATTTCAATATCGAAATGTGTCTATCACAATGCTACCCCATATTAAATAAGCACTAAACTCAACCATATGTCTCACCTTACTCAAAATAGTCATGAAAAACAATACCTTAAAATATTACAATTAGGGCTGTGCAATTAATCGCATGCGATTGTCAAGTGCATCTCGTCAGTAAAGCCGGTTCTGTGATTAGTAGTAAATCTCCATCACCTGCTTTCAGATGGACCGGCATTTACTACACAGAGCCGTAGTTCACTGACAATTCGGCAATATCGCGTTCATAATCGCAGATGAATCTCATTCGATTATGAATACGATATTGCCTAGCTTGTCAGTGAACTACGGCTCTGTGTATTAAATGAGCTCCATCTGAAAGCAGGTGATGGCGATTTACTACCAATCACGGAACCGGCTTTACTGACGAGATGCGCTTGACAATCGCATGCGATTAATTGCACAGCCCTAATTACAATTTACATTTCAAATCAGACACTACATTCAGATTCTGTTAGAGCTCATAGTTTCTAGTTTTTTAAAAGATGCAAAACAGTATTAACATATTATCATCTGTTTTAATTTCTGTCACTAGTATCACCATACAGAGTTAATAGTCAGTTAATGACTGTTTCCTAAACTCCACCCATTTGCAATTGGTCAAGTAAACAGCAAGTCCCGCCTCAAAACTTACGCCATTGGCTGAGTCACTGTTGCTATGTTGGGCTGGTCAGGATTCTCAAACAAACAAAAGTTTGGACAGCACCACAGTGTTTACATGTTTCAGTGAATCAACCTAAATGTGCTAATTTATAGTTATATATTTATAGTTGATTCTACATTAAGCTGGGACAGGAGAAACCATTTTAAAATACTTTTACTAGTTAAAAACTAAGTTAATTTTGCAAACACTCTCCTCATGAGACATTTGTCAAACACCCCCCTCCCCTCTGCTATGTCAGTCTGGTCGGAATTCTCAAACAAAGAGTAATGTTTTGAAAGCACCATTGTTTACACTTCTCAAGTGAATTAACATAAAATGTTACTTACAGTTGTCTCTTCATATTAAACTAGAATGGTAGAATGGGAGAACGGTTATTAACATTTCAAGTGTTTAAAAATGGCACACTTCACTTTTATGATCTACTATGGAAATGGTGTTATGAAACCCAGTGCTGAGAGTAATTCCCCAAACCGGTAATGGCACAGGATAAAAAAGACGAATGGTATGCTGAATTGGCTCAGTTAATGCATTGAATTACAGGGACCCTCATCCTTGCTGAATGACAAAATGACAATTAAAAGTGATGAGTCAAATGAATATTGAACATGGACATTTTGGGATGGCAGCCATGTATAGTATTCTCCATAAAAATGGATGAGGTGGAATTCCTCAGGAATAATAAATAAAAGAAAACAGTGAATTAATTTTTGATGTCTTTTGTCTCAGCAAAGCCTTTGACTGTTATCATCATGTTTGAATGGTGAACAGTCAAAACCCGTATGAACAGATATAGCTGTAAGTTAATCCGTTTTCCACCTTTTTTTTCTGACAAGGTTTTTATAATGATGATGATGGTGTCTGAAAGTATGAATAGGAAAAAAAAATCGTGCAATCCATTTTAATCCATTCAGGCATTGAAAAGCTTTGGTTAAAAAAGTATGGTCTGAATGAGATAAATGTTAATATATACAAGATATGGGGCTCTGGTTATACTGTATGCTCTCATGTATCCTACTTTAGCCATGATTTCTGAGATTAATTTATTATCTTTATTCATCAGCTGATTTTGGAAACAAAATGGCTCTCAAAGCTGCAATGCAATTATGTTGAAAGAGCCAATAATGAAGCAGAAATCAATTAATCATTCCACCACAAGATGGAGATGATAAGATAATTTTGTTAAATAACATAATTCAAATGACGCACAGAGTGCTTAATTTCTCAACCACCTCATATATAAGTGTTTGATGTGAGAACAAGGGTCTATAAAACAGTCGATTCAAAATAGGGTATGTTGAATTTTGAACGAGCTAGAGACTGAAAAGCGTAGGATTTCCTCCCTCTTTAAATACAGATGACTACATTAATGGTGTCTATAGGGACAGGCTATATATCGTCTCGGTTACGTATGGTAACCCTCGTTCCCTGAAGGAGGGAACGGAGACGTCACGTCGGATGACCGACGACAGGATATCGCTTCGATAGACCAATCTACTTCGAGTGTAAACTAAACGAGCCAATGCACACTGGATGCAATAATTGCATGCCAATGTGCATTGGCTCGTTTAGCTTACACTCGAAGTAGATTGGTCTATCGAAGCGATATCCCAATTCGTCGGTCACGACGTGACTCGTAGTGACCGACTGAAAGGGAACTGACATCTCTCAATATGTTGCTTCAATTATGCATGAGCGTGGTGAAAAAATGTAAATGTAGTTCTATAAACAGGACCTGCAATTCTTTGTCCTCCATGCCAAACAGGAGATAAGCACCATTCAGCTCAGTAAATATTCATCACTGTGCTTGTTGTTTCTGTGGATAGAATTAGGCACAGCATATTAACTGGCCCTTAGGGTAAAGGGACGATCAAGGCGGATGGCTTGTCGACGTCTGTGATCGTCTTACTTCCAACATACAAAGTCACTTAAGAGTCACTTATGCAAAAAAAATAAAAAATAAAATTAAAATCACGATATACTGTATAAATAAATAAATAAATAAATAAATAAATATATATATATATATGTATGTGTCTGTGTGTGTGTGT
>NW_015645538.1:1373592-1378508 GCF_001515625.1 Sinocyclocheilus rhinocerous
TGTCTGTGTGTGTGTGTGTGTGTGTGTGTGTGTGTTTATTTTTCAGACTAGTGACTGAAGTGAGCAGTAGACATTTGACTTATTGATCAGACAAGATTGAATTTCATTATATGTGTTTACTAATTTATTCTTTATCACCTCAATTCAGAGTGTGCTTCATCAATTATACAATACCTTTCATAGTTTTGCTTCATATTTTAATGCATTGCACCTATGCAGGCGCATTATCATGAATAATATACACAATGAACCAAGCTAATCATGCTATAAATTTGTTTTCAAGACATATTTTATTTAAAGACTCATTTGTAGAGCAAATAAAGAAAATAACAAAAATGTTGTACAATTACTTTTAGCCTGCAGCACACAACACATATTTGTGTATTTTAATATTGTATGCAATTTTTGAATCTCTAAAAGCAGAGTTTAAATATTTAATTAAGCATTCATGAGAACTATGTTTTGGTGCAGTAAATTATGTCTGAGTTCCCATATGAAATTACAAAAAAAAAAAATAATAATAATAATTAAAGCAAGCACATCAAATTCCTCTTTGTGTAGAATTAAGGATCACATTGCAAAGCACATACACAGAAACAACAGGAAACAAACTATACCTGTAATCAACCCAACAGTTTTCGATAGCATCTGACCTTCAGAAATAAACAAAAACTCCCCTCTGTGCTTAAAACCAAGCAAGTAGGAGCAAAGCCATTAATAAAACTTGGGAATAACCTTTCAAGAGCTTCACAAACTGAGTAAAGTGGTCAGGTGAAACTCTGACAGGTGAACGTTTCTGGAGTAGACAGCCCAGGCAAGCCGGGCATTAAAGTGTCAGAACATTGCTGTACCAAATTATCATTCAATGGATAGGAGCACAAAGGCTCCTTCAGATAGAATCTAGCATTAAGGGCTTGGCTATCTTTTAATTTAACACAGTTCAACAGACAGGGTTAAAATAGTTTGCTTGGTAAAGGCCAGGGATGTTTTGTACATTTTGTTAAAACATGATAGCTACAGGAATAGAAAAGTTGACTTCTTCTGATAATTTGAGTCAATGATTTACTAACAAAGAAAGTGGGCAAATTCCAATCGGAAATGAGCATCCAAAAAGCAAAGCCCTTGAAGTGTGGATTTTGGAGGGAGCAGGACATTTGTGTTTCATAATGAAGTCGTTTGGAAATCATTGGACAAACAGAGCAAACACAATGAATGGCGGAGGAGACAGACCCAGAAGAGAAGGAATTGTTGAATAAAGTGGCTATTTTTGTTTTCTTTGCACACAAAAATTATTCTCGTGGCTTCATAAATTTAAGGCAGAAAGACTGATGTCACATGGACTATTTTAACAATGTCCTTGCTACCTTTTTGGGCCTTGAACGTGGTACAGTAGTTGCGTTGCTGTCTATGCAGGGTCAGAAATCTCATATGTCATCAATAATATCTTAATTTGTGTTTGGAAGATGAACAAAGGTCTTACGTGTTTGGAATGACATGAGGGTGAGTAAGTAATGACAGAATTGTAATTTTTGGGTGAACTATACCTTTAAGCATTTTAGTGTAACAGCTGTTTGAACTCTCAGGATAAAGCACTTTTTACTGGTATTTTATTTTAAACTATAAGCACTAAGGAGATGTCCACACTGCTCTTTTAGCTGATTCATACCACAAGTTATCAAATGGTGTGCTCATTTGGCATTAAGCCTTGGAATTAGGTGACATTTCAGGACTTTTTCCTAGACATCCACTTCCATTTAGCATCTAAGAGGACTAGAGCTTACATCAGCATTGTTCCACCCCTACAGTGGGGCCAGTGTCCAAGATGAGACAGTGTGAAAGGCAAGAAAAAAAACAAACACACACAACCAAAATTTGTACATCTCAATACCTAAAAGGCTTAATTTTTGTGCAGAGTGAGAGAAAGAGCACACAATGTGTTCGTCCAGGAGACGCACTCAGTGTGTTAGGATTTACCTTAGAGAAGCGATCAAAGAACTGTCAGGCTACTCTGTGTGTCTAATATTAACATTCCTAAAGATAATGTCTGTCTGTCACTGAAGTCTTACTTAAAAATAGATCAAATAAGAGTTGGGGCTCTTTTCCTTTCCTTTCGAGCGGGACTGTGAATAATTCATGGCTCTGTCCAAACAAAACCACAACGATAGTCACATTAAAGACCTGACAAACATCCTTTCTTTCCTGTCTTGTGTTTCCACTGCACAGGTCCAACAAATACTTTCTGAAGTATTAATAAAAACAGTTTAGATTTGTTTCATAGACATTATTTGCTTTAACACTGATATCGGGTATTTACAGTCGGCAGCTAAATCTATTTTATGTCTAATCTCCAAGCAACTCTTTGTTGCACGTCTTTGGTAAAATGAAATTATGAGGGCAAGAGGGTAAAGTAATACCTTAATTGGCATTAAACTGTTATTGCAACCACTAAACATGGCAGTGGGAGCAAAAAACTGAGGGAGTAATTATCTCTTCACTCTTTAAATCGTGATGGATGTATCATAGGCTGCCTGCACTGATGTGAAGAAAAACACCAAAGGCAGTGAACGTCTGTGGCATATGGCACAGCAGCCTGTGTAATAAGTCACTGAGGTCTTTAAGAGGTCTGTGTGATAATGCTAGTTAGTGAGACTGCTATTTTTTTTAAATACTATGCAGAGACAGCGAGAAACTATCTATCTATCTATCTATCTATCTATCTATCTCACATGACCATTTTATAAATATATTATACAGCTCAGTATGGGTGTCTCCTTGTACAATGAACACATGTCCACAACAAAAAACATGTTCCATATTTTCAGAACTACAAGCTTGCAAAAAAGTTTTGTTTTGTGTTTGGCCATGTCTTATCTTGCCTAGGGCACCAAGTGAGCCAGGACAGCCACTGGTGCCTCCTCACAAAAACAGGTGGATGAAATAGTAAAGCTGGCAAATAGTAAGCCAAGTTATTGTAGACTGGCTTCCCAGAAGAACATAAACATTGGGGCTTGGTAAAACTTTCAAAACTTTGCTTGTCAGCAACATGTCAGCTTATAGCTTAAATAATGGTTTGAAATTGGTGGCAGGACTACCTGTTTGTTTGACCAAACAAATAGTAGACAGGGGGCGGAGCAGAATTCCTGTGTATAAGTAAAGTGATTCTTACAAAATTGACTGCTTCAATTCAATGGAGCAATTTAAGAGCCGATTTCCAAATAATTTTCACAGAAATGCTTGTGCTCTTCGAATACAGCCAATTGCAGCTTTGTTTGGTGCTGCAATTGGTGCAGAAATGACACACTCCACAAATACATGTTGCTGAGCTGTCTCAAAAACTAACATCTCTCTTTGTGTCTTTCTAAGAAGGATGCTGAGAAACCTGAAAAAGTTGGTATCAACTTCTGGGCAATGGCTGATTCTGCACTAGAGTTCAACTTCAAACCATGCAAGTTCAAATTCTCTGGGTATCAGATGTACTTTTGAACCCTGAGTGAGCTCACTGCAGCAGTCTCCTCTGATGCAGGTATTCACCTCCTCTTCTGGCATGGCTCCCATCTCAGATCACCCCATACGGTCATTGCTGCACTCCACTGCTGTACTCATGTAATAAATGGCGTTCGTCCATCACTTAAATGAGAGTTGCACATAGGAATTGAATTCAAGGGAATTACATACTGTCCTGCAGACTGTGGTGAGATCTTTCAAACCACAGCATAAATCAACATCAACATTGGCTGCATGGTTTAAGTTAATGGAATACAGATAGCATCTGCAGTGTGGTACCTTATATGAATTAGAGCATTTGTCTTTATATGAGATAGTGGTTCCCTTTCAGTCGGTCACTCTCGACGTCACGTCGGATGACCGACGAAATTGGGATCTCGCTTAGAGAGACCAATCTACTTCGAGTGTAAACTAAACGAGCCAATGCACATTGGCATGCGATTATTGCATCCAGCTGCCGCTGATCACAGCGTGAGTATAAGTAGGCAGCAGATGCAGCGCATATTCAGCTTTTCGCTGAGGAGCCGAGCGATCACATCGTTCTGCTCCTGACTACTCTACTGAGACAAGAAGACTGAACGAGTTCAGCACGCTCTTGGAGAGCTCTTCGTGTTGGCGGTACGGCGCTTCAGCGGTGGTGGTTTCCCGTGTCGAGTGGGTTGCACACAACAGGCTGCACTACCCCTGTGTGTGTTGCAGACGGCCATCTCCCCTGTGCGCTTCAGCACACTGAAAGAGCAATTTCCATACTAAAAGAGCTTCACGGGTGGAACGTCTTTTTGAAGACGCGTCTTTTTAAAGATGTCTTACCACCCGTGTGTTTCTGGGTGCGGTCGTTACCTGGCGCCGGGTGATGGTCACGATCGCTGCCTCACGTGCCTGGGCATCTAGCACGCTGAGGTGGCGTTTGTGGATGAGTCATCTTCTCATTGCAGGAAGATGATCATCTCGGAGTCGCGGGCCAAGCTCCGTTTCCTCAAGGGGCGGAGTTCCGTTGCCTCTGCCTTGATCTAGTTCTCCTCTTGGCGGCAGCCAGGGGGGGCTACTTCAGGCAGTAGCGCGGGCGGTCTGAGGCCCTCCGCAGCCAGTTGAGCTGCCAATGGAACGTGCTGGGCCCTCTACAAGGTGCGTACCAGCCGGATCCTTTTGCGCTCCTCTCGACGACCGGATGTCGATCGCTGCATCGGAGGGTGAGCCGGAGCTTTCTGGAGAGGAAGATTCGGCTGCGCTGCTCTCCTCCGGGACCGTAGCAATGCCTGAATCGGATCCAGAAATAATGGCTATGCTTTCCCGGGCCGCCGTAGGGGTAGGGCTCGAGTGGAGACTTCCACCGTGTCCCGAGCCCTCAAAGTTGGATGATTGGTTCTTCGGGGTGGTCCGCGCTGGTTCTCAGCACCCCGCCTCGGTGCCTT
>NW_015645538.1:1379170-1387252 GCF_001515625.1 Sinocyclocheilus rhinocerous
TAGTTTACACTCGAAGTAGATTGGTCTCTCTAAGCGAGATCCCAATTTCGTCGGTCATCCGACGTGACGTCTCCGTTCCCTCCTTCAGGGAACGAGGGTTACCATACGTAACCGAGACGTTCTCAAACTTTTCAGGTGGTGTTAAAATGTAAATCCTAGGGGTTAGCAATTACCACAAAACAATTACCCACCTAAATGGAGTTAGATTGCTACTTTTAGCTAACAAAACTACATGAGCCAACTGTTCTCTAACAAATTGGACTAAACACGTTATACACATACTGTATAACTGCTGGTAATGTTAACATTAATAACCAATTCTAAACAAGTCATTGTTATGAGTTGATTAAATTAATTCAGTGTCGAATGAATTATATCTATCTATCTATCTATCTATCTAGTTCATTTTTTAAATCTATTAATTTGTTTGAGAATCAGTTGTTTAAGAAAATCTGAAAATATGTTATATGATGCAGCACTGTAGCAATATCTGAAAATATAGATGTTGTGTTAATGTTTTCTTTTCTAAATAAACAATCATTTCAAACAATCTCCGGAGGAACCCTTAAGTTGCTACTAGAGGAGCATTTTCTGAAAGGGAAATGGGTAGTTATGTGACTAGTATTTAATTTTAAAAGACAGTTACACACATTTGCGTCAGAGAAGACTCTCAGAATATCTTAGGCTGATCATCTGTATAGGTGAAATAGACAATAATCAGTATAATCATCAAACTACATTTGTGATGCTTATTCACTAAGACAAAACAAGAAAGAGATTACTAAAGGAGCACTACTTCTATAATACACTGCCTTACAGTGTGTGACCTGTTTTCTCTTTGGCCTTAAAAGACTCATGAGAACCGGAAATGTTATTATTTTGAACTCTTATTTCTATTATCACCGCACTGTCAAACTTGTGATTTTATATCTAGGCTCATGAAATCGCAATAACTGATTTTCTCAAGCCCAAAATCTCATTTCTAGGACAAGAATAACAATAAATGTAATAAAAAAATATATATTTATATAATATTTATATTCAATATATAAACAAAATTATTAATGAAAGTAAATTATATATACAGTATAAACGAAAAAGTTCTAAAAAGTTTTTTTGTTTGTTTTTTCATTTTTTTTTTTCTTTTTTTTTAAATACTCACCAATGCTACATTTATTTGATCAAAAATACTGTAAAAATAGTAGAATTGTGAAATTATTCGCTTTATTTACAAAAAAAAACCTTTCTGACCCCCAAATCCCTTTTACCCAGCAACAGCCTTTTATTATCTGTCAAGAAAACTTGAGAATGCTCCATAACCATGCATCACAGACTCTTATAAGGGTCTCCATAGAAGTGTTGTTACCATTCACTAAAACTATTACGATTAAAATAAATCTGGTCAATTGAAATAAAGATGAAATAAAATAAAACAAATATTAGATGAAAAAGTAATATTTAAAACTAAATGAAAATTAGAAATGTTGCCAAAATTACTAAACATTTATAAAAATGGCAAAAGCACATAAAATGACTAAAAAAATAAACAAATTAAAATAAAAACTAAATAATAATAAAATGTTATATAATGTAAAATGTACTAAAACGTTTTATAGTCTTTGTCAGATTGTCGAATTACCAATGTTGGTGAAAAACAGGCTTGTAATTAAAATTTTTTTTGTCAGACATGTCTTCATGGGCTTAAATTGTGCAGTTAGAGACAGATTCTCTAAACCAATCAAGTCAGCGCATAAGCAATCCCTGGCAAGAGCATTGCATTTAAGAAGGGTGTGGGTGTCAGCTCCAATTTCGGCAGGGCTGCTCAAAGTGGTGTGGGATTGATCAGGGATTTACGTCGTTAAGCAGGTGGTCCCTATGGTTGTCAAAGCCAGACAGGAAGGGGAAAGGAGAAGCACGATTGCTGCAGCCCACAGTGAGTTTGAACTCTTTAATAAAAAAAAGACCCTGTCAAAAATAAAGTCTAGCACATCAAAAGCCAGTCATTAAGGATCATAGCCTCAGTGTCGAATTATCAGCGTTTTAATGCTCCTTGAGGAATTCCATCCGACAAAGTATAATTTTAGCTATTCCACACTTGGCCTTGCTAAGTAGGATTGGTTTAGGAGCATAAGCACTAGTGGAGAACGGTAAAGATCATTGGAAGCCATAAATACTTATACGCAATGATCGATTTGGTTAATTAACTGACTCACATTACAGAGTGACGTTATTTTTATTTTTTTTCATCTCGCTACATGCTTGACCTTTAAAGGCACCGGTTTCCAGCCGAGGTTTTGGGACTTGTTTACAGCGAAGGTATGCGATGATAAGAGGTAACTTTGTTCGGCTAATTCAAAGCTTGAAGCGAATCTGTAATTCTGTCTCTGACCTAAATGATGCCATTTTATAGCTGTCTGATTAACAGAGCTACATTCCCTCAACCGTGACAAGATGGCCATTTCACTTGGGTTTAACAGTTTGTTATCCTTGACCGCTGCAGAGGACTGAGCCCTTCCACAAATATTTATTAGCAGCCAAAATTTACTGGACCAAATTAGCCCACTCAATATGTTAATAAAACATGCCGAGAGCTCGTCTGGACGATTTCCAGATACAAAATGGTTTGCTTCTCAGTCAAAAAAAGCAGCATTGATTTTGCTGACTGCGTTAAGGGCTTTGTTTTCATTGAGGCAGCTGCTCAGTTTCAAAAACCGAAAATGCTCAGGAAAATGTAAAAAAATGACAATTCTCTGAGGGTCTCACGCTGTTTAATACGATTATTTTTACGATAAACAAGTCCCATGGCGTTGTGCAGCATGGGATTGGGTATTGACCGTATTGTTTGGTAATGTCAGAGCTAAGAGTTTTCACCCTAGCTAAATAAAAAATCTCTGTAAGCGTCGTTTCGGCTCGACTACCTGTGCAGCAGTGCTGTCATGCCTATTTCACACCTTGATACTACAGACTGACCAACTGTGCCAAAGGCACCCAAGAATGGAGATATGCACAACCAAGCAATTTTGGGAAAAATTCTTGAAACTGAAGTTAGAAACAGCTGACAGAAACCTCTATTTATTTCAGTCAATTCCAAAATACCAAATTGCTGAAAATGCGGTATGTATTATAGCTTTCTGAATTATTTAAATATATATATATATATATATATATATATATATATATTTGTTTATTATATATTTATTCAGAAAAATGTGAAGACATTAAAATAATTCATAGTGAATATATAAGCATTTAAATATAATATTGTTTAGATAAATAATAATAATAATAATACTTAGGCTAACAAAAAAGTAAATAATAAAAAATAAATAAATAAATAAATAACACAGAGTATCCATAATGCAATTAGAAGTGAAAATGTAAAGTGCAAGTGGGCCACAAATATTCTTGAGAGCTTTTTATATCTCCACTTCTGCATTCAGAGATGCATACATTACAGAATTTTAGCATAACATTGACATTTGCGGAAGTATTTCTAAAGGTCCCCTGACTTAAGGTTTAAAATGGATTTCCCTCCCCTTAATCTAAAATTAATGGTAACTGTAAATTGCCGGGCAAAAAATAATTTCAGAGCTGCTTTTATGTAAAATTCTCCCATCTACTTTGCTCATAAAAGGGGTAAAGGGCAGATACCATCTAACACAAAGATTCACTTTTTGTCAAGTTAACTTATGAGTAGAAAATTAAGAATGTTCTGTGATGTTTTTATGAATATTCAATGACTAAATGCACTAATAGAGACACAAAACCCAACATGCATTATAAAACATACTTAATTTGGAATGAAAATCAGATCTATGCTGCAGTACTGTATGCAATTCCATAGTTAACAAAATATTCAATAATCAAAACACATCCACACATATAAGACATAAAAGCTTAAAGTTGTTCCCTTAAGAAAGTGCCAGATGATAAGTGCAGCAAACACAGTGGTCTGCTCCTCCATACCCCACTGCATTCTGGGCCAGGTTGAGGCTCCACATTTTAGTACCTCAGGCTATTTTCTATTCAAGCACAGTTGGCTTTGCAATTTGTGTCCAACCAAAGCAAGCATGATCCAAACGCTGTCATTTCCCTCTTTCTATTAAAAATGCTGGAGCAGAAACCGGCGCATGCTGTCTATGGAGAGATTCTTATTTGAGAATGGTCATGGCTAATGCACATTATAATTGGTCTGAACATAGAACAATAAATCTTGATACCTTCACAACAAACACACAGAGTCCTGACTCATCTTTTCAGGGGAAAAACAACAGTGTGGGCAAGTAAAGTAAGCTGAATTATGAAAGGGAATCAAAAACTGATTGAAAGAGTCAAATAAATGCAAAAGGACCCTTATGGTGCTTTAAATGAAAGAATGGAAGATTGAAATAGGACAGAAAATAAACATGGAAATGTAAGAGCTGACAAGAGCAAAGATGTGATGTGGTTCTAATGTTCAAGTGGCCTCAAAATGAAAGGCTCAATCTGTTGCGCCATTTCTAATCAAAATAACCTAGTACTTATATGCCACTATAGCCACTCGCCCATACATATTCACCCATACATGCACACATATACGCACAAGCATCCGACATAGAACAATAAATCTTGATACCTTCGCAACAAACACACAGAGTCCTGACTCATCTTTTCAGGGGAAAAACAACAGTGTGGGCAAGTAAAGTGAGCTGAATTATGAAAGGGAATCAAAAACTGATTGAAAGAGTCAAATAAATGCAAAAGGACCCTTATGGTGCTTTAAATGAAAGAATGGAAGATTGAAATAGGACAGAAAATAAACATGGAAATGTAAGAGCTGACAAGAGCAAAGATGTGATGTGGTTCTAATGTTCAAGTGGCCTCAAAATGAAAGGCTCAATCTGTTGCGCCATTTCTAATCAAAATAACCTAGTACTTATATGCCACTATAGCCACTCGCCCATACATATTCACCCATACATGCACACATATACGCACAAGCATCCGCAAGGACAAAAATATCACAGAAAAACATCAAAGTCGCATGCAGGGAAACGCACAAACACGCACACGCTTGCAGTGTATTGGTCATGCACGTCACACGTAGAGATAGTTGGCTGCTTGCTTACCTCTGCAGATGGGCACTGGGAAGTCCCATACGGCAGCATTGCCTGCATTGGTCACACAGGTGAGCTGAGGATGGCCGTCCAGCACGTAGCCGGTTACACAGCTGTAGCGGATCTTGTCGCCTACATTAAAGCGCGTCCCATACAGGATGCCTTTAGGCGGGACACCAGGGTTCCCACAAGAACTGCTCTGCAATTCTAAAAAGGAAAATAGCACTTTTAGCATATTATTTATATACTACCATCCAAACATTTTAAAGGAAGTCTATTATACCCACCAACGCTGCAGTTATTTTAAAAAAATACAGTAAAAATAGTAATATTGTAATTGTAAAATTGTATATATATATATATATATATATATATATAAACAACATATATTTGAAATCGAAATTTAAAAAAAAAAAAGTCACTTTTGATAAATTTAATGCATCTTTGCTGAATAAATGTATTAATTAATTTTTTTAAAAATAAATAAATAAACTTACTGACCTCAAACATTTGAACAGTAGTGCAAACATTTTATTTTATTTTATTTTATCATAGATGTATTTTGGCAATCCATTTGTCAGTGTTGAGTCAGACCAGTTATCCACCATACAGTCAAGAATGTAAACAAGTTTTTCCTTGTAATTCATAGTAAACAAAATTACTCTTGGCACTATTACCATGCCACACTGACAAGCCAAGGGCTACGGGAGCAAAAGCACAACATTTTATCTGAATTATTTGTTGTTTAATCGCCAATTCATGCTTTATGTTCTGGTTGGATCCAAACCAAGGGCATAGCGGTAGCACTCAGAAATGAATGTGGCCCAGGGACTAGTTTGGGAAATTGCGTTGTTACACACGGCCTGGCGTCAGACATCTTGCTAGTGGGAAGCCATGAATTCACTGTTGACTTTTAGAAGGTTTAGACAGACAACTCTAAGAGTTGTCTAGAGGCTTCTAGAGGTTGTTTATGGACCTTAAACTAGACTTCTTATTGTGTCTTTATTTCTGAAGACCCAAAAAGCATTGCAAAAGAAAACCAGAGTGTACTGACCACAGAGTAAAATATATAATGGCATTTTTTTCCTGCTGATTTTATGAATGACTATTGATTAGGCCAAGAAAAGTAACAAACAGAGGATCTATCGAGCAAGATTAATTACTTCATTACGGCAAACAATACAGCAAGAACATTAACCACACAAAGGAAAACAAAATGACTTACGAAAAAGCCTCTGACGCAAATACCACATAAAAATACAAAAGCATAAAGGAACATTTGCCCAAGAACTATGTTAAGATGCCATCCTTTAGTCACAACAACCACTTTCTAATCCTGTTTACTTGAACAAATACTCATAATAATATTTTACAAAAGACTGTTCCATTGTACAATATGTTACGCCGTAATATGCCACTTAGCTGTTTTCCCAGAGGCTTTTGTTTTGTTTAGTACTTTTGTAATTATTTATTAAGTAATCACAAATGCTCAGCAAATTATGGATTTCTAGCTAAAAGTCTTGCTCGTAATGATCTCTGGAGTTTTGAACATGTAAAATATAATCCATAGTGCGGCTAGGATTTCTTAATGACCGACATAAATAACATAAAGCGCCAATACATCTTTAAATGAACACATTAGACCTCTAGTTTTCTCTAATAATGAGCAACATTATGATTTCGATGCACTGGACTCCTGGAAAAAGACATGCAGCAGAACAAAGTCATATCCATGTCCTTACTTATTTACTTGGCAACTCCCCTTATTTAATATCCCTAATTACCTCTATCTCAGCGCGAGTGAAACGGGTTGAATTACATGACGGACATCAACCGAACATGCCTCTCCCTTGTCAAAACAGTGGCCCCTGATCTCAGTATGTTCTGGCTGGATAATTTAAAGATCTTAAGGGTGGTTGATGGAGTGTAAATTGCATAAGAAACAAAAAAATATGAGAACATCTTTCTGCATGTTAATTGTGTCGATTATAACCTGCTGATGCCCTGATTCGAAATGAAAGTGTCGGGAACAAGCATCCAACCGCCAACACCATGTTGGATGTGAAAAAGCGTCACATTGGAAGGATTAAATAAAAAAGGATAAATGTGATAATCTTGTGTCAGCAGAACAGGCATTCAAAGCCCTTGAGGGCTGTCAATTTTGCCATTTAGAGTGGTGATGGATCACTGTCGTTTGTCATTGAGGCCGACGGGAATATCAATGAAACGAAAATGAGAGATCCGGTACATCAGCGGAAAAGACAACAAAAACCAGCCAACTGTCCATGCCATGCTTTGTCATTTTAAGTGAGTGTCTCTGTACTGGTCATCAAACATGAGAAGCCTGTACAGAATATTTTTTAAAAAGCATTCCAGTGCATCCTCATTTCCTAATGTGCATGCCATATTGGGATCACGTCATCAGTCTTGCAATTCGGGGAAAAAAAAAGTTCACATACAGTCTTACAAGGTTAAATTAGTTAAATTAGTTAATGCATTACAAATCATGAAATTACAATGAAAAATATTTTTACAGCATTTATTTATCTAGGTTAATGTTAATTTCAACATATACATTTGAAACGAACATAAATGTTCTATTTATAAACAGATTAATACATTCAATGCAAATCGTATAATAAAAAATACTATTTTTGTTAGTGTATAATAATTTATACTACTACTTCTAATAATAAATTCCACACAAATTGTATAATAACCATGTATAATACACTATTCTTCTTATTTCTTTCCCCGCCATTGACGAGTTATCTCGTCTTTTACAAGAAAACGCTTCCCCGCCAAAGACGAGTTTATATATATATAGTAGTCAACATTTGAAGTGGATCAAAACCTTTCATCAAAATTGTCCTAAAACCTAAATGCGTTCTTGTCTTAGGACAACTTTGATTAACTTTTTTGATCCACTTCAAATGTTGACAACTATATATATATATATATATATATATATAATTGACTCTGCTCA
>NW_015645538.1:1388712-1391897 GCF_001515625.1 Sinocyclocheilus rhinocerous
ACATTTGAAGTGGATCAAAACCTTTCATCAAAGTTGTCCTAAAACCTAAATGCGTTCTTGTCTTAGGACAACTTTGATTAACTTTTTTGATCCACTTCAAATGTTGACAACTATATATATATATATATATATATATATATATAAATTAAACAATAGACCCAGATATTAAAGACAACATAAGAATGAAGGAGCCAGAGTCCAGAGTAATGTTATGGATCAGCGATTCACCCGTCCAAACAGAATGAGCATGAGTGGCAAAAATAAAAGGTCCAAACAAGTACTGCCTACTGGAGCAATGAAACAAACAGCCATGACAGGGAAAAATGGTCACAGCCACCACACAACAAAATACCTCTGTCCACACACAACTGCACCGTCCCCAGTGGCACAAACGTATCACAGTTACTTCTTTTGACCATCCATAATCACATTTTAAAAAATGATTTTTTATTAAAACAGTAGTGCAAACTGTCTCCCCTGCTTCATATTTGCATAACGCCTAAGCCATCAGACTGAATTCCAGTATGATTTAGCAAAGGTTACAAATCTTCCAGTAATCTCGCTGATAAGTCAGTGTGACACAGACACGCCCCAGGGAGAGTCTGGCCTTCTCCAGGGGTCTGAGATCTCCTCTCAGGAGCAGTGTGAGCTACAGAGTGACAAGGGGGATAACATCTAAGCTTGTTAATGCCCTTCACTGGCCCATCACGATCCTCTCTTCAGACCTCTTAAAGAGTTTCTGTAAAAGATCGCCACTGCCCTTAAAAACCGCAGCCGCCACCGTCGGATTCAGTGTTAGGTTCACTTAGAAATCGCCTCTAAGGAAGCAACACAGAGCCGTCTGGTTTTCCCGTGGAGCTCTCTGACCGATTCAGATAAAACCAGGTCACATATTCAAATGAATGTATCATTCAAGCAATCTGTACAAATCCATATTCATAGAAAGAACAGCAAGTTCTCCCGTTCTGAATGGCTAAGAAGCACTCAAAAGGGCTATAATGAGAGTGCCAGGAACAGTATTCTTTCATCTTGTCTAGTGATCTCACAAAGACACCGCAGCGCCGGTATCAGTTCCTTCTCTTCTGTTTTATTAAGAAACTTCCCAAAGATGCAAAGCATAGAAAATGTTAGCAACGACATATTTTGGGGCATCTCTAACAGCAAGTGCGTAGTCGTGTAAAATTAAACAGGGCTTGCAAATTTCGAGAAATCCCGCCAAAGCTATACATTGCAAGGATTTATTATTTGTGGCAGCGGTATTCATATGCACAGTCCCTCTGGCATTTATTTTGTCTTGCAAGTTTGCTTGAACTGCTTAAACACTTTGAGGATTCAACATAGAAGATCTTAGCGACTATGAAAGCATAAGTTCTTTAGAGAACAGATTTTTATAAATTTTTCATTAACAGTAAGGTGGGGTGGAAACAATTCACAGAATTAAAACCCTGAAATGTAGAAGACACATGTGAATCACACACTTGGCTTGAAAACAAATTGAGGCTATGCCAGTATCATTTGGTTTGAAGATTCACTTCACTACACATATCTAAGCTTCAAGACTCAACGTTAGGTTGGGGAATGGGTTTTAAACTGTAGAACTGGCTGGCTTTCTTATCAGCAGACCTCCGTTTGGGCTGGCCATTCATCACCGTCCCGCTGCCTTAGACATGTAGCGCTGGGGCTGGACCTTGCAGCTTGGACACTAGGGTGACAGGGCATTTCCTGCCCTCAATGTTCCATCTTTTGTACCAGCTAATATGTGGTCTATCGATTGCATTTGTAAAAAAGCAGGATGTACTTTCGGATGTTTTTTTTTTTAGTCCCAAAGGGAAAGCAAAAATCTCCAGTATCTAGGTGGGTGGACAGCAAAGCGCTAGCGGGAAGTGGTTAATTCTCTTTCAGCGCAATGTTTCTAAATAAACTGGCCATAAGCTACTGGATATAAAGTAGTATCGGCATTTTAAGATGATTAAATATAGGCTGCAACTACTAGTTCCCTTTCTTCTAAAGTTTTTTGTTGTTGTTCTCGTTTAGTTAAAGGGCAAGTGTCATTTCCAATAGCGTCACTAAAAGGAACTGCAAAATAATAACTGTTTGAAAGAGGTTTCCTGAACACACCCCTCCAAGCTGCTATTGGTCAGAAAAACTGATGCCCCGCCCCAAACATATGTCATTGGTTAAACCACCGTTGCTGTGTCTGGTTGGGATTCTCAAAACAGAACAATGTTTTGTTAGTGCCGGAGTGCTTATAATTTTTAGGCTGTCTCTGCATATTAAGCTAGGATAGTGGCTATTTTAAAGGAATATTTCAGGTACAATGTAAGTCGCTACCACTTACAGACAAAAGTGAAAGGTGGTGTTCCGTAAATGTTAAAATACTCACTGTTTCACTAGTAGTTTCAACAAGGTATTTGTGGTTTACAGGGAAAACTCACTCAAAAATTCTTTAAAAATGTACTCACTCTCATGTCATTCCAAACCTTTAAGACTTTCTGTCTTCTGTGGAACAAAAGAAAAATATATTTTGAAGAATTCTAGGGTCCAAATGACACCACAGACTTACATTGGGTGGACAAAATAACAATGAGACATTTTGCAGTATCTTCTTTCAGTTCCACAAAATAAACTCTTACGAGAACTTTGAAATGACATTTTAAGGTTGAGTAAATAGATGACCATTTTCATTTTTGGGTGAAACTTTCAACATTATTTTAATATTAATAAAAAGGCATTTTCTGTGTGAAATTATACCTACTACTTTTACAGCTTCATTAGCATGACAGGGTAAAGCCTAAAAAGTCCATAGAAAAGATGAAAACAATTGTACAGATCAAATAACACAAAATCAACAGAATGAATGTGCTTTTATACAATTATAAGCTACTGTACACATTTCCTGCTTTTTAAAACCTCCAAATTTTGCAATTACTTCTAAGTGCCTCACTGCAGCCTCAATTTTTGCTGCTTCTGCTTCTTTTTCGTATTTTTGTTTCAAAGAAAAAAAGGGTATAAAAATTATACAAGCAATATTACAAATTCATGGAAATATACATGATAACAAGACAAGATAACTGTTCTTAGAGATCCCAGTCATAATAAATCATGTCATGTAGATGACAATGGCAGAGGCCACCTCTGCCATTTCCATCTACATCATATTTTTATATATATATATATATATATAT
>NW_015645538.1:1392400-1395435 GCF_001515625.1 Sinocyclocheilus rhinocerous
CACATGGAGGTTCAGTAGAGAGCCTGACGATATCCCCCAGCCCTTTGTGCGACAAGGTCCAAGAAGACTCAACTTCAACATGACAATGCCATGTGAGAAAAACAAACATCTCATCCCTCCAGAGGAAGAGTCTGTCATCCGGCAGCTTAAGACGAGCAGAAAACAACTTGAAGTTTTCCAGAGGCATACGACCTAAGAGGCCCCACCGCTGCCCAACACATTAGCATCCCAATTTGGTTTCAATACAGCCCAAGACTGGTGCCGAAGGGGCGACTTTATTACAATGTGTTGCGACCTCGCCTCAACGCTCTCTTGCTTATAAATTATTCTCCTTTCAGGGCAGAGAAGCACGGCGCCGATCCACTTACAATCCCTCAGGAATAATAAGATCCTTAAACCCATTTCCATCTGCCTGCAAGCAGCAATGAGTGTGTTGGCCTCGCCGTTCCATTCTGGAAGAGGTATAATGGAGATATTCTCTTTTCATTATCACAATTATGACTGCATGGCTAGAAGGGATGGATTTCTTTGTCTCCAGCTGGATGTGGACTCTCAGTTGTGCATGGCGTTCACACAGCTGCTTGGCTGAGATGGGCTGCGTTTCCCTCTGACACTATTTTCTCCATATTTGTCCCAAGATAAAAGAAAAATTACAGCCGTAGATCTATACTAAGCAAACAAAGGTGGGAGAGAAAACCAAATGTGAAAAAAGGTCTACGGGCCATACTTTCAATCACACTTTATTATTGAGATGGATGATACAGCAAACTGGGGAAAAAATAAATGGAGGGGTCACTTAAAGCCTGACCAAAACCATAGAGGCCTTTGTAAAGCATTGGTATTTTGGACAAAGATGGTTCATATCATCACCTACATCCTAATGGTTTGAAAAAAGGCCAATTCACATACACGCTCAGACGCCCGGCCTGACAATTGATCATCTCTGCGGTCTTTGGGAGTCGTAACGCTTTCAAAATGACCTAATTTAGAGCAAATGTACCTCTTTGAACTAGCCAACTTCAATGTTGCTGGCTTGATAAGCGAAGCCATAGACAATGCAGCATGTCAGAGGTTACGAATGGGAGGGGCATAACGGACAGAAATGAAAGCCCATTGCAGTTGATTGTTGGTGAATGTCAAAACACATTTGTGTCTACACAAGACCTTGGTTGGATTATAGAGAACATGCGTCATACAGTAGGCCACTCTCATCTATTTCAATCCATCATGGCTAAACCAAAGCTTTACACACTTTGATCATCTGCCTTGTGAGATCACAGAAACCAAAGGTAAGATTGCTCTTGTAAATGAATCCGAACAAAAGATGAAAGGGGGGACTGTAGACTATGAATATGTTCATTATTCACCCCCAACCCCACCTCCCTTCCCCGCAATACGCAGTTAGTTGTATAGCAATAAGCTCAGCGACTGCTTTCATAAACTTTGATGGAAATCTGACCTTGCTACTTTAATGTCATCAGAGGAACCTAAAGATCAGCCACGGCTCGATTGTGTATTGATCGCGGCCCTGCTCTGGTATGGAAGGGCTGTGCTTGCAGGTGCGGGCTAAAGGAGACAGACTGCAAACTAATGGGTCCCACCATCAGCGGCCCATCTTCAGCACAGTGCCATATCCTTTGATTCTCATCAAAAAGGACTCCAGCTGCCTTTTGATCAGGCCTCAGCAAGGATGCCCTTGCTTACCTCCTCTTACTAATTGAGGGACGCTTTCTGTGCTCTGTGTAGGTGTAATTAATTAACTCGGGTTATTAATTATTGTTGCTTGTCTGAGAGCGTCGGAACAGCAAACATTTTTCTATTCCCTAATTATGAGGATGGAGTATCATTTATGATTAAATGAAATCATCATCCACAGATTGCATTTGACCCATGCTCCAATGGAAATTGATATGCTGCTCATCTTAATGCAATAAATGCTAATCTAGATTCACTGTTTGCATTATGAAAACGTGGTCTTTTGGTCTTTATTAGCCCTGAGCAAATGTGGGTTGATATGACCACGATTTATCAAATTACCACAACCTTTTAAATTTGAAAGCAATAGCTAATGGTGGTTTCAAATATGAAAATGACCATAATTCAACATTAGCATCCCAAAAGAGTCATAAAGACAGCTACCATGCCGAGGTGGGCAAAAACAGAGACAGCGGGTCTTTGAAAAGAGTGTTAAAAGCTTGACGTTTGAAGGTTTTTTTTCTGTCAGACAGACTGACAAAAATTCGGTTGACGACAGATCAGACCATGGTGCGGGCTAAAGGAGACAGACTGCAAACTAATGGGTCCCACCATCAGCGGCCCATCTTCAGCACAGTGCCATATCCTTTGATTCTCATCAAAAAGGACTCCAGCTGCCTTTTGATCAGGCCTCAGCAAGGATGCCCTTGCTTACCTCCTCTTACTAATTGAGGGACGCTTTTTGTGCTCTGTGTAGGTGTAATTAATTAACTCGGGTTATTAATTATTGTTGCTGGTCTGAGAGCGTCGGAACAGCAAACATTTTTCTATTCCCTAATTATGAGGATGGAGTATCATTTATGATTAAATGAAATCATCATCCACAGATTGCATTTGACCCATGCTCCAATGGAAATTGATATGCTGCTCATCTTAATGCAATAAATGCTAATCTAGATTCACTGTTTGCATTATGAAAACGTGGTCTTTTGGTCTTTATTAGCCCTGAGCAAATGTGGGTTGATATGACCACGATTTATCAAATTACCACAACCTTTTAAATTTGAAAGCAATAGCTAATGGTGGTTTCAAATATGAAAATGACCATAATTCAACATTAGCATCCCAAAAGAGTCATAAAGACAGCTACCATGCCGAGGTGGGCAAAAACAGAGACAGCGGGTCTTTGAAAAGAGTGTTAAAAGCTTGACGTTTGAAGGGTTTTTTTCTGTCAGACAGACTGACAAAAATTCGGTTGACGACAGATCAGACCATTTCAGATGCACAACAAACCCCATTTATCTACTTCAGGCCCTATTTGACCTCTTCAGACCAGGAAA
>NW_015645538.1:1395743-1400286 GCF_001515625.1 Sinocyclocheilus rhinocerous
TTGACGTTTGAAGGTTTTTTTTCTGTCAGACAGACTGACAAAAATTCGGTTGACGACAGATCAGACCATATTAGACCATTTCAGATGCACAACAAACCCCATTTATCTACTTCAGGCCCTATTTGACCTCTTCAGACCAGGAAACCACAGAAACCACAAAAAAAAAAAATCTGTTGGTTGTTCGGTGTTGCTAGTATGTTGGAAGGTGGCATAAACATATCAATAAAAAGTGTTCATGGAAATATCATCATTACTTCTTGCTGTGAATGTCTGGGAGTGCAGAGAGTAATCCAGTCCAGGTAGGTTAATAATATTTTATAGGCCAGTTCAAAGACTCATAATACGTTCCAAAAGCATTGTTCATGATGTTTTGTGCATTTTATGAAATATTCAGTGCCTATCCCACATCCCAGCACTGAGGTAATGTCATGAGGCATGGGCTAAGGGAGGGGAAATGAAAAATATCAAGTCAGATCATGGACCCCATGGATGACATTTTTCATTGCAGTGTATGAGCCCTGTAAGAAGACCTTGATGTGTACACCAGCATGAATGTTAATGATGTACAACTGTGTTCAAAAGCTCTTGCATGTTAATTTTTCAGTAGCTTTGAAAGATTTAGGCTATAGGTAAGAAGAACTACATGAGAAGGTTAGTGAGGTAACCTGACATGGCTCCTCTTGCTAAGCATTTAGCGAGATAATGACTGAAGCTCTGACCTGAAGCATGACTCACTTAAAAAAGACCTGCTGGCGTAACAATGTAACCAGCAGAAAAGCTCACAGAAAAATCCCCTTAACTAATGCGAGTTAAAAACATTTGAAAGTTTAAAGTGATAAAATATTTTGTGATTTCAATTGTACACATTAATTTTATCAGCCAGGGTTAGTTTAGAATTCTTATAATTCAATGTGAATCATGTAATGTTTTATTTACAGAATACATGACTCACATTTGCTGCTTGGTAAGTTTTAAAATGAATTAACAGGTAAATATATTTACATCACATAATTCCTCTCACTCTGTCTCAATTTTTTCTTGTGTGCCTGTTTAGCCTTCCCAAATGTGGCTAGTTGTCAGAGAAACATCAGCACCCTGCTAGCCCTCTTACATTTTTCATCCCTCAGTATCTTCCCAGCTATCACTGTCTACTACTTCCTTTCACTATCTCCTGTGTATTACAAAGGCAACCTCTGCTTGTTTCTTTGTTGTTTCCTGTTTGAATTCTCAGCCATTCTCAGGAGGTTTTCTCTCCATTCACTGACGCTCTCCACAGCTGTGCTTGATTCTCCTGCCTCCTCTCCTTCTAATGTCATTTCGAGCCTCCAATGCAGGCAAACCGTCTCAATTATCCTCTGTCTGCCTCTCCTGGCATGCTTGAGTTGAGTCCATCTTACAGCACTCAGAAGGTTCATGCCAAATTGGAAATCTCTGTATGCAATTAGGTTGGCCACTAAAGCATTTCTTAAATCTCCATGTCAAATAAATTTGACATGAATTTATTCCTAGCAAAGCTTTATGGTAAAGGTATCGATAACAATATGTAAAAAAAACAAAAAACATCCCATTTGGGCAAGCTGAGCGGAAGCTTTTCCCGTACTACAAATAGTATTACCTTGCAATTGAAATTAGGCTTTAGAAATGTAGGGCTACATCAAAAGAGTGAGTCCATTTCCTATACAAAGCATACTGAAGAAAAAAAAAATATATATGCACAATATTAGTTAATGTAATTAGTTAAGTATAAGTTATACTAAAAAAAAAACTGCATTTGATGATTACCAGAAATAATAATAAAAAAGTTTACTTGTCATTTTCTGTATTAAAAAATATATAAATAAAATAAAATCAAGATTAAGTTGAGGTCCTTAAAATGGCTAGTGGATTTAAAGCAAAATTGTAAAGCTTAAATTAAATTACACAAAAGTTACAGTAAAGACTTTTACATTATTACAAAAGTCTATTTTAAATAAATGCTGTTAAACTTTCAAAAAATCCTGGAAGAAAATGTAAAGATAAACAGCACAAGCATCTTTTAAAACTGTGATGATAATAAGAGATGTTTCTTAAACACCAAATCAAGAAATTAGCAATCTGAATAAGTTCTGAAGGACCACGTGATACCGAAGACTGGAGTAATTGCTGCTGAGAATTCAGTTTTGCCATCATAAGTTACATTTTAATATATTTACATTTTCTTAAACTGTAATATTATTTCTGTTTTTACTGTCATTTTAATCAAATAAATGCTGCATTGGTTAACAGTAGAGTATATCATGCTGTACTGTCAAAATCTAGACTGATGTGGCAATAGGAAACCTAGTAGAAAAGGAGATCAGCACCATGGACAGCACTGAAACACTCTTAGTACAAGAAAGCCCTTGTTTCTTCAGGATGGCAGATAAAATAATTCCCATTCCCAACCCAACAGCTCTGGGGGGTTAAAGGCAAAGGACTGCAGAGATTAATGGCAGTGTCTATTAGGAAATAAAAATGGGGTCTGGCCAAAAATATATACATTTACAAAGAAAGAGAAAAGGAATAGGAATAGGAGAAAAGGGCACTTTATCATCGCCTCTTAGCCTGCGTCCCAGGTGAAGAAGCGTACTGCTATGTGTCAAAGCCTGAAAGATTGTAATCAAACAATTTCTCCAAAGGAACACCCTGGAGAAGGTTCAAATACCCTATTTATTGCCAGGACCACTGTTTTTTCCCCCCTTTTTTTTGGCAGCGTGGCCTTCTCTTTGATGGTTTATGGCAAATCCCAGTCGCTTTAATCAGAATAACTGACAGCCCATCAGTGTCATTTGTTCCTGCCATCTTAAGAACCTTTTATGTGTTAAAGAGGTTACAGATTCCCTGTGATTATGTCACGGGGTCCAGGGACCTATATGATGTCAGAGGAAAATGGCAGCCAGCATGAGACTAGGTACAAGAGAACAGCATAAGGACAGGCCATGCTGTGGTGCTCAGATAGCAGGATAGAATGGAAAGTCTCCCAACAGCCCCTGCCTGAAACACAGAGATAGTACTTGTTCTCCTGAGGAGGACATGGACTAAAAGCATGACTGACTCTCTCATTTTGTTGCATGTATAATACATTCTCCATGTCATAAAACAAGAAGATATATTAAGGAGAAGGCGTGGGGAGGCACAGTCGTAAAAAAGGTTTATGCACCGTGGGAAACTGGGGGAGCAGTTGGAGGAAGTTGGAGGTTGGAACTCAAAGACAGTGAAACAATGCAGATTCTCAGCATATATAAATGCGCACGTATTGACATTTCAGTTTAAGAGGGTGAGAACAACAAGCTCGGGTGCATCTGCTATTTATAAAACACTTGTTAAATATTGACTCAAGGCTTTGGATTATTTAAATATTCTTTTATTTTTCTGCTTGCATTTTATTATTAGTGGTAGTAGTAGTATAGTTAGTAGCACTTTTTTTATATATTCACTCTGTTTTTATATTATATTATTAATTTTATATAATTGCGTGTGAACATACCGTATTGGCCCGAATATAAGACGACCCTGATTATAAGACGACCCCCCCCCCCCTTTTTCCCATGTACCTTTTGGAAAAGGCTTTTTAAAAACCAAATCTTGTTTTTTCTCAGTAAAACACATTTTGTCTTCAATTATTTTCATATTGCATATTTTTCCTATTTTTATTTTTGTTTTGAAAGTATGGTAAAAACTGGTCAAATGTACCAACAATCACATTTAAAAAATATACACTTTTTGATATACCATTAAAAAAAAAAAAACAGGTAGCCCATCTAAATTAGGACATTTAGGCTATCCATCTAATAGTAGCCTACCAAAATCTTATTAACAGTAGAAGTTAAATCTTACTGTAGTCTTCAAATCTGGGTACTGTCTTATGTTTTAAAATCACAAAGGGAGTTTGGTGCCATCATGCTAACGTGACAGTCACGACTCATGTAGCTGTAAGGTTTTCTTTTTCTTTCGTTTTTACTCGCGATCTTTATAACACGCATCACATTACGTATTTCATGGCACACTCGTTTTATGCGTATTTGGCGCCACCTAGTGTTGTGGGTGTATTATTGACATGTCAAAGTCTAGACCTTGAATATAAGACGACCGCGTTTTTTCAGATGTATTTCCAAGAAAAAAATATCGTCTTATATTCGGGACAATACGGTATATCTTTTAAAAGTTTATTACAAATATATAAATATAAAAATTAATTTTTTAGAACTTAACTTACATGTGCTGAACATTAATGCAAGGCTCCATTTAAAAAAAATCACTTTGTTTCTACATATTATTCTTTATTATTTATTTATTTTCATTTATTATTTATTACTATTATTTGTGACCCTGGACCACAAAACCAGTCATAAGGGTAACTTTTTCAAAATTGAGATTTATACATTGAGACACCTAACATTGAGAATAAATAAGCTTTCCATTGATGATGTATGGTTTGTTAGGATAGGACAATATCTCGTCGAAATACAACCATCTGAAAATCTGGAATCTGAGGGTGCAAAAAAATCTAAATATTGAGAAAATC
>NW_015645538.1:1400833-1428308 GCF_001515625.1 Sinocyclocheilus rhinocerous
TACGTGCAAAGAAAGTCATGGCACAGTCCCTGGGTCAGATGATGTCCACCTTGGTGGTCCAGGAACGGCATATTTGGCTAAACCTGGCAGATATGAGGGAGTCCGACAAACACCGCTTCCTGGACTCCCCGATCTCCCAGGCTGGCCTCTTCGGCGACGCGGTGGAGAGCTTCGCCCAGCAGTTCTCCGCCGTACAGAAGCAGACAGAGGTAATTAAGAAATAACTTCCTGCCCCGGCTGCCCGCTGCTGTCAACACCCCGCCGCCGGCTGCAATGTTGGCGTGCGAGCTTTGTATCGCGCACCCCGCCCCGCAGCGCGGGTATATAAGGAGTGCGTGTGCAGTCGCACATTCAGTTTTTCGCTGAGGAGCCGGGGACAGTGTGCCTCGGCCGTACAGTGTTGGTACAGCAACTGTGGCGACGGGACGTAACGTCTCCGTTCCCTCCTTCAGGGAACGAGGGTTACATAGAGCTCGTCGGCTGCTCGATTGAGCTTGCCTGGGATGTGAACCCCAGATTTCTGCCCCCAGAAACCGAGCAAACAGAACTAGGGGAACCACCGACGTACCCGCAGTGGGGCAGTGAGGTGGAGCGCAGGGACCCAACCCAGAAGGCAAAGCGTCCCGGAGTGGGGTCTGAGTGCGCGGTGCAACACTTACCTGGTTCCACGGTTGGGCAGGGGGCGTGTGAGGAGGCACAGTGTCGTCGAGCTGGGCCCTGCTGCCCGCTGGCGAAAGGAGAGGGGGACGGAAGTGTTAAGGCTGTTACGTCGGTGGTTCCCCTAGTTCTGTTTGCTCGGTTTCTGGGGGCAGAAATCTGGGGTTCACATCCCAGGCAAGCTCAATCGAGCAGCCGACGAGCTCTATGTAACCCTCGTTCCCTGAAGGAGGGAACGGAGACGTTACGTCCCGTCGCCACAGTTGCTGTACCAACGCTGTACGGCCGAGGCACACCGTCCCGGCTCCTCAGTGAAAAACTGAATGTGCGACTGCACATGCACTCCTTATATACCCGCGCTGCGGGGCGGGGTGCGCGATACAAAGCTCGCACGCCAACATTAATTGGCTTGTTTTGTTAACACTCGAAGGTGATTGGGCTCTCTGTCGAGATCCCAATTCGTCAGTGACTGCTGACGTAACGTCTCCGTTCCCTCCTTCAGGGAACGAGGGTTACATACGTAACAGAGACGTTACATGTGCTGAACATTAATGCAAGGCTCCATTTTTTTATATTCACTCTGTTTCTACTTATTATTTATTACTTATTATTAATTATAATTTATCTTATTTTAAGCACTATATTATTATTAAATACACTATATCTTATTTCATGCAGCACATGAATGAATGATTTGACAGAATGATGTGAGGGCAAGTAAATAATGACAGTTTCTAATTATCTAGTCATACAGATTCTTACAGCATTCAACCAACCACTGTGTGTGTCACCTGATATTATAAATGATACATACTGATGTGTCCTACATTTGTGTGTATTCTAAACTAACGTGCTACTGAAAAAAATCATAACGCCGGAGGACATAAAAGAGGAAAGGAGGGATTTTTACACTTCTTCCTTTCTTTGATCTAGTTCCTGTGCCTCGTGCACATGCTGGAGCTGCATGTCAAATCTGGTGGGGAAGCAGGCGGCGTCAGTCAGCGGCCAGTCAGATGGAACCGGAGGAGACGGGTGTAAGCTGTCCCACGAGATACCCGTGCTTTGATAACCCCGCAGGAGCAGCGCTGCGTGTGTGTGTTGTGAATGCGTCTACTCTCTTTCACTGTGTGTATGTTAAATGATCCATATGAATGCGTCTACTCTCTTTCACTGTGTGTATGTTAAATGATCCATACAAATGGTGTGATTGTGAACATGTGCTTTTGTGTTAGTCCTTAAGTGCACTAAGACGATGTTTAATGTTTGTGTGTGTCTTTCTAACCAAGTTATGGTTTTACTGACAAATTTCCTGAAAAAAAAAAATCCCAAGAGTGCAGCTGTATTTGACTAAACCTCCCTCTGAGGACATACTCAAATGAAATGCAGTCTAAGTAAGGAATTTTTAAACTTTGATGCCAAGGACCCCAAAAAAAGATGATCATAATAAAGACAACATATTTTTTCCCCCCAAAATTAAACCACTGGCTTTCATATTGTTTCAGTACAAATACTGCACAGTAACACTATACTGCAAAATAATACACAGTAACAATATATTATAGCTTAAGAAAAATATTCATTATCAGCTGGAGAAAATTTGCACAGACAGAAAAGTAAGATTTTTTAAAATGTTGTTGGAAGAAGTCTCTTGTGCTAAATAAGGCTGCATTTATTTGATCAACAGTACAATAAAAATAGCAATATTGTGAAATAATATTACACTTTAAAATAACTATTTTCTATTGGAACATATTTTAAAATTTATTTATTCTTATTATGGCAAAGCTGAATTGTCAGCAGTCATTACTCCAGTCTTCAGTGTCACATAATCCTTCAGAAATCATTGTAAGATGATTTGGAGCTCAAGAAAAAAAATGTTTCATCAGTTTTGAAAAAAGTTGTGCTGCCTTATATTTGTGTGGAAACTGTGAATATAATCACAGACACAACATCAAGTGTCACCTGTGAAAATAATCATTCAAAATAAGTCAAGCACCCCCTTGTGGCCCACTGAGGGTCCCGAACCCCAGTTTGAAAACCCTAGCTTTAAAATCAGTTTAATAATAACGGTTTTATATTCTAATGCTATATACAGTATAGTAAAGTAATTTTAAGTAACACGTATAAATAATTAATATTGAAATATTGATAATTGATTATTAATAGTGATTATGATTTATTAATCGGCATATAATTATATTAATTTACCCAAAATTCAAATTGACAGCCTTAAGCCTAAGAAAAAGGAAAGTCAGACAGAGAGCACCTACTATCAAAAGAAATCACGTCGCTGGTCTCGGTGTGGAGGGTTCTGACTGATATGCCTTTCATCTACACGTGGATACAAACTCCCACAAACACAACCATATGGGGGAAGTGGCTGGGATCTTCATTACAATGGCTATGAATGCTTCTCTCTACACCTACTCTGTCACTCTCAAGGTCATTCCCTCAGTTGGGCCATCAATCAAAGCAATGCCTCTGCCACAGCCACTGCAATTCCATTGCCGTGCATGCCCACCACTAAAGTGGATGCTGGCAAGTCTTCTGCGGTGAGTGGCGAGCCGGGGACATCCGAGCCTGAGTGCTGCAACCAGAAATTTGAATTTGAATATATGAGAGAAGTAGAAATATATCGGCCACATATAGCACAAGGCTTGCAGACTCACCTTGTTCAGACATGGTTGTGGTAAGTGTGCACACTAGCAGCTTTCTGCATGGCAGCTACTCTGCTTTAATTAATCCTGTCTGACCCGCATCTGCATGCATCAGTAGCCTGACAATGTCTGCTAAGCACTCCAGCACACTGCACTGAAAATGTCTCTGCTGAAGTCAACAGCATGAAAATAGGAGCCGGGACCCAAACGTATTGTATAGAAGCATCATATCATGATGGAGGTGAGACAGCAGCATGTATTACAAGAAGACCCTGTAGAATAACTGTAAAGGCATCAGAGCCAGCAACAATAAAAGCTGACAGAGAGAAATAGTGATAAAAAAAGAGTGACAGAGAGGTCCTATACCAGTGGTTCTCAACCTTTTTGACTCGAAGGCCCCTGTTGTCCAACACAATATTTGAAGCCCCCCCATCCCCCTATATAGGCTACAATATTTTTTAAATATCTTATGATAAAGCTGCTTGTTTTCAAACTTTTTTTTTTAATAACTGGGAGTATTGCTATTAATTTAAATAATTAAACATTTTATTTAGTCATTCCTGATATTTTAAGAACTGCATGTTCTTTAATAAAAACATTATTGAGAGAGAAAATGTATTATTTCAGTGTACACCTTGAATGATTGATTGATTGATTAATTGACATTGATTTTTAGTAGCTTTATTTAGATTAGAGTAAGATTTAACTGTAATAGGCCATCAATCAAAGCAATGCCTCTGCCACAGCCACTGCAATTCCATTGCCGTGCATGCCCACCACTAAAGTGGATGCTGGCAAGTCTTCTGCGGTGAGTGGCGAGCCGGGGACATCCGAGCCTGAGTGCTGCAACCAGAAATTTGAATTTGAATATATGAGAGAAGTAGAAATATATCGGCCACATATAGCACAAGGCTTGCAGACTCACCTTGTTCAGACATGGTTGTGGTAAGTGTGCACACTAGCAGCTTTCTGCATGGCAGCTACTCTGCTTTAATTAATCCTTTCTGACCCGCATCTGCATGCATCAGTAGCCTGACAATGTCTGCTAAGCATTCCAGCACACTGCACTGAAAATGTCTCTGCTGAAGTCAACAGCATGAAAATAGGAGCCGGGACCCAAACGTATAGTATAGAAGCATCATATCATGATGGAGGTGAGACAGCAGCATGTATTACAAGAAGACCCTGTAGAATAACTGTAAAGGCATCAGAGCCAGCAACAATAAAAGCTGACAGAGAGAAATAGTGATAAAAAAAGAGTGACAGAGAGGTCCTATACCAGTGGTTCTCAACCTTTTTGACTCGAAGGCCCCTGTTGTCCAACACAATATTTGAAGCCCCCCCATCCCCCTATATAGGCTACAATATTTTTTAAATATCTTATGATAAAGCTGCTTGTTTTCAAACTTTTTTTTTTAATAACTGGGAGTATTGCTATTAATTTAAATAATTAAACATTTTATTTAGTCATTCCTGATATTTTAAGAACTGCATGTTCTTTAATAAAAACATTATTGAGAGAGAAAATGTATTATTTCAGTGTACACCTTGAATGATTGATTGATTGATTAATTGACATTGATTTTTAGTAGCTTTATTTAGATTAGAGTAAGATTTAACTGTAATATATTAATGATTATTTATTAATTTCAATACTTTCCACCTGATTAAGAACTACCATCCTATTCATTCTATGAATAAATAAATGCATCAAAACCAAATCAAAACCATAGGTAACAAAAAAGCAAATAAAACCAGAGTTGTCAATACATTCAATAATTTATTGTGAATAATTTGTGATTAACATCATATTTGTGTAGTAAATTATCCAGCGCACATTCAATTCGGTTTTAATAAATAAACGTTTTTTTTTTCTGTGACCAAACAAAGATTAGGCCTTTTTGAGTTTGCATGTTGCATTCTAAAAGTATGATTAGATTAATTATGGCAGAGTACCTCAGATAACCTCTTGCACTCATATTCTCCCATGATGAAAAAGAAAAGAGGCATCATTGGTGCTCAAGGCATGTCATCTTTTGTGTTATTATATCCTGCAGGAGCTGACAGCCCCTCAGCTTTGTAATTGTTATTGATGGTGTGGCAATGCTACCATTTTTTTTCTTTCTTTCTCTATTTTTTTGTCTGCACACCAAGAAGCCTGTACTCCGCCACGTTCCCCAACAAGGTCATCCCTCCAATCCATTGCATTAACAGCGGGTGCCAAGCAGCCTGCAAATGGATCAGAACTCTTTGAAGTCACTTCCTCAAAGCGACGCCCACAACATCACGTCACCTCAAACATATAATAAAGCTTTTTTTTTTAACTACCACCACTACACCACCATTTAACGGGATAAATCACACAAAAATTTACATTCTGTCATCATTTACTCACTCTTGTGTCAGCCAAACCATGTATGACACAAAAGATAGAATTTTGTAGAATCTGTTTTCCTTGCACTTACAATGAATAAGGATTGTGACTTTCAAGATTCAAAAAGGACACAAAAAACATAAAAAAATAACATAAAGCCTGATTCTATGGCCTGTGCTCTAGATTCCAGTAATTTCTGTGTGAAGTACAGACCTAAACTGAAGTCATTATTCACTGATAATCTTCCACTCCTGGAGCAGTTAAGTCACTATGAAATCAAAATTTTTACATGTCTTTCCAAACCTGAGAGGTTTCTGTCCCACCACTGAAATGTATTCATCTGTTTAACCAACCATATGTCTTTGTAAGACTTGGATTAAGCCACTCGATTCATATATAAATACATTTTACAGTGCATTTATGACCTTTTTGGATCTTCTAAATTTTGGTTATCTAGACTTGCAATGGAGGGACAGAAACCTCACAGGATTCATTACAAATATCTTTACTTGATCGGTGAATCCCTACAAAATATATTATTTTTAATATTTAATATAACAATTCAGATCAGCTTTGATCTTTAGCTCAGAATTATGACTACTGTCAAAATTCATAACACTTGAGGGTTATTTATTTATTCATTTATTTATGAGGCACAAATGGTATTCCATAACTTCTCTTATTTCGTATTAGGTTTTATAAAGTTTGCATAATGTCTAGAAGTCATATATAGTATAAAGCACTATAATACACACACACACACACGCTCATAATAATAACAATACAAAATATAAAATACACAAAAGATATTTCTTTAGTATAATATACAAAAATAATATAAAGTACAATATAATAAAAATCAAGATATACAACTTTAATCTTTATCTCAGAATTATGACTATGCCATAATACATGACACTTGAGGGTTATTTATTTATTTATTTATTTTGCAGAAATTGTATTCCATAACTTCTCTTATTTTGTATAATGTTTTTATAAAGTTTTGCATAATGTCAAGAAGTCATTACTGAGTCGCAATAAATATTGCCAACCATAATGTGGCTAATTAATTGAATCTTAATTTAATCTCCCTCTCATTCAACCAAAACAACTCCAAGATGAATAGTATCACAATAACCAAGTGACTCAGTCTCAGTCATTGCATAATTAAGCTCAGTTAGGAAACATTTAAAACCACTCCGTTAATTTGAGTCTAATTAGATTACAAAAGAGGCAACACTAGTGTCTACCAAAGCCTCTGCTGTTGTTTATTGATGGATTGACCATAGCAACGGCAGGCACAAGACGAGGGGCTGAAAGGCCCGATAAGAGCAGAGCACAGCAGAAGGAGAGCTGAGAAAGCAGAGCACCAAGCGCAGCCCTAAAGGGCCGTGACCAGTTGGCACTAATCTTCAATGGGCTCAGCTGCTTTTATCAGCAGGTGTGCTCTGAGGTGTTGGCTCGGCCCACTCCAACAGATGGAGAATGATGGATACAATGTGTGAGGAGAAGGGTGACATCCTCCCCTACCCACAAGTCCCAGCGAGGAGGCTCGTGCAGAGTTAAGACAGAAGAACAAGCCTTGGTTAGAAGTAGGTCACGGAAGTACTACAAGGCTAGTGAAGAAGTTGTTTTCATGCTAATGAGAGCAGCTGAACTGTGGACAAAAGGAAGGCCAGACAGTCTGTACAAAAAGCACATCAGTACTTGCTCTCGGGACCTTCGAATGTTTAACAATGCACTGACTATTTTTCTGTCTAATTACAACACATCAGGTGGGCTGGGAGACAGAGACCTCCTGGAGACTTCATAGGGAAATGCATAGTCTTTTGTTTACTAGTTTAAACATTTTTTTTATTGTTTTCCCCCCCCATCTGCAGCACTGAATGTTTGTTTCATCTATATACAGTAGATGAATATAAGTGATAGATGAGTATAAGTGAAAAAAAACAAAACGATGTGATTTCACTAGTAAGCGTAGGTATTTGTACATAAAGTGTTGGTTTTTGCACATTTTCATTTCAAGTTTGTAATAACACTAAAACATACATCAAAGCATTTTTGATCAATTTCTATAAACAGTACATATATATGTACACATATTTAGTTATAATTAATATTGTCACTTTATTTATTATTATTATTATTATTATTATATTAGGCCATTATGATTTATATAACATCGACAATTAGTATAAGCTCAAAAATATCTATACAATAGCAAAGCGTGAGTACAAAACCAAACCAACACAACACACAAAACAGAACCTAACCAAACAAAACAAAACACACAAAAAAACAAAACAACAGCAAAAAACAAAACAAAAAACAAAAAACAAACAACACACAAAAAACAAATCAAAACAGAACCTAACCTAACCAAAACAAACAAACAAACAAAAAAATCAAAACAAAACAAAACATTTTTTATTCAGCTATACATTTTTTTACTTGCTGTCAATACTAAATCAACTTTTAGTGTACATATCTAAATTTACAAAACAACAACAACAACATCAAGACATCTTTTACATTTAATAAAAGACTAAACAAAATTTTATAACCTCAGACATCAGGTAAATAAAGGTAAGCAGCCAATCAAAGTGCAAATTGTAAAATGCAGCAGATTTCTTTAGTGATCAACTTCTAAGTGACAGACTTCAATATTGATATCCTAAGTATATCAGATTGGCTGGCTCCTGTCACGTTTCTTTGCCAAAATCCTTGTCATTTTTGACTAGACCAATGAAGTATCTCGTGACGTAGCGTGTCAGTTTTTTGGAGGTCAAATGATTCTCTTAACCACCCGGTAATCTGCAACATGCAGCTTTTCAAATTGGCGAAGTCAGACAAGTAAAGATTTTCAATTGAACTGTGCATCTCATTTTGTGCCCTGAGGGCAAACGATCTTTATTGGATGGCAGCAATTAGCATGCACATGTTATACAGCTATACATTTTTTTACTTGCTGTCAATACTAAATCAACTTTTAGTGTACATATGTACCAGCTGGCATACTTACTTTACATAATACAAAACAAACAAACAAATAAATAAAATTGTGATCTTGCAGTATATTGCAATTTTATATAGACATTATATACATAGGGGTGTTACATATACATAGTATATAGTACTATAGTTGCATCAATAAAATCATTGTGGTTTTTATTATACCGTTTATATAATAATAATAATAATAATAATAATAATATACAAAATATATTATTTATTATTATAAAAAACAAATCAAAACAGAACCTAACCTAACCAAAACAAACAAACAAACAAAAATCAAAACAAAACAAAACATTTTTATTCAGCTATACATTTTTTTACTTGCTGTCAATACTAAATCAACTTTTAGTGTACATATGTACCAGCTGGCATACTTACTTTACATAATACAAAACAAACAAACAAACAAATAAATTAATAATATGGCACAACACCTCAAATCTGAAGGACTGAGATGGGCTTTGTCTGAAATCTCAAGGACTGTGCAAGAATGTCAAGCCACATGCTGGCTAAACCTGTAAGATTTATAGTCACAAAGGATTTGAACTTGTCAAAAAGTGGCAGTTGTACAGTCTGTCACACATGGATCTACTGAAAGACACATTTTCTGATACTCATATCAAGAGACAGCAATGTTTGAAGTATTCTAAGAAAATTAATATGCTGGTGGCACGTTTGAGATGTAAACATGTTGGTAACAATTATCTATATATAGTATATGCAATTATTATGTCTGTCCTATAAACCTACAGTTCTTAATTACATTATGTTTCTTCTTCAGGCCCAATTCACGTCAAGCACTTAGATGTAGATGACTTCAGCATCTGCTACAGTGCTAATTGCCTGTGTCAAGTCCCTTGAGGTATTTTTTCAATATTTTCCAGCAATTAATGAGCTCATCTATAATTACAAATGTGAAAGATGAGATTTACATGACACCAACATTGTCATTTTGTCTTAGTTTCAACCCAGATGTCACACAATTGAGTTTGGAAATGACAAAGGTGCAGTCAATAAGACAAGAACTTGGCTATTAAGATGAGAACAAGGCATTTTAATGGGCAAGCTTTGACTGTGTTTTTTAAAACGGGAAGCTGGCTAATGGATTAGAAGCCAAGAACTCTGGAGAAACCATCGATCTGAAAATAAAGGAGGTTGCTTTGACAGATTTTCTTATTCTTTTCCTCTTCTTCTTCCCTCTGAAAGAGTGTTTAAGACATACCTCAGCAGACGCTCAGATGAGAGACTTGATTATTGACAGGACTGGTCTTTACCCACGCTCAAAGATTAGATGCTGTTTATCACCTGCGGATTCAATTAAAAGTAAACAACTGATCCTTTGTGCTGCGGAGCTGTACGAGACGGATGCTCCCAGTCCCACCCGCTGTCTGAGTTTGCCGGTCCCAGACACGGCAGATTTATATTTTCAGTGCGAGACAAAATAAAGGGATCATCAAGGATAGAGTGAATAACGTTTAGTGCTTGAGCGGCGCTGTTGGGGTTAATCTCAAGATCGTTTCATCCATCTTAATCGACCAATCAAGGTCTGGCTGGTTAGAACGGCCCCGTTGGCCCCTGCTGGTAGATGTCGTAACTACACCATCAAATAGTCTAGTATCTTTGGTTGAATAATCAAGTGGTTTTAAACCTTACAAAAATATAATGGCATCTATAATTTCATGCATTATGTGAAAAATATTAAAGCTATTTGGCTTTTATGTTCTTACAGTACTAGCAAAATCAAAACATAAAAAATATAACATTTTAAATACTAAAATAAATGTGTAAAAAAAACCAACACTTAAATATCTTAACACTGACGACCTTAAAAGTTAATATAATATTTTTTAATGTTTTTAAAAGAAGTCTCTTACTGAATGCTCAACAAGGATACATTTATTACATAAAAAGCCATAAACTACAGTTTTCTATTAATATATCCTAAAATATAATTCATTCCCACATGGCAAAGTTGAATTTTCAGCAGTCATTACTCCAGTCTTTAGTGTCACATGATCCTTCAGAAACCAAATCATTCCAATATAACACTTATTATTATTATCAATGTTGTAGACAGTTGTGCTGCTTAATATTTTTGTGGAAACTGTGATCCTTTAATAGAAAGAATGATAGTCTAAAAAGACAATATTTTCTTGAAATATGAATCTTTACATTAGATATGTTGGTACTGTCACTTTGATTAATGTAATGAATTCTTGCTGAATAAAATGTTAATTTCTTAAAAAAAAAAAGGTACAGTACATGGTATTGGTATCGTAAATAAAATAAATGTATTTTTTATCAATAAATGCACACCTTTAACAAACCACCCCATCCAAAACTAAAATGAAACACAATCTGTATCATGATTGACATATATGCAACTATGCAGCCGTCTAGCCACAGAGAGAACTGATATCAACCATCAACCTATCATTCACAAACCTACGCTTTTAATAATGTCATCATATCTCTAGAAATACCCATAACCATTGTCAGTCTTCATCAGAGCGCTACCACGTGCCCAAATAGTCCATTCCTCTAAACACTTTAGCTGCAGATGGTGGGTTACACTCTGGGTTATTGAACATCTTCTGATTAATTCACTGTTAATTATGATAAAGTATGAGAGACAGTCTGTTGTCACTCAAAATAAAGTGACAGGAAACCGAAGAGGTCAGCAGAAGCACTCATAATAAAGCAGCAGCTCCCCCATTACCGCTGGGAAATGATCTTCACAAATAAGCCTGAAGTTAGACGCCAGTATAAATTAATACAATTAATTTCAACCTGAAAAAATGCTTGGAGGAGGCATGCGTGTTAGGCCAGCGGTGGATAGTCATTAGTGAGGATATTAAATATTCCAGGCAAACAGGAAGCATCAAATTGAAAAGGAAACGCAATCTGGAGGAAAAAAGCAATGACTTCCTGGGACCTTTGGCAATGGCGCAGATCTTCCTGATTAAGTGAATGTGCTCAGAAACATCTGTAAATTCATTACATGTTGTGCAGAGAAAAGAAAAAACCTACTTCATCCTATATTGAATAGATTAAGTTTAGAAGGGTGGGAAAGAATCACTCGAAGGCTTTTGCTTTAAACTGTCTGTGTCCTGTTTCACTACTTGTCAACACTATGCAATAATCTCATGACACCCTCATGAAAACGAAGACTTATGTAAAATAAATCAGTCATTTTCTGGATTCCTGGGTCAGAAGTCTGCTCACTTGTTTCTATGGGCAGTTTTTGGGATGTATAACATACTGTGATCGTTTCTATTGAACATGATCAGACCCACTTAATTGGGAGGGAGCAAAATTAAATATGGTGAGCCAAAAAATAAAAATAAAAAATAAATAAATAAAAAACTATTCTACCACATACATATATACGTTATGGATAGGTGGATGGATTTGTTCCAAAAAAGTCAAAACACTATGACAGCACTAATTCAAAATAAAGATTTTCAAAATAAAATGCAACAAAATAAAATTAAATAAAATTAAATTAAATGAAAAAACAGCAACTAAACACTATTTTGACATTCACACTATCAATCATAATCAAGGTCTATATTTCACTGTTTATTATAAGATCTCACTTCACCTTTCTTTCTTTCTTTCTTTCTTTCTCTTTCTTTTTCTTTCTTTCTTTCTATTTAGAATTGTGGAAATTGGAAGCAACACTTGCAATCAAAAAAACCTTACTGGCGAAGAGGTTTTTAAAAAATATTACACGAATGAAGAAACAAACCTTATGGCCACAGGGAATGCAAAACACTTGCTCAGATATCCCTTTTAGTTGAGAATACATTTTTAATACAGCTAGCATGAACCATTAATAATAAAGCACACTTTAATATGCATACTATATATACTGAATAAAAACCTCTACGTTCAGAAGGTCTGCGAGGTCCTTTAGATGTACAAGAGGTTCTCCTTTAGGAGCGAAGCAGTGAAGTACAGTGATTTGGTTGAGCTCAAGAGACCTTCTCGAGGTTGCCAGACTCCGCGCGGATGTTGTACGATATATTCTACCTGCGCCGGCCCTCATGAGAACAATAGCTCCAGGCATGTGTTTACAAGAGCAGGAGTAGAACGGCTGACTTCCTCTCAGAGAAGCTAGTTTCCCTGGTGACAGAGCAGTGTCTTTGAAATCAACATGTTCTACACCCACACCACCCTTAGATAGCTGTCTATTTGTCACGGTCTGAAAAGAATGATTCCAAAATCCTTCAGGAAACATTTGTAAGTTATTTTAGCTGTTTGTGCATGTTTTTGTCCTTCCGTCATCTGTTTTTAAACGTATTCAACATGTCCCATCTGAACGCAAGAGGTAGAAGGAGATACCTGGAGAGAATCATGCAATCGGTGGTGGTCCATGGTGCAAGAAGACTAGAATATCTGGATCCATGTGATGTGCGCAGCAGAATAAAAGAGTGAATGGAAACTAATCCCAAAACACACTTTCACTAGTCGACAGGAACTGCTCATTAAATACCAGGGTAGCTAAAATAATGATGCAACATGTAAAAACATTCAGATCTTAGTGCTGGAGAAGAATAACAACAACAACATTGTACATGCAATCCCAAAAATGAACAAGAAATAAATAATTAAAATGACCAATGAGATGACATAGGACATTTTACTGAAAAAAGAAAGAAAGAAAGAAAGAAAGAAACTCTAAAGTTTTAGAACTCCAAATTTCCTCCTCCTCAAGAAAAAAAAAAAAAAGACAAACACTGCAACAAGTAATGTTAACATATTAATAATATTGCAGTAATATTAAAGTCCTCTGAGATAATTGTCACTGCAGTCAATAACTGAAACACAAGATTGCCGGCAGATACGTTTGTATTAAAACGAGTCAAATTAGCATAAGTGTTATGAACAAATGACTAACACTGGCCACATGGTTGCTTATTTAAAATACTTCAAATTCATTAACATTACACTCTAAAAAATGCTGGGTTAAATACAACCCAGTGCTGGGTAAAATAGGGACAGACCCAGCGGTTGGGTTACCACCCAGAAGGTTGGGTTAAACATTTAACCCAACCGCTGGGTCAAAACAGCAGAGTGTACACTCTAAAAAAAATGCTGGGTTGTTTCAACCCAACTTTGGGTCAAATATGGACTAACCCAGCTGTTGGGTTAAATTGTTATATTACATTTTTAACCCAAAAGTCAGGTTAGTCCATATTTGACCCAAAGTTAGATTGAAACAACCCAGCATTTTTAGAGTGTAGAAAGTTAAGAAAAATTCATATGTGCATCCAGATGTTGTGAATTAGGTGAAAATTTTTCAAGAGAAGAAATATTGTGTGTACAAATACAAAATGGTATGTGCAATTATTAATACATGAGACCCATTATTTATAATTTCACATGCAAATTATAAAAAAGTAAGCAAGCAAGTAAGTAAGTAAATAAACAATAAAACATTGCCAGTTTAATTGTAATTCGGTTCAATTTTGTTTGGCCCCTCAAAAGAAAATAGAAAAAAAAAAACTTTACCAACACAACAATACCAGTGGACCCCAGAGAAAACTATTATAAGAGCCTTTAAAAAATAATCTCTATTAATTGTTTGGAAGACTGCCTACCATTTAGCATGCTTTTGCCAATTTTTACTCTGAGACAGACGAGGAAATGGGGACAGAGAGGTCGAGTGGGACCGTACACAACACAAGTGAACATTGAGTTTTTAGCTGAACCCAGTGCTACTGCTAGTAATATAAAATTACATAAATGTTTGATGAAAAACAGCTGGCATACATTCCTACATTAACCATCCAGTGATCTAAAAGGGGCCAAAATTTTTAAGCGCCAACATTTTTAACCCAAAAGTCAGGTTAGTCCATATTTGACCCAAAGTTAGATTGAAACAACCCAGCATTTTTAGAGTGTAGAAAGTTAAGAAAAATTCATATGTGCATCCAGATGTTGTGAATTAGGTGAAAATTTTTCAAGAGAAGAAATATTGTGTGTACAAATACAAAATGGTATGTGCAATTATTAATACATGAGACCCATTATTTATAATTTCACATGCAAATTATAAAAAAGTAAGCAAGCAAGCAAGTAAGTAAATAAACAATAAAACATTGCCAGTTTAATTGTAATTCGATTCAATTTTGTTTGGCCCCTCAAAAGAAAATAGAAAAAAAAAACTTTACCAACACAACAATACCAGTGGACCCCAGAGAAAACTATTATAAGAGCCTTTAAAAAATAATCTCTATTAATTGTTTGGAAGACTGCCTACCATTTAGCATGCTTTTGCCAATTTTTACTCTGAGACAGATGAGGAAATGGGGACAGAGAGGTCGAGTGGGACCGTACACAACACAAGTGAACATTGAGTTTTTAGCTGAACCCAGTGCTACTGCTAGTAATATAAAATTACATAAATGTTTGATGAAAAACAGCTGGCATACATTCCTACATTAACCATCCAGTGATCTAAAAGGGGCCAAAATTTTTAAGCGCCAGAGTCACAGTAGTGAATATTGCAACCACATCCTCTATAGAAACATTCCCATTGATATCTCGTCTATTGTCAATACCATTGTCATTGACATACAGCTACACCTCCCCAACCTCAGCATCCATCCGCCCATGTTAAATCATTAAGATCATTACCAGTCATACCAGGAACTCTGCTCTGCATGAAAGTTTATTCAACCTAGCATTTCTGGGACAGACTGCTTGATGAGGCTATGCATTCCCAACTGCTGTCCACGTTATGAAACATTTGATTATGTAAACACACAGGAAGCCTAAAGCACGCACTTCACATCTCCAGCTGAATTTCCCTTGATTTTGAATATCTCCTGATTTTGGATTTGTGCAAAAATACAAAAAGCACATTATTATAAGTTATGAGCGCTTCAGTTGTTTGCAATGTAACCAGACAGGCTGGTGTAACAATGTGCCCTAACCAGGTGTGACGCGACAAGCTTCAAGAGGAGAGTAATTTGTCTGTCCACACCGAGGACAAAAATGCAGAATAACATGACAAAATTACAGAAAATCAAACATAGATAATGATATGGCCATGTGGAGTGTAACCAATAAGACAATAAGTGGTCGAGGCTAACCAGTGCAGGGGTGTACAGTTAGGTCCATATATATTTGGACACTGACACAATTTTCATAATTTTGGCTCTGTATGCCAACAGAATACAATCAAGATGAAATTGAAGTGCAGACTTTAAACTTTAATTCAAGGGGTTGAACAAAAATATAACATAAAATGCTTAGGAATTACAACCATTTTTATACACAGTCCTCCCATTTTCAGGGGCTCAAATGTAATTGGACTAATAAATATAATCATAAATAAAATGTTCATTTTAATATTTTGTTGAGAATCCTTTGCAGGCAATTACTACCTTACTAATCTTTAATTTTGTCTTTAACAAGTGGAATGCATAATCAATCGGGTTGAGATCAGGCGATTGACTTAGCCATTGCTTTATGGACTTGCCATCTACTTTTTACCTTCAAAAACTCTTGGGTTGCTTTTGCTGTATGTTTTGGGTCATTGTCCATTTGTACTATAAAGCGCCGTTCAATCAACTTTGCTCCATTTGGCTGAATCTGGGCAGAGAGTATACACTTCAGAATTCTTCCAGCTGCTTCTGTCCTCTGTCACGTCATCACTAAATACCAGTAACCCAGAGCCACTGGAAGCCATGCATGCTCATGCCATCACACTGCTCCACCATGTTTCACAGATGATATTGTATGCTTCGGATCATGAGCTGTTCCAAGTCTTCCCCATAATTTTTTCTTTCCGTCATTTTGGTACAGGTTGATCTTAATTTCAGCTGTCCAAACAATGCTTTTGCAGAAGTGGTCTGGCTTTTCTTTTTAAAAAATCCACCACTGTTGTCCTCCGTGGACGTCCAGGCCTTTTTATGTTGCTGAGCTCACCAGCGCATTCTTTTTTTCTCAGAATGTACCAAACTGTTAGTTTTTGGCCACTCCTAATGTTCCTGCTATCTCTCTGGTGGATTTGCTTTGATTTTGAAGCCTAACAATCAACTGTTTCACCTGCATGGAGAGCTCCTTTGACCGCAGGATGTGGGTTCACAGCAACAGCTTCCAAATGCAAATGGCACACTTAGGAATCAACTCCAGACTTTGTACTTGCTTAATTGATGTAGAAATAACGAAGGAATAGCCCATGCCTGTCCATGAAATTCAGTGTATATGGACCTAACTGTATATAGTGTATATTTAAAAATATACACATTAACATTATTAAAAATGTTTTTTTTCAATGGAAGTGAGAATTACTTTCCCTAACTGAAGATTACATTCTCAGTTTGCTCTGAAACATGACATGAAGGTCACTCACTTAACTTGGGTCTTTTATAAGCATATTTTAAAAGAAGAAAGAAAATAAACTGCTTAATAAAACCATGGTTAAAAGCCTCCATAACAATCATGAGTGCATTTCACCATGACTTTGAGAGAATCAAGCTTTTTAGAGTTGCATTCAATAGTATTTTAAAGTACTGTACATCTACATTCTGAAAAATGCTGGGTTAAATACAACCCAGTGCTGGGTGAAATATGGGCAAACCCAGCAATTGGGTTGCTTTGACCCAGCGGTTGGGTTAAATGTTTAATGAAACAAATTTAACTACTATATCAAATGGTACTACCTTCTGGGTAGTAACCCAACCGCTGGATCAAAACAATCCAATTGTTGGGTTTGTCCATATTTTACCCAGCACCGGGTTGTATTTAACCAAGCATTTTTTAGAGTGTAAGTCTAGATTCCTAGAAATAAAAAAATACACCTTTATAACTTTAATAAAGTGCATCTCTGATGCTATTAACGACACCATAAATTGATGTTTCTCAAAAATAAATACAATTAAATACTTTCATAAATTTCGATGTAGATGACTTCTTATGTTCTAACAATCACTTTTACTTAAGCTGTGTATGAGAAATTATTAAAGCCCACAGCTTTCTGACAAAAGAAGTTTGACGCTGCAGTAGTGAGACACTTTTTCCCTGCACAGTTTGATCCAAAAAATGAATAAAAAGGAAGGGGAGGCAACCAGGCCGAGATACTGAAACAGCACAGTAAATGATGCTTCAGCCTGACGCAGCCTACTTCAAGTGACTCAGATCAGACAATGAAAGATACGCAGAGCGGCTCTGCTACACACGAACAAGACCACACTCATCCATCTCCCTCCTACCACCTCACTCCCAAAGCTAATATGTGTAGTGAATGTATTTCCTCCCATTTATCCAGCCGCCAAATGCTCTGATAAGGAAAGAAGTTAAAAATCCAACTGTTAGTTTGTTTATTTAGCATAAATAAATCCTTAGTCTGTACGTCTTCTTAAATAAGACTAGGAGGTAGGGCTGCACGATTAATCGAATGCGATTGTCATGCGCATTTGATAGTAATGCCGGGTCTGTACGTCTTCTTAAATAAGACTAGAGGTAGGGCTGCACGATTAATCAAATGCAATTGTCATGCGCATTTTGATAGTCCGATTCATCGTGCAGCCCTACTAGGAGGCTCTAAAGCACAGCCAAGCAACTGGAAAAAACCCAAGACTAATGCACTAAAGAGATAGACGTCATGTACCCTTCACTATCCATTAGTTAACAAGCAAAATGAATGAAATAAAAGGTGATATAATGCTCTGTGCCATCTTCCTGGAATTTGATGCAAGTGTCTAAAAGACAAGAAAAAACTATTTTAGCCAAAGCCTCCAGACAGTAATTTGATGAAGTTTAATGGGGAGTGATGAGGTCTGTAGTCAGAGACCACCTCTTCATTGAGGTTTAATAAATACAATTATGATTGGCACAGATTGCAGGGTAACCCTTAACTCGCCAAGCAGAGCGGCTCTTAATTAATGCCGCAGATTTCATTTGATATGCACAATAAATGACAATATAGTGTAACAAGACATAGCACAACACAGAATGGACTGGAATATTTACCTTCATAATAGATTTTAAAGCCGTGCGCGCTCACGGCGAAGTCACTGGTGAGTCTCAAGGAGAATACAGATCCAGTGCTTGTGACGGGAGGTGGGATTTGGAAACCCGTTAACCTAAAGAGACCAAAGAGAAGATAAATAAGCATAAGTTAGAAAAGAAAGATCTTATAACACATATCATCTTATAACATTTTTAGAAGTTTTCAGCACTCACTGTATGCACGGTGTTCGTTTTGTGATTTTTGTGATATTGAAACTGTATAATACTGTATAATAAATGAATATTCTTTATTCAGCAAGGATACATAAAATTTTTCAACAATGACAGTAAAGACATTTATAATGTTACAAACTATTTATATTTCAAATAAATGCTGTTCTTTTGAACTTTCTATTTATCAAAGGATCCTGGAGGGAAAATCCACAAAACACTTAAAGAAGCACAACTTTTTTCAACATTGATAATAATGAGAAATATTTATTGAACATCAAATTGTAATAATACTTCACACTTTTTATTGCATTTTTGATGCAACAAATGCAGCCTTGGATTCCACAAAAATTTTATACAAATCTTTAAAAAGTCTTACTAACTCCAAACATTTATATTTGTAGTAGTGTATTTGTTTTGTAACACAGAGAAACAAAGGTTGGACTCAACCCTATAATAATTTATTTACTAAAATAACAAATACTTTTTTTTCCCCATGTGGTGCAAGGCTTCCATTTTCGCGAGACGTGACATACGTACCAATAAGTACATATCAATGCAGTTTCCAAATGAAATGAACACTAGGTTCAGTAAAACTCTGACACCTTTTCGATTAATAAAGCATAATTTTCGCACAATTACTTGAAGAATATATTGTATTGACTTCAAAAAAATTGTAATATGCCGGGAGATTTGAAAACTGATGTTTTTGAATGTTAGCATCACACATATCCAGCTTCATATCTATAGGTTTTCCTAGATGATAGGTTTGTTCGGTAGCTCACGGAGTACGGAGATGTACTTGAGAAGCGAGGAGCTCTGGTTCGAATCCTGTGTAACTACGCTTCGAAAAAACAGTTCAAATCTGCATATAAGGAAGTTCACAGTTGCATCAACAAATGCGTTTTTATATCAGTTAAGTACCCAGAGGTACGTATTTTTATGAGACCAGGTTGAAAAAATAAAAACCTCAGTGCTTATGACAACATGACTAAAATATAGAAAACATAGTGTAAAACTAATTTGATATAGCAATGTTTAGTTAAATCTGAACCTGTCTTCTCAGAATGCTCATATTATTGCACATTATTTCTTGATGTGAAAGCACTGGGTTTCTTCCTCGCTTTATTTAAGCTCCAGAATAATCCCCAATGCTCATGTGTGCATGCAAAGAAGTCATTTCGTCAAACCACTTCATGGGGCCATCCAGACATCACCAACATTATAAGCCACCAGCATGCTACAGAACATATATTTAGAGGCATTGATGAAACACACACTCTGCATAAGGAAATCGTGTGTTAGCAGAGCTGCTGGTTATCTCCATTTAGAAAATCGTTTAGGTCAGCAACATGTTAGGATGCGGAGAGGTTTTTAAAAGTATGTGTGGGTATTTGCTCAAAAATGTGTGCGTCAGCTAATGTGCGTCACATGGACAGAATTTCTTTTGTTTATGCTAATGAACTCACAGTGAGACTGAAATATTTATAAATGGCTATGAATAATATCCTTAGGACACTGCAGTTTTGTTTTAATAATATTAACCTTTAAACTTGTCATAAACTTCAAAGACTGTTAGAGAATAGATTAAAAGACCTATGTTCCTAAATCTTATGTAAATTCACACATGACCCAGTTGCTTCTTAAAAAAGAATAATCTCTTTTTTCCTTCAAATGTTTAGCCAACCATATTAAAAAGGTGAAATAACAAACAAAACATAGTAAAAGGCTTGGAATAAAGCATTTTCCTTTTACGGGAAGGGAAATATTGAGGCTAATGATTTAACATTTTTGACACAGCCAATCAGAATATTGAGGTGTAAATTACAGCTGTTTAATTTCGGATTTAAATGGAATAAACCTCTTTTATCACTTGGTGCTGTACACACAATGTTTATGCAATGAAAAGGAACTTGGGAAAGAAGAAAAAAAAACTTTTATACGAAACACTAAGTACTGTGCATCTCTGCCAAACTGCATCATGGGAAGTGAGGCATTAAATACTAAGTAAATCACCATCAGGTGTAAATTACAGCTGTTTAGTTTTGGATTTAAATGGAATAAACCTCTTTTATTACTTGGTGCTGTACACACAATGTTTATGCAATGAAAAGTAACTTGGGAAAGAAGAAAAAAAAAACTTTTATACGAAACGCTAAGTACTGTGCATCTCTGCCAAACTGCATCATGGGAAGTGAGGCATTAAATACTAAGTAAATCACCATCTTGTGCTCTCTTGGCAAAGTCTCCCTGAATAAAGCCAACACTCTACTATTGTCTGAATTTCATTATTCTTGCTGGACAAGGGAAATGATTTGGATCTGTGAGGCTGGATGGCATAGAATCTCCCAGTACTGCCTTAATGTATATTGTGTATGGATACATTCATGCTTTGGTGGACTTCACAGGACATTCATCCATCTTCAGTGAGACTCCAAATCAGTTTGTTTGTACTTAATATCACTGTACAATGTTATAGATCTTCTGTTACAGTCTTGGGGTGAGTTAAAGCATGCATACAAACTGCTACTTGCATATCGGACTGGGTTTTAAAGGTTGTTGGAGATCAGTGGCGCTTGAGTTCTTTAAAAGGAACAGCAGCTACGTTCAGAGTCCATCCATCCCCAAGGGCTTCGCTAACTGCTTTTTTCGACTACTGCGTGAGTTGGAACAAATCTATCTCCTCACTCTGCCCACAGCCAAAACAGTCGGGAGCCTCCACTCTCTGCTGCTCGTTAGATGATCATTGGGGCTTAAATCGCTTGGACATTCTGCTTCTGGCCCGAGAACATGCAGCAAACTCCTCTGTCTTTAAGCTCCCAGCCACCAACCAGCTCACACTGCACACTTTAAAAGGCACCATACTGACAGGGTCAAAAACCAGCCTGTCATACGAGTTAGGATTAAAAGGATGGTTTAACCGAAAACTGTCCAGAAAATGAAAGATCCTTGTGTAGGCAAGTGTTCCAGCATCAAACCTTTGACCTCAAGTGTTTCATAAAATGTTCAAAGGCAGTACAGAGACGGCAAAGACTTAAGTACTGTTTGGATGGGATTTCAACATTTACAGAACATCTGAGTTAACAGGGGACTTCAGCAGTGATTTCATGTACTGGTTCAGGCAAGATTGGAAACTCTGTAGTTTTTAGTCGATTGTCTGAATATGGACAGAATTACGATCAAAGCTTATGCTGCTACTGTATGGTATAAACGTATGTCAAAAAGTATTTCCAGAAGGACTTTTGGATTAATTCCCGCTTTTAAGCTCACAGATTTGGCTTCAGACAGGAATTATTATCACATAACCCCGATGTTCCTCAAAATAATACAGTATTTAATTCGGCTGTAAAGGTTCGTAGGACAAAAACACCAATATTTCAACATTTTCTAGAACATTTTTTGACGTCTACACGTATTTGTCTTGGAAGAACATTCACTATCCTAAATGATTCATGAATGTAATGTCTTTCTCATTTTGAATGGAGAGGGCAGTCTATATTTCATTTTTCTTATGTCAAATGAGTGCTTCCAACATGGTAGAAAATTACCAAAATCCCGTTTTACCATGAGGAAAAAAAAACACTTTGATCCACTGCTAGAAGAACATGAAACATTTCCACAAAGACACCATTACACCCCTGCCTCTAATGTTGCTTTATTCCTAATGTGTATTTCCCCTCCTTTTAATCCGGTAATTACATTTTGCCAAATATGCTCATTCATACTCATACTCATTTATTTCTATGATGAGATTTCTCTGTTTCTGTCTCTCTGTCAGTCTCTCTCTTCTTTCTCTTTCTGTCTGTCTGTCCCATTAAGCACTTAAAGAGTGGTAAAGCTGGGGAGGAATAAATAAAAACACTCAGCATTGCCACAGAGGTAGTGCAGTGGGGAATCATGAAAAAATGAGGTGTCTTTACTGCTTAGGGTTTGATTGGAGGGTTTGATCTGCTCCAGTAGCATCTGTTTCAGGGTATTCATTATATACAGTCAGAGTGGGAGCTTATGAGCCAATAAAATCATGTTATTCTTTAAGTGAAAATTCATCTTTTCTAAGTACTTTCCTTAATCAGAGTGCGATATTCAAAGTCACAGATTCAAGTCAATTGATTTTTTTCCTCATTAAAAGTCCTCGGGTGTTACAGCGGAGACCAGGACAACTAGATGAGCCCCAGATACAGATGTTATTCCCCTGTAAAGACCTTGTCTCAGACGACCACGTAAGTGAAAATTCATCTTTTCTAAGTACTTTCCTTAATCAGAGTGCGATATTCAAAGTCATAGATTCAAGTCAATTGATTTTTTTCCTCATTAAAAGTCCTCGGGTGTTAAAGGATAATGTGATTCCACAGGGAAGGTGCAGTTCCTCTGCTTATTTGATTGTTTTCATCTTGCCGTGGTTACATACGATCGCATCAGAGAGAGTAACATGTTAGGATGAGAGTAAAGACGGATGGGTTTAATAAAATATTTAAACTGGGTTATGAGGTCTTGTACGTTGCTTAGGGACTTCAACCACAACACAACTGAACTTGATGAAGATGGAGATGTCAAGACAATCAATTTCTCTCACTGGAGAACTAGACACAGGTCAAACGGCGAGGCCATTTATTGGTTTTGTGGATCTGTAGGGTGTTCGACCAATTTAAACTGGACACCTTTGAAGTCAGATGTGAGATTTTGAAACGTGGGTAGAAAATACTTGGTGTCATGTAGCATTACATTGATCTTTATCATTTTGAGACTTCTAAAAAGGTAAATAATGGATATTATGACGCATTACAAAACTTACACAATGATTTCTGTGAGAGGAGTCTCACATAACGTCCATAACAGTATATTATGCCTCAATTATATTTAATAATCTTCAGCCTCAAAAAGTCAATAATCTGATAGCTCATTAATGATAAATGCCTGATATTAAAAGTCTATAGGATTTTGTCTAATGCAAAAATAAAACGTTACCTAAAGTCAGTTGTTTTAAATGTTACAATGCAACTAATTTAACCTGCATAATAAAGCATGAATGATTAAAAAGTTGGTACTGCTTTAAATGTGACAGTCCAAAGAAACATAAAAACTTGTAACTGGCTTATTTGGTGTTCTAGAAATAAAACAGCAATAACGCGCACTTGTGATATTCACTGTGAAATTCAAAATATAATAGTAAACTATGCTTGCTTTTGAGAAATCCTAAGTACAGTGTAGTGGGCCATAGCTGGCACAACACAGATGGACACAATTTTGTATGAATATACATATACACCCACACACTGAAATGTTTTGGCATCTTCCTATACTATACTGATTGTGTGAGTCTATTTATATTACAAGGACATTACTTCCAAGAACATAATTTATATTCTAGCTATATGGCAAAAAGCATCAAATATATGAAAGAATGGTATAGAAAACCACATATGCAGCAATGGGAATAAAAAAAAGCAACCTATAACAGTGAGTTGTTGATGACTGACCGTACATTTACTTTTACCTTTTGACATTTTATACATCCCATCATATGGGACATTACTATTAAATCTAAATATTGGTGAAAGGGGCTTAGAGTTCAGGGAAGCTTTCAGCCTAATGAAAACAGATGATATCATGGTTCCCCCCAAAAGATGTAATGCCTCTCATGGGGAAAAACAGTCCATAAATCTTCATTTGTCAAGATGGCTCTTGCAGATAGTCATTCATAACTTTGAGCTCACTTCTTTCAAAGGTCTGTGGCATATTGGAAGGTAATGGACTTAAGTTCAGAATTTATGCAATTGCCACAATTGTGAAAGTCAATAAAAGTAACCCGGGACGTTTCTTTGTAAGCAATTCTGTGTTTCTATAAATGAGAAAAACTCAAACTGACAGCCGTATAAAATTATGAACCAGGATAACTAAGCAATTTGAGAATCTATAAAGAAAGTTTCCTCCAAAATGCAATTTTCAAACATTGCTTGATGTATTAAAATGCTGTAGCAATGGGGAAAATGGAACAGCTTTAAGAAACTGACTTGCCAGAAATATAGACCGGTCTTAATACTATTAAAGCTTCACAAGTTCACTCCACTGATAATAAATATAATCATCCCAGTCATATTTACTCAAATTTCCGCTGCTTAACGAATGTGATATCTAATATTAGCTCATTTCAGTCCATTGACAATTACGTGAGCTCACTCTTTTATCTGTTATCCATGAATCCTTGTTTTAGTTTAAAATTACCTTCAAACAATGTGCAAAGTCCCCAAAGAACTAAAATGAAAAAAGTACAATAAGTCATGAGAGACTGAGTTTTAGAGTGAATCCATCACAACTGACGTCTCGAAAGTTGAACGTTACATCTACGTCCACATCTATATCTATTTCAACATGAAAGTTACACCTAGTTCAATTCATTCATTTACTGTAAATTCTCAACATAACTACATTAGCGTACATGAACTGTAAAACATGTACAATATGATACAATTACATAAATTATTATATTATCACAATATTAAGTTGACACCCTCAAGTAATTTAACTCTAAATCCTTTATTTTAGTGGATCAGTTTCATTTCTTTCCATTGTGCAAAAATCAAGCTACAATTAAAGTTTAAATGCCTGAGCATATTTCTGAACGTCTTCTAAGAAGAATACTTCCTTACACTTCAAGACATGTACATTTTTTAAGTTTCAGTTGAGATCAAAAGGTTCTGCATAACAAGAACGACCCACACCAGTCAAGTTAAGAACCACTGCTTTAGATTTTAACTTTCAAACAGTTTCCCATCAGTAGAGTAATTAAACGAGGACAAGACAAGTGTGTGGGCGAGCGATACCTCGAGAGATCCATTCCCAATATCTGTGACCACTCAGCGAATCAAACACTGTATCTCCTACGCCTCGGAAAAAATCAGAAAGTTGTGTGGCAAATACGGCGGGCTATAGCATGCCCCAGCTGCTAATGCTGCAGCTCACTACCCCAGATTAAAACCCTTCTGTTCCTTCTATATCTGCCCAGTCAGACGTACCACTCACACAGGCATACCGTCTTATCAAAATCCACATTCCATCAGCACCATACTCTCTCTCTCAGTGGGGGGAAATTGCCTGCATTCCACCCCAGCTCCCCCCGTCCCCCCACCCCAAAGCAATCTGCTGCTGAGGACAGTTCTAGTCTCCCACTCAAGCAGACCCAGCTATTTATATGGTACCTTCTGTTCACTAACATGGACACTGATGCACTTGTCTGGCTAATGAGCTTGGGATTTTATGAGGCAAGCATAGTGGTGTATAACAGAAGAGTGGGTTTCACCTCTGGCTGAAAGACATTTGTTTTGCTACCTTTTTCAGTTGTTAAAGAACATAATCTGTATGTACGCAAACTCTTTTTGGTGGGGATTCTTAATTGTTACAGGAACAGTCTACTTAGAAATAACATGTCATGTCATTCTAAATTACCATTTCTGACTTTGGATGCATATATGAACTAACTGAGATCTTGAGATGAACATTTTTGGTCAGTTCCTTACACAAAGTTAACATATGGCACAAGAAGGTTACACTTTATTTTGATGGTGCCCTTTAGACATTCTAAGTTGACATGTAGTTGCACAGTTACAGTAGAATGTCCGTTGAGGGACTATCAAAATAAAATGTTAGCAGATATTAAGCATACAGACTACTAATGACTGGTAGTTGACATGTAGTTGCAAAGTTACTAGTCAGAATGTCTAACAGGGATCATTAAAATAAATTGTTACCCTTTGGGAGACTTAGACTAGGCTATAGTATATGATTCGTATTTCATATAAATTATTTTTATGGTGCTTTTTCCCCCCATAACAAATGCCATCACTACTAAAAGAGCTATATTTACCAATTTAGGGGTCATACTCAAATGTCATACTCAGTCACTTGAGAAATTAATAAATCATTGGAAAAACAATCAATAAACCAATGTAAAAAAAAAAAAAAAGTTAAAAAGTGGAAAAAAAAAAAAAAAAAATTTTTTCCTGTATAGTGTATTTAGTTTACTTTAAATTAGACCTAAAACAAAACATATATTATAGTATATTATTATGAATCTTAATAGGGAAGACCACGGGTAGTTTTTACAATTTTTTACACATTTCTTTTACCCCAATAAATATTTCTGAAGGTAAGCTTATGTTTATTTATTTATTTTTTATTTATTCAAAAAGTTAAAAAGTGGAATAAAAAAAAAAAAAAACTTTATCCCTGTAGAGCTGCTTTGAAACAATCTTGTATAAAGTCCTAAATAAATAAATGTAACTTGACTTGAATTTAAATAATAATGAAGATAAGCAAATTGAAAATACAATATAATATAGAAATAAAGATTTTTCAACCACTTTTTAACCACAAATACATTTTCTATTTCATTATTTCTATATTAGTAACTGATGAAGAATTAAGCATTAATTATAAAATCTTAAAACTATTCACATGTTGGGTACATAACTGACATATTCATTTTTTTAAATACATTTATCAATTCCTCAGTTGACCTCATATAATTATTTAGACCCCTATTTAACGATTCTTCCAAAAAAAAAAAAAAAAAAAA
>NW_015645538.1:1428724-1433283 GCF_001515625.1 Sinocyclocheilus rhinocerous
TTTGGCACATTCATTTATTTGTGAACTATTCCTTTAAATGCAGGTAATACATTTCCAAGACTGCGTCTTCTGAGGTAAGTGCCTGCAAAATATATTTACATTTTTTTTTATAAAATAATATTTGCTGAGTAACTTCAAAGATTTATCAAAAACCCTTTCAAAACATTGTGATGTTTGATCTCACTGTATTTTTGGCTTTGTATTTATCATCTTTGTTAAGTGGAGAGACCTGTCTACTCCCACTCAGTATGACTGACTTGATCTAGAATCAGATCGGAGGCAATCAAGCGGGGGAAGTTTTGATAACAAAGGCGACCTACAGTGCGGTTGAGGGGGAGGACATTGCACGTCATATGCTGTGTGGACTCACGGAAATAATTCAGACTGTTGAATAGCACTGTCACCCTCGCCTTCATGGCAGTCTACAAAAACACAGCTCGGTCCTGACTTGTTAATCTACAGACGCAATCAGTGAGGGACAGCCAGACTGTTTATTCAAGCCACATACTGTAGATTGCCTAATACTATATCTATTCACTGGTCAGCAAGCAGTGACCTATTCACTAAACGCGTATTCTACCAAGTAGCTCTAGCTTTGGTTAATTCACTCCCAATCCTCTCAAATAGCTTTTCAAACAGCATGGATGCAGGTCGATCTAGGTAAACATGAGTCTTTGTAGCGGTCTGGCACCTGATTTATGAGTCTGGCCTGGTAGGAGAAGCGAGGCCATGGTTCCACATGCTGCTCTGTCATCTGGGTAAAGGTTAAAACAGGCCACGGGACCGTCAGCCCTCTAGAAACGTGCTGACATGCCGTTCATTACAGCAGGCCTAGCTAGAAAGTCCATATGTTGACAGACTCAGAGCATCATTGCAGTGACCACTAGATCTGAGGGATCCACAAGCTAATGCACATGGGCTCTCAATTCCTAATGCACAATCACACACTAATTAATAACAGTTATATGATGACAAATAAAATAGTCAGCTTCTGAGATACAACTTGGACCTGAGGTGAATCAGGAAGAGATCACAATGCAAAATATACTGCGAGTCAGATATTAGCACAAATGAAGTTTCTGAATGGTGTAAAATCCATCATTACTATCACTGACATTTATTATCAGGGCAAGATATAATTTTCATTCACAAGTAATGGTGTCTTTTCTCAATTTGTTAGCGCACAGCTCTGCTCATTAACAGTTTGAAGACATTTCATTCTTCATTCTCTTCTAAAAATGCAATAAAAATAAAAACTGAATGGGGTAATTTGTCTCTGAAAAAGAAACAGGTGAGAATACAAGTCAGAGATATAGTAATAATATCCACTTAAGAAGAAAGATGAATCAGAGACTACCACGTATAATATCAACCTTACATTACACAAATCATTATGTACATTTATTTGCTCTGTTTTTATATATGCAATAAATAATGACCACCTTATTTCAATCAATTTGCAATTCATAACCTTATAAAAAATGATCAAAAACACTCAAAGTATACAAGGTACACTTTATAGATGAATGATACTAAGATGAAAGCTTGTTTAAAGATGTTGTCATTGTGCAAAGAAGGAGATCAAAGTATTATTTCATTCAGTGTACGGTAATTTGATGCCTTTCCTGAAAGAAAAGACAAAACACTGCAAATAGAGGGATTTGAGGTTTCTGGTTTGAATAAAGCTCTTAGGTTATTCCTGGGAATATTGACAAGATCTTCATATGCCATTTACTCGCTGCTTTAAATAGCAGTTCGGGATCAAACCATCTTTCACTGATCTCTCTGAGCACATGCAGAACAAAGAGCATTTAAATAAACAACCCAAGGCCGAGACATAGAAGTTTGCTTCTACTAAACACAGTCACACCAATGAAGAGAATACACGTATGATTATTACTGAGAAACAGATTTATTGTCTTCTTTGAGTTACTTCGAATTTAAATAATATTAAATGCAGTACAGCTCTCACTAACAGCAGAATACCTCTTTAAATAAGATCTGAATATGAGAATAATATTCTCAAGAGTGTTTCAACTTTCAGCTACCCAAATCACAGGTGCTTCTGACTGTGACCAATTAAGTTCAGAGAAAGAAACTCTGCTAGATCCTCTGCAGAACTTTCTAATCTATAATCATATGATATTCACAGTGTTATGTCTTACAACAATTTGACACATTTATAAAATCTTGTAGTGTTATATAAACAGTTTCAATTATTCATGTTTTATTATTATAGTACTATATATAAAATTATATAATGCACACACACAGTTTTATATATGTATATGTATATGTATATGTATATATATATAGATGGATAGATGGATCGATATTGAATATATGAACTATAATATTAGTATATATCTAAACTATAGTATTAGTATATTATAAAAAGTGGATTTTTTTTTTTTTACGAGGGTTTGCTCTCAATCATCAGGTTTTACTCATACACCACTGACATGAAGCTTGGAAGAACTACTCAGATATGACCTTTTCAGATTTTTTTTTTTAAACCTTGCAGCTACAGGTGTACCACATCCTTTAGCATAATGAGAAAAATATGTCTGTTTGTAAAATGCAGTTTCTTTTCTTGATCAGTACAGTGGGTCCATTTCATCTAATGCATGGTAAGTGAGAAATCTGAGATTTTAGGGGGATTTTTGTCCATTAGCTCAAAATCTATTCAAAAGGTGCAATTAGCTCTGTCCATGGATATAAAGGGTCTGTGTGGTTCCAGCACTTGAACTTATTTTTCTTAGTTCTCTGCAAGTTATTAACCTCTGTCTCACTCTTTCTCTTCAGATCTCTTCACGTCCTCTTCCTTTCTCTTTGCAAATCATTCCATTGCATCCACACGGATAACAAGCCAAAAGCACCCACGGTCATGGCACTTCAAAGACCCTGGTCAAATATTGACTATAGAAATTCAAATTATCTGATTTCCCCTCACAGGCAATTAGTTTCACAGTTCTGACCATGAACACTTTCCAGTCATGAATCCTGAATGCCTCATAATGCGATAGATTGATTTTTCATAGGAAAACGGTTTCTCTTTCTTTGAAAAGGCTGTTCCCACCATCACCTGGAGCTGTGTGCTAGTGGCAGCATAATGATGCACAGCACTGGCTAGAAAATAATGTTTAGAGAGGACACAGAGGCTAGTTGTCACTTTTACTATGCTGAATATCTCAGCGTTCTCTATAAGATATTTTTACTGTCAATGCCCAGAAGAAAGAAGGAGAAGAAAAAGAAAAAGAGTTAATTCAACATATGTTGAATTCATATTTTGTGATAAAATACCCACAGACATAAGAACCTACCTTTAAATTGCCTGCTGTACATTTTATAGCTAAAATTAAAACAGAAGAAATTATGAAAAAAAGTTTAAAAAGTATAAGCTAGCATGCAATTTTAAATCAAACCACTGCTAATAGAAAAGGTAAATAAAATAAAATAAATATTAAATTTAACATACAAAACATACATACATGCACTGCCCTGATGAAAACATCTATACATTAAATACATAATCATTATACACTACTATTCAAAACTTTGGAGTCTGTAATATTTTTTAATGTTTTTTTGGAAGTCTTTTATGCTCGCCAAGGCTACACTGATTTGATCAAAATTACAGTAAAAATTTTAAATAACTGTTTACTATTTTAATATCATTTAAAATTTAATTTCGTCTTGTTTTTTAAATTTCTTTATTTGTATCAATTCTGACAACAGTTGTGCATGTCTTTATTTATTTATTCATTGATTTTTTTTTTTTCAAGATTTTGAATGAATAAAACCAAAAGAAACAGAAACTGTTTTGACCCAAACTTTGAATGTTACAGCAGGATAGTTAATAGTAATATAATTGCATGGATGTTTGTCAATGTGGTTATATTGTTCAGTTTTTTACTGCACTGTTATAACACAAGTTATAGTTACAGTTAAAACACCCTTTTTAAAAAAAAAAGGACATTTGACTTAAAACCTTACAGTTACTGAGATGCCTGGGTCTCCCCTATGCAGTTTGTTAGATTCAAGTAGACGCAGGCACTCCAGAAGTAAATGCTGTTTGGCATTCAGACTGTGATTGAAACCCATCGCATTTGCTGCCGTCTGCGTGGATGGCCTTTTCAGAGTTTTTTTTTTTTTTTTTTTTTTTCCGGGTTGTAAGAAATCCTTCCAAAATTGATAGAAAATACAGAATCTTTTACAGTGGAATCAAAAGGTTGTCGTAATCAATAAATGAAATATAACTCAGAGGAAATAAAACGGACTCTAAATAAATTCAGTGATTCAGATTAAATAATGATTACACTAAGACATCATCATCATTACCTGATTAAATTTAAGGGTCAAGAGCCCTGCAAACACTGACCACTATAATGGTGACTTAGGGTGTATTCACACCAGGAAAGTCTGCTAGATCACTTGCTTTGGTCAAGACCAAATACAATGTTGATTTTTATTTTTTTTTTTGGTGTGGTTCACTTTCACAATGCCCTTTTTTGCAAGTGAACCAGAAATTGTAAACAAAACCACACGTGTGCTAAGGT
>NW_015645538.1:1433758-1447140 GCF_001515625.1 Sinocyclocheilus rhinocerous
TTTTTTTTTTTTTTTTCTTCTTCAGGGTAAGGGGACTTGGGATGACAGGGTGGAAGGAAATAGAAGAGAAAATAATCATTCTATCACTTTCTTGGTAAGGATTGGCATTTTGCTGATGGGATGAACATTAATAAGAGCACTGCTGAATATTTAATGCCACTGCCATTCTGCTCTAATGTGCGCCTGACTGCACTCATTTGCTGGAAATGTGAGAAATTTATCAAACCGCGCTGTTCATGCCTACATAGTCATTTGTTTTCTGGACTATTCTAGGCAGGAATAACCTGGAGTGCAGAGTGACCCTTATGAGCCTGGATGCTGCAGAGATATATGCTACACCGCTGTAAAGTCATTAGCATGTTGACGCATGTTCATTCATATGTACATAAAATATCTGTCCGTGCATGACATACAATTATGATTGTGTGCATATGGAGGGTTGTATGCTTTGCGTACATTAGCTTATGATTCATATTAGGTGAACTGTTTTCATTCCAATTTGCATAAATAACTTTGACTTGCATAACTTGCTGACATGTGCATGGCCATTTTTCTTTTAATTAAAAACAAGTTTTTAGGTTAAAATCAACATGAATGTATAACGGAAAATATATATTTAGGACTTGTAACCCTAGTTGTCTTTTTTTTTTTAACCATTTCTAAATACCTTCTTACCTTCTTGAATTCATTTTAAATAGGGTTGGGTATCGATTGGGTTTTTTACGATACCGGTGCCACTGTCTGTCACTGTCTTTTATCATTTCTGTGAATGACTGTATGGTATGTCACATGCACTGTAATATGTTTTATATTAAATATAAAATTTTCAAATCAAAAGAGCAGCATGATCGTTTTATAAAGTATGCGTTCATATGTGTTAAGGGCTAGATTTTTGCTGGAGGAGACAGCTGTGGTGTGATGAGGGGTGAACGCAGCGAAAACGTTACAGTAGATGGCAAACCGATTGCTACCTCATGAGCTTTTGTAAACTGTATTTATGACAAAGAACTGCACAGATACAGATATTATAACAATCTATCGATAAACACACAACTTGTGTCCTCTGTTTCTGTTTGAGTCCATTCGCGCTGCGCTGCCGCGGTTTGCGGATAGAAGAGCGCGCTGAAAGACGGGGAGGAGACGAAGTCTGCCGCCGTTTTCATATGGCCTAGCGACGCCCATGCTTCTTACATACATTTCAGAGAACCAGGACAAATATTTCAATCGATCGCTCAGGCATTTAAGTGGCACCGAAATGAGGCACCGAAATCTGCGTTGTGATTCGGTTCTAGTACATACCGGTTACATAGGTACCCAACCCTAATTTTAAATGGTCCTAAAACACAAACACACACATGGTTTCTTAAGTATGCAGTATGAAGTCATGAAATATGCATGCATAATAATTAGAAATGTTTTAAAAATATATTTAAATGGGATATAGCATGACACAATGCAGTCAACTGGCCAGACGTGTCAACTTTCCTAAAGTAGTTTTATGCCAGCTTCCCAAATACACATACAATATCACCTGATAAGGATTACTGGAACTTTTAGACTGAATTTATCTGCTCATAAAGACAAACACACACTTTGTGTCATTAGCGAGTCAACACACCAGCTCATTATGATTCACATCATTAAGATGCTAATTTCCTAACTGAGTACAAATATGAAAATGCCACTGTCATTTGCATTTAATCTGGAAAGTGTATATAGTATTTGTTTGCAATCTGAAAGGGAGGATGGAGGAGGAGGAGGGGGGAAAACTATTTATATGCCGTTCTATTTTTTTATTTTTATTTTTTATAAAACAGTTTACGTTTTCAGGCTTGGTCATGCGGAAGACTGAATTAGCCAAGACAATGAGCTGAGCTAATTAATCTGAGCAATCTCTCATCAACTATCTCAGCACACTCCCAGTAGCCCATTCAATGAACCCTGGGAGTCAGACAATCGTGGCCCCCGGAGGATGATATTTGGAGGAATGCTATCTCTGTGGCACAGCTAGCATTTTACAAGACCTACAGAACAGCAGCGCTGAAACTGATGAAGGGTATCGGTATCTGCTGTGCAACGCCCTGCTGAGAGGATACAGAGGGGTCTGAATTTAAAAACATAACAGTGGAAGGATTCGCTCAGTCAGTCTCGTGCCAAACTCTTGCTATGTCTTGGCAAGACACTATAGGCAACGGCTTTGCTTTTTTTAGGCACTTGCACTTTAGGCACAATTTGGAAACTTTAAGTGTTTTATTACACTTTATAATTTGCATCTGTAAATTGCAATCACAGTACATATCTTTAAAGGCCAAGTTTTTTAATTAGTTTTTTTCTTATGCACTGAGCCAGAAATCTCCACTTCAGCAGCACTTAAATGAACCAAATCCAGTATCCAGTTTTATTCCTATCTATATTCTGAAGGTCTTTACAGAGGGGTTTGTTAAAGGAATACCCAAAATGGAAAAATTGCTGAAAATTAACTCACCTTTAGGCCATCCGAGATTTGGAGAAATTTAGCATAACATCACTTGCTCACCAATGGATCCTCTGCAGTAAATGGGTGCTGTCAGAATGAGAGTTAAAACAACTAATAAAAACATCCTAATAATCTACGTTGACTCCGGTCAATCAATTAAAGTCTTGTAAAGCAAAAAGCTAGTAATAAGCAAATCCATCATTAAGATGTTTTTAACTTCAAACTATTTTAAATTATTGTTCTTGCTAAAATATAAGTCCCCTATCCATAATATTATATTCTCTAGTGAAAAAGTTGTCTCGTCTGAATCAGGAGAGATATATGCACAGATTAAGCACTGTTTACAAGCCAAAACCATTCTAAATAAAAATGTCAGTAGATTTTGATGTAACAGGACAACAGGGGGTGGACTGTTTCACCAGAAGCAGCGCATGCATTATTGACTATTTTGGCCCGAACCAACAGTTTAATGATAAATTTGTTTCTTATAAATACTCAACCATACAATTAGTGATGGAAAGGAGTCATGTGGATTACTTGTCGATTATTGTGATGTTTTTATTAACCGTTTTGACTTTCATTCTGACGGCACCCATTCACTGCAGAGGATTCACTGGTGGGCAATCGATGTAATGCTGAAATCTGTTTCGTTGATGGATGGCCTGAGGGTGGGTAAATTTTCATTTTTGTGTGAACTGTTCCTTTAATATATCTTTTGTCTGATTTATTTAACATTTTATTCCCATTTTTCACATATGTTATTTTCTGATTTATGGACTTGCTTATTTAAAGGGGTCAAATGATGCGATTTCAAGTTTTCCTTTCTCTTTGGAGTGTTACAAGCTCTTGGTGCATAAAGATGAAGATCTGTAAAGTTGCAAAGACTAAAGTCTCAAATCCAAAGAGATATTCTTTATAAAAGTTAATAGTCAACCACGCCTACCTAAAACGGCTCCATAATATTTCAGTAAACTTGTTCCCCTGTATGGTCTTGCCTTAAGTGGGGTTACTGTTATGCTTCAGAATCTAATAGAAATGTGGCTTTCACAGAGGGCTTGAATTCTGGGAATTGCTTAATCAATGTGACTGACTGGACCATTGCAACTTTAAAATATGCTTTAAGACCCCAGCTGATTCAGGTAAACATCCATTTTTGTTCTTGTCACATTTAACTGACTTGAATAAATTCTACTCACCCTATGAATTCTCAAAGTGACCACTATGATCTTATATAAACATACCCCTGCACTTTATCAGCCAACCAAAAAGAGTACCATCAGAGATGTTAAACCTGGCCTTGGATCTTTTCTGACAGATCCTGAGACAGCCTTTTTGAGCCAGGGCCCATTGGCTTGCTGGGAAGCTCAGATCCCTGATCACAAAGAATGCTTTCTTCCTTCTCTTGGTGGCCTCTCCCACCCCCTCACATGCGGCAACTGCACCAGAGGACAAACTGTTCGCCTACTGAATAAATAAAGAGAGAAACTGGGAAAAAAAGACTTGGCATGGAGTCAGCTGGGTGGGGAGAAAGATAAGAGAGACAAAAATTTGCAAGGGCGTTGGAAGGAAAAGCCCTCTTGCTGCTAGGTTGCCTTGGTTGTGAAAAGAAATGAAGACGACTGCATTTCTGAATGAAGACATGCTTCTGTCTCTCTGGCATCTTACTGGATGTCCCTTCTCTCCCTTTCACAAACTTCCATTGCCTTTGTTCGTCCTTCATACAATACATGATCAATGCATGACAGCAATGTTGGGGAGCAACTATAAGTAGTAGTGGACTACTTTTGTCAATAGCATGACAGTAGGTCAGCTGCTTTAAAAAATAACAGAGCTTAGCCAGATAAGTTACTTTTTTATTAGGGGTATAGGTCAGGACAAAATGCTGTGTCACATTGTATTGTACATAAAGCTTTACAGCTGAGCAAATAGAGAAAATAATCAAACATGGTTCCAAAACAGCCCTCATTCTCTCTCACATGTGGTGTTGGGAAACCCCAATCATTTTAGTAAATCAGTTCAAATAAATGATTCACTGATTCACTTAAGAGCCAGCTAAATGCTAGACCAGTTTTTGAATATTTAGAAAAAGTATTTAATATCACTGGATGATTATAATATAAATGTAATATTAATAATAATTATATTTATAATGCACACACAAAAATAATGATTTTTATTTCAAATAAATGCTGTGTTTTTTTTTCTAATCATCAAATAATTCAGAAAAATAAAACAAAAATATATAAATAAATATAAACATAAGAATAAATAAATCAATAAATAAATATTGATAATATAATCATAATCATAAGAAGAAATATTTTTGAATACCAAATCAGCATTTTAGAATGAGAAATCATGTGACACTGAAGAATAGAGTAGCGGCTGCTAAATATTTGGCTTTGCCATCACAGGAATAACTGCACTTCAGAAAGTAGAAAACAGTTATTTTAAATTGCAATAATATTTCACAATATAAAAGTTTTTATTGTATTTTTGATCAAATCAGCCTTTCTGAATATTAGAGACTTCTTTCAAAACCATCTTTGAAAAATCTCACCAACCCCAAAAAGTGGTATATATAAATGTATTTAATAATAAAACAGTAACATTATTATGACAGACCATTTAAATCTAGATTACATTAGATATTTCTGAATGTTGGTAACCTATTAATAAAGTTATTGTTTTTTTGTTTTGTTTTTTACAATAGTTTTAAAAAGTTGTATCTATATATTCAAACTGGGTATGTGAGTGTGTGTTTGTGTGTGTGTGTGTGTGTGTGCGCGCGTGCATGTGTATGCAATACCATCACTAGTGTAGTGTTGCACTGCTCCTGCCAGAAAGTTTCATTTGCACAGTCTCTGTTTCTTTCTGCAGAAATCCTATAGGTCAAATCAAAGCCTAGTTTAATTGAATCCTTGTATTTCTGTCCTATGCATAATGAACTGACTAGCAGACCATGGCAAAAACCTTGTTCTCTCTGGTAATGAAAAAAGATCCAAAGTTTCATGACAGCAGTGTGCGGCCCAATGCTCGCATCATTCTGAGGGACAGAGAGAGAAAGAGAGATGAAGACAAAAACATAGCCAGTGTGTCACCCATTTGTCAAAAATGTTGACATAGTAGTACCTGTGGTAATCTCAAATCATATTCGGGTCAAGATATTTACAGTTATATCAGGTAAATCACAGATTTTATGATATCAAATGTACACAGGGCATCATGTTGAAGGGCAATCTTTACATTTTCTAATTTTCCAGGGGAAACTAAAGCATTACGGAGAACTGCGGGACTCATTCATCTTTGCTTAAGAGACCAACATTTGCCGAGCCGGGGAAAATTACTTTGCTCAGGCAATAAGAGCAAACATATTCGAGAAAAAAAAGTCCAATGATTGGGTTAGACTGGTGGAGGTTGCCCATGGGCCATCCAGCATATGGTCGGTGCATTCATTTTTCATTTCGATACGTGAGCTTTGAGCAAGTTCAGACAAGCCACATTTCCCCTATTGTTTGCTTTTTTCAATCCAAAATGGCTCAACACGGAGCTCAGTGACAAAGATGGGAACGATTTAACGAGCTGCTGTCGCAAATGTGGATCAGTTTGTCTTGTCAGTCCCAGTGGGTCAAGGCCAGGCTGGATAACACGGTCCGGTTACACCCCTACTGGTAATGTAGATGTTGTTACAACACGGTTTGGCTATAAAAGCATTTTAATCCATTGACAACAATTCAGCAGCAACATAAAATGAAATATTTATGAATAATTTTATAGTAGTGCCCAATTTGTTTTAGTATTTCAGGCTGTTAAAAGCATAAAGTGCACTTATTCTCCTCATCTGCTGCCTTTGACCTCACTGTTCAGGATAATTTTATAAGATGAATAGACACATGTAAAGTTATGTTTATTATATAAAGGTCATATTAGTAAAACATCTGAAATTGTCCAGTCAAAAAGGTACATTATCTGTTTTTTATAAAGCACAGCTCACAAAGTCGTCACTTTTAAACCAAGCTGTTTTCTGTTGGTGAATGCTGCAAATTCACATGACCATTATTATTATTATTATTATTACTATAAAAAAATCGACACATACAGTTTTTAAGATATTACAGACCTCCTTAGTCTATGTATGTACATGTTATTTTTATTTTATAAAATAAAGTCTGAACTCCCAAATTACTCCAATTGTATTACTGACAAATTACGCTGTTTAATGTGACAAACCGAGAATAATAATTATATCATTAGAAAGCAGACTCTTTCATTTTCCATTCAGCGCATAAAACTCAAAATGTTGTTTCTGGGGCAAAACGAATCAAAGCAATGGAGCAAGTCACATACTGTATGGACAAAACATGCAGCCAGTAGATGGAGCAATTTACACTTGGCAAATTTTATGAGCGTATTTACATCAGCATGAGTCCCTCCACCACCCTGACAGTTTTCCAGCTGCAGAGAGCTTCCGAATGGGGTGCAAATCATTTTGATCATTGCATTATTGCCCTTTTCTTGGCTGGCAACCCGGGGAACTCAAGGAAAGCAATATCTCAGAGGACAAAATACAAGAGAATAAGCAACTGCCCTTTGTGCCACGGTGGCCAGGGGTTACTGGACAAAGATCAAATGTAAAAGCATAGTGTTTTCATTACGCAATGGAGGTTCACAAGCAGCCGTTGAATAATAGAAGCCCTAGTCATAGTACATTAAGCAGACAGTTTATCTGAGGTGATGTCTGTGAAGTTTTTTTTTTTTTTTTTTTTTGTGGCGAATGGATATTAGCATGCCACTGATATGCGTCGTCTCTTTCCTTTTCCATTTTCCAATTCGGCACTACTGTGATATTTAGCAAAAGGGAGATTAGTGTGTTATAAAGCAGAGAGCACCATGCCTCAGGATGTTTTTGGGCGATATTAAAAAATTGTGAATAAATAACTCCAACGTCAGTGTGCAGAGGCTGGGATGTGGCTGTCAGGGACACTCTCAGCATTAATTAAATCCTGGGCTTTCAGGAAAAATTTCAGAAGTGAGGAAGAAAGAGCAAAAAGAGACAGTGTCATCTCTAGTCGCTTCCTTTTATCCATTCCAATCCCTCTTTCTTTTTCTTTCTATATTTCTCACACGCTCCCCCCTCACCGCATGAGCGCAGCATCCAGCATTCACAGTCTTCCCTCACAATTTTCCTGTGTGTCTCAATACGCCTCAACGTGTCTCAGTGATGGGTTATGCCTTGAAATAAAAATATGTTTGCTCTGCAATGTGGCAAGCAATGTGTCAGTCTGAAGTAACATCAACGCAGGAAATAAAATCTGACATTGAGGAAAGTGGTAACCTTTTAGCAGCCTTGTAAAAAATTACCATATGACAATCACTTCATTTTTTTTTTTTCAAACTTCATTTGAATTTTTTCAAACTGCAGATACAAAGTAATTCAACTACAATCTTTCATTAACTACTACCAAACTGTACCATCTCGATCTCATAATAAAACTGTTTTATGATTTTGCTTGAATTTATGACACGATTTGTCTGGAAAGAAGAAAAAAAGCACGAAGGACCACCTCTATACCTAACCGTTAGAAGACCTCCACCAATTCGCCAAAACTTAAAATAGTTATGAATTGCTATGAGAAAGCAAGTTAATGTAATTTTTATGAGGGTGGTTTATAATCAGAAGTAATGATGTCTGATTTGTGAACAACTCTTCTAAACTCATTTTATTTTATTTTATTTTATTTTAAATGGATTAGTCAAATAGGCTGGCAAAATGGCTTGCTAATATCACGCTCACTGCATCATTTGGAGACATTTTTCATTTAGTAAAACAAAAATATAAAAAACACAAGGACAGCTGGATGAAGTGGATCCTTTCCTACAAACAATTAAAACAAAACCTGCAAAAGCATCCAAACATCAGCGATGAAGAAGGTCTTTAAGTTCAACGCCTGCATGAACAGCTTGTGAATGATTCTGTAGTGCACATAAAGACATTTTCCATCAAAACAGTACACAAGTACCATCTGATATTGATTTGGCATTTATCTGCTACAAAAACAATGAGGATCTCAAATATAGTGACTGAATGAACCAGTTCACTAAAATCAATCTCAACGCTTCATATGACAGTGAGATGGGAGATGTTTTAGGACAGTGCAGTTGATAATTGTTTGCTTGACAGTGCTGTTTATAGCTCCACATATAAAATAACATAAAAAATAGCAATGTAAAGATTTCTCAAGTTAGCAGTATCACTACTTTTAGTTAGTTGCTCCCAAACACAGAATAATTGTTTGTATCTTATTATAAAACCTAGTGTCCTATGAGCATTAACAGAATAAGACAACTTATTTTAGCAAGTTCTCTCATAAATAATAAATAACAGGGCTTAATGGTACCCCAAAGTAAGACGTGGATATTCCTACTTGATATCTCCAAACTCCAATCATGAATATTTTTCAGTGTTAACAAAACAGCAATGGTAGATTTAGCTTTGCAGGTGTTTAATTACCAATCTCCTAGCAACCAAACTACAAAGAGTAAACAATGTTATGCTAGCATTTGTTCTGCAGGTGTACGGTTATTAAGTGTTTTACTCCGCTCTCTCTACAAACATGTGCTAAAAAGATTTATAAACATCAAATGTAGGAACTTTAACTCACTGAATCAGTTTTTCCCCAAACTAAAATGTTTATCATAAACTTTGTATATCTCCCTGAGTGACGCCGCGTTTGAGTTACATCCTACGCCTTCAGCAAAAATCAGATTTGTGGATTTTCACTCAAGTTCTAAAGCTGGAAGTCTGATATCAAGCAGCACTCCATTACACTTCTCCAAGACTTTCTGAGTTAAATGCAATGGAGCATAAGCACTCAACATCAGACGACAAGATGGCTCGATGCTAAAATCTCTTTAATTGCAGCATCTACTCCGCTAACATATCCTTAGAGAGCAATTTGGCATGTTTCATTGCATGCTATTGTGTGGATTTCACGACTGACATAATGCAAAGACTTAGACAGGAGAGACAAATGCACCGTGCCCACTTACAAACCTCATGCTGGTTGAGAGCTAATTTGCATATATGACTACATTATACCTCCCATCCACTGGCTATGTGACTCTCGTGGGTTTTGGGGATGAAGGAAAATGGATGTCCCACGATGATACTTTGTTTAAAAAGTTAATCAAACATGTACAGTATGTTTGTAGCCTCCCACTGTGTATTATAATGAGCCTGGGCATCCTGTTTATTGCAGTCAGGCTACAAAGCAAAAGAAACAGGGCATTAGGTCAGGGGAATTTGAGGTGAGGGCTTTACACTCACTTTTGCATGAAAAATGATGTGTCTTTGGTGTTAATGTGATTTAAGGGAAATTATTTACATTACAAAGGTCATATATGCCTGGTTTCAAGGCAAGAGGCTTAAATGGGAGTTTAGATGCCGAGAGGAAATTAGAAGAAATGCCAACTTCCTTACGGTGGAAACTAGCCGAGCTAGCTGAAGCTCTAGTGTTTTCACAGCCTAGATATAACGTTTTCAAACTTAAACGACCCATTATTTAACAAATAAGTACACACAACTGGCAAGTAACACACTGAATTAAACTTGAAGTAGAAAAACTGAAACAGTATGTTTTGTAAAACATACTCCAATAATCTTTGTTGTTGTTTTTACAAATGAGAAAGTTTTTTTAATAAGGATAGATAGACAGATAGACAGATAGATAGATAGATAGATAGATAGATAGTTATTTTTTTACCATTGGACAAATTGTTTTTTTTCCCTTAAATTTTACAAAATGTATTTAGGCATACACTTTAAGAAAGAACTATTTACCCATGGCGTAAAAATAATTACAGTGTTACATGTTTTTTAATTGTTCTGTAAATAAATAAATAAATAAATAAATAAACAAATATATATATATATATATATAAATAAATGATTTTGTTAATTTTTTTAAATTATTTCTATTTTTTATATTGTAATATGTATATAAAAAGGTTTTTTTTTATTTTTCAAACATTGGCTCAGACCCCCTGCAGCACATTGCATGGTCTCTTGGTTGAAAATTCTGGCCGTAGAGAATGTTGTAGTCTGAGTCAGATACATGTTTACAAAGCAATGTGCAGGATGAAACACTGACACCCAATTAATCTGATGGACATCAACGTAATCAAAAATGACTAAACCATCCCAGCAAGTGTCAGACTTTTCTTTGACTGAAAAGGACACAATGAGAAAAGCAGGGAGACGGTTGTTTTTCTCCAACAGTCCCTGCAGTTTCTTCCACCAGGTGATTGCAATGAATCAGTTTGCATTTGGATGCTTCAATTGTTATGTTGTTGCTCATCGTCTTGTTCATTTACAGCCTGACAGCAAAAGGCATTAACGAGCAGTCAAGCTTGTGGAATGATGTTGCTTGAGAAAAAAACCTGAGGCCGCAAACAATGCTGACTTGACGATTCAGACTCTAAAACAAAGTGTTGCTGAAGTTAGATCACATACAGCTGTACATAGCTTTGACATCAGTGGAATCATTATTTATAATAGGCTGTATAAATCTTTGAATTTCTCTCTGGAAAAAAAAAGAAAGAGGAAATGACTGAGCTGTGCGACAGCTGGTATATAGTATGTACTATTTGCAGACAGCAGAAGCTACATGAGACAACAGAACACAAGACACACCATGTTCTCTAGGAAAAATGCAGCGCATGATTAAGAAAAGTATCCATCATGAGCTGACCTAATGATTCAGCATTGTCAATGACTATGACTACGCTGAGGAGTCCGAAATGTTGAATGAAGATGACACAGGATGTACTTTTTCAACCCTCTCTAGAAATGGACTACCTACTATAACTGCCAAGCAGCAGGGGATAATCTAAAAATAAACTTGACTTGGTTCTTTAGGGGGAGAAAACGTACTCGTCAGCTAATGTATTCATCCAACCATGAACAATCCCCAGACAAAACACTTAGACAAATGTATAGACAGCAATTTAACAGAGCAATAGGAGCCATAATGTGGAGATACTAGCAGTAAAGAATGCAGTACCAAAAGGAAGTGCACCTAAAATCCATCTAATGTCACAATAGCTATCCTTTTTCAAGTGAAAAGCAGTGCTTTTATGAGACTGTCATGTACTGAAAAAGACTGGAAGCTCTCCAGTACAAAACCTCACTCCACAAAGGCAACACACAATGATGCTTTATAGAACAGAGTTGCTTTAACACAAAGCACTGTCTCCATCAAGAGATTAGTTTTCCCTTTGGAACATCTTAATCTCTGGTAATTTGAAATCTTTTCCCCTTTGTAAAATCTAAATTTCATTTCAGACCAACGGAGCCCTATTTCTTACAATAGGATGATAACATTAATCAAATATGAAAACGCTACACATGGTTTCCTGGAAATTGTGGCAGTATTGCCCTCAGAAGAAACCCCTATGCCATCACACATTAGCTCTACTACAAAACCCAGTTAGCTGCATAAATAGCATAGGGGAAAGTAGGGGCACAATTTAACACAAGGCCACATGGTTTAATAGTTTCCACACATGCTAGCATGATAAAACGTGTATATTTCAAACTTGTGTATTTACTAGTTGCCACATTTAGTTTGTCTTCTATATTTTTGATCAAGTATCCTGCCTGTGGGGCATGTTGTCACATTTCACTTGCATTCTTTCAGCATAAATTAGGAAAAAGTATTCACTGTATTAATGAAAAAGGACCACATTTTGTACTAGATGTGTGAAATTATTGTGAATTTTTTTTAAATATTAAAATTAAGTACATTCCTGCAGAAAAGGAAATGCTCAAACCAGTCTAAACTGATTTAAGATGGTCTTTGCTAGTTTAAGAGAAGTGTTCCAATCTGGTTAAGCTGGTGTTTATCTGGTTTAGCTGGGTAGCCAGCTGAAAGTGCTTAAATGCTTAAAGACTGAAATGCTTGTTTATTTTTGAGTACTGAGTATTTTTTAAAGTATTTTTAAAACTATTTTTCATTTTATTTTATGGAACCTAATGCATTAACAAATAGCACTCTCATAGTAAAGTGTTAAATTGTGTATTTGTAAAATTTAAGTTAATTTAAACAAACAACACAGAAATATTAAAATATTAAAGGTCACATATTTTACACCTTTCTGGAGTTTTATTTTAAGTCTTGATGTCCTTAAGAATATATATTTGCGGTATAAGTACCAAAAACCATCTCAATATATTTTTACAGCTCCTCTCTCAGGAGCTCTGCTAAGAACAGGTGGATTTTGGCCTGTCTAATTAATATTCATGAGCCTCTCTTCTGATTGGCCTGTTGATTCCCAAGTGTGCATGTACTGCATCCAATCAGTCATCACAACATTACTAAACACACAGACACACACACACACACTGCAGAAGCGCTGGTGCTCATGTAAACGTGGACAGCCGCAATTATCACGAGGGCTAAGCAGACAGACGTTATGATTCATGAGTGACAAGTTTTTAGCGTGACAAGTTATAACGTATCTGATTTTGAATGTAGTATGACTGTATATTCAAGTAATCACAATGCCTAAATATAAGTTAGAGTGGGAGAGTGACTCAACTCTCAAAATGTGAATTATTGTGGAGTGAGGTGTCAGGGAAGGCTCCATCGCGTCTGCTTCTAAATGAGAGTTGATTGCCGTTTTGACAGTGTCTGCTTGCATATTTTATTCATGTTCGGTAGCCTAATTCTCTTTAATGTACGTTAGGCTATTTGCCCCGATTTGATCCGTTTACCTGGGAAATGTAACTAACGTTATATTTCTATTATTTTGTCGTCATTATTTTGTTTTAAGGAGTTAAAATGGCCCTTATCAACCTTGATTGACATATTCCATCACATTATTTTGACAGTTAAAGTTTTGGGCG
>NW_015645538.1:1447190-1448194 GCF_001515625.1 Sinocyclocheilus rhinocerous
GACTAGCTATTTTATTATATATTTTAAATTTAAATTTTTTTTTTTTTTAAATGTTTATTCATTTATTTGTTTAGCCTTTTATGTTTATTCATTTATTTATAGCCTTTTGTTCACAGTCTCTAACCATAATTATATGCTTAATGCATAGTACATTGTTGGTGTTTGCTGTTGCTACAGTATTTGTTTTTAGTAAGAGAAGAGCTTCTTGTACTATATTTATTGGACAATCATTTTTTTAAATGTATTTGTAAAAATAATTAGAATACAATCTTGAGTGCAGGTTGAGTCGTCAATTCATTTCTATATTCATTTCTATATTCTATGATCTATAAATCATTTTTATTTATTTATTTATTTTTAATATTAATATTTTATTGTTTTTACTGCATTTTTTTTTATCAAATAACAAAACACAATTAATGGTAGCATTAGTCACACATACTGTTACGATGGACTGAACTGATCAGAAATCATATTAAACTGAATAATCTTTGCCAAGTCCAACTTAATTTTAATAGCTGCTCTTTTTGGTTTGGGGAGAAAGTCTGAGTTCTAAAGGTTACAGTGTGTTTTCATAGTACATCGAGCTTTTTTATCTCAAAAGATCAAGGAAAATTTGATTCCTCCTGATATGACCTCATTAAGGAGTTATTTCTACCTGATCCGACCCTTAAAACCCCCTTCATTAGTATAGTCTAATGTAGTCAGGCTGATTCTGTCACAGTAAATAATGTTTTTAACTTGAATAAAAGCAGTTAATTTGGATGTTACCACATGAAACGTATTTTTAGGTTACCTGGCAGCACATTTTTTACACTGTACTTCTGAGCAGGAACTTAAGCAGGTGTGGATTGCAGGGTATTCGGCCACCTTATTCAACAACAGATGTTCATGCGATGGACTTCATCATGGTCAACAAGGCATGAAGACTTTCCACGCTGTTGGGCTAATACTGTTATTAGCTTGTGAAATGGAACTCTAACCGCTGCTGCAAAATGAGAAAT
>NW_015645538.1:1448750-1454482 GCF_001515625.1 Sinocyclocheilus rhinocerous
AATAAATAAATAAATAAATATATATATATATATATATATATATTTTTTTTTTTATATTAATATTTTATTGTTTTTACTGCATTTTTTTTTATCAAATAACAAAACACAATTAATGGTAGCATTAGTCACACATACTGTTACGATGGACTGAACTGATCAGAAATCATATTAAACTGAATAATCTTTGCCAAGTCCAACTTAATTTTAATAGCTGCTCTTTTTGGTTTGGGGAGAAAGTCTGAGTTCTAAAGGTTACAGTGTGTTTTCATAGTACATCGAGCTTTTTTATCTCAAAAGATCAAGGAAAATTTGATTCCTCCTGATATGACCTCATTAAGGAGTTATTTCTACCTGATCCGACCCTTAAAACCCCCTTCATTAGTATAGTCTAATGTAGTCAGGCTGATTCTGTCACAGTAAATAATGTTTTTAACTTGAATAAAAGCAGTTAATTTGGATGTTACCACATGAAACGTATTTTTAGGTTACCTGGCAGCACATTTTTTACACTGTACTTCTGAGCAGGAACTTAAGCAGGTGTGGATTGCAGGGTATTCGGCCACCTTATTCAACAACAGATGTTCATGCGATGGACTTCATCATGGTCAACAAGGCATGAAGACTTTCCACGCTGTTGGGCTAATACTGTTATTAGCTTGTGAAATGGAACTCTAACCGCTGCTGCAAAATGAGAAATGGGGCGAGAGAGAAAGCAGAAAGAGGAGAAAATACAGCATTTAGACACTTAAGTCAGACTCTGTTTGTGTAATTGCCACAAACAGACTGAAATTTAAGTCATTACTTTCTGAAAATCTTGATGTCTGCCCCAGTTGTTATGGAAGTTCAGGACAATTCACGAGAGAAGAAGCAATGTCTCATTTGTAAACATGATTCGTTTATCACATAGCAGCTGACAAGAGGAGAACTGACTTATATTTCAGTCTGTTTGTCAAAAAACGCTATCATATGATCTCAGAAGTCTTTGAATATAGTGCAATATGTCAAATGGACCACATTTATGATGTTTTTTGAAGCTTGACAGGCCCAATCCTCCTTTGCTTTCATTATATTGAAAAGAGTGGCCAAAAGTCATACAGATTTGGAGAATTTTACATTTTGGGGGGTAAATATTATCTTAAGTGTGATTTTTGAGTGTCCAAATACTTACTTTTGAGGCCACTGTATATAGTATATATTTAAACTGAAGCAGAACACGATGATAAATGTAAGGCACACTACAGTTTAAAAGTTTGTGGTCAGTTTTTTTGATGTATTTTTAAATATAATACTTTAAAAATTTTAAATGTATATCAGCAAACGCATTATATAACAAAAGTATTTCAAATAAATGCTGTTCTTCAGAATGCTCTATTCAAAGAATCATGGAAAAATTCACCACGGTTTCCAGGAAAAAAAAAAAGAATAAACAGCATAACTGTTTGCCATTAACCAATAGCCATTGATAATAAGAAAAAATTGATCAGCATATTGGAATGACTTCTAAAGGCTCATGTGACACTGAAAAGTGGAGTAATGGCTGCTAAAAATTCAGCTTTGCCATCATAGGAATAAATTATATATTAAAATATAATTCTTCTGATTTAATATATTAAAATATATTAAAATACAAATATTTTTTTAAATGGCAATAATATATATATATATTTTTTTTAATACTGTTTTAATGTACTTTTGATCAAATTAATGCAGCTTTGGTCAGCATAGGAGACCTTTTAAATAAAAAATAATAATAAATAAATAAAAATCTGACCTCAAACTTTTACTAGTGCATATTAAATAATAATCAATAAATGCACTTATTAACATTCAAGCTACTGTATGAGAGCTTTGTTTTTCCAGAATACAGCTGTACATGCAAACACCACATCCTGAGCCTATGCTGCACTTTGCACATTTACCACAAGATGTCAGTAACCCAAGCTCAACAGTGCAATAGATGGAGACAGAGCCAGAGAAAGAGAGAGAGAGCCCTCTTTCCCTCTACTGTGGCTTTGCTCTTGGCAGAAAACACTGCACAGCAACAGACCAGACTGCTACTCCTTTACATCCACTAGATAGGGATAAAATGTAGTCTGTCACTCTCTCTCCCTCTCTGGCTATTCAAAACAAGCCACTTGGTATGTCAGACATCTTTCGAGAAGCCACACGAATGACGGGTCAGTCGCCTCTTCCAGGCCATGGGAATGTAATGGAGTGACAGACTGTATTCTGAGCCTACAATCGATACTAGTAACCCAGGGTTGAATGAATTTCACCCTGAATTTCTAGAAAGTGTAATGAGAGTGACTGGGTGAAGGGGAGAGGTTAGTTTGTGGGTTTTACAGCCTCTCAGATGATGAACTGAATGGCTGTGGTAAGCGTTAAGTCTGAAAGCAGTGCATTTAAAGGGACAGTACACCTCAAAATGAAATTCTCTCATTATTTGCTCTGGTATTTACCATTTTTAGGGGTTAGATGGTCTACAGACACTGGTGAGAACTATGTGAAGGGTCTCACAAAATTCACGCTTTTAGAATGTCATGAGAATAGTAAATGACAGAATTTTCAGTTTTGGTTAAACACATTTTTATTAAATGTCAATTTTTTTTCTGACAGCGTATCTTGGAAATAAAGAAAAACTTCCTTGTTGTCAAAGTAAATCACCATTTCAACTGCCAGTGCAACTATAGTGATGAGCAGGCATGCATGCTTTTATAACCAACTCACAGTCTTCCTGTATTCGCATGCATATGTATGATTTAAAGACACAGGGATGAATTTAGTTTAAATCTCAGCACCTCTTGATTTTCACATTCCATCCATGCATCAGTACAGTGCTCCTGCGCTGACACCTCGATCAGACGCCAAAACAAACGGCAAATGATTTATGGTGATGGGTAGCTTTGAGTGACAGGACGGGGATGAATAATTGCTGGTGGCTGCTCTTGCTTCCTCTGTCCCATCCCCGCTACATGCTGATGACTAATTACATTGCTAGCTCCACGGGCTAAGCGTCTGCAATTACACCTGGCTTCACTCAGGGGGTCTCTTTCACAGTCTGACACACATAGTGACACCCAGCGTTACTACATGAACCGCTCGCAGCCCAGCAGCCACATGTATGAGTGCTTTCTGCACAGACGGAGGGGGTGCGAGGAGAAGAAAGAGAAGAAAATATTCAGTATCCCAAAGTGAAGGTGAAAGGGAGCACAATGGAATAAGATGAAAGACCGTTACTCCCTATTATTTCTCTACTCCTGCAGTGAAGGGAGAGTCTACAGGTACGGGTCTTTTTGGGGTTGGCGGGTTACTACTGGTGCTTCATCCCTAACTTCTCCTCTATAGCCTGCTCCCTGTCAGACCTTACCAGGAAGGGGCAGCCGGAGAGGATAGACTGGACTCCCGAGACCGAAGCCGCCTTCCAGGCCCTCAAGACGGCCCTGACGTCCTCCCCGGTTGTGTTCTCATTCACCCCGCGACAGCCTTAACAACTAGCATATCTTCAACAACCAGGTCAAATCTTTTGATTCCGTTTACCAAGAAGAACCATTGAAATTTGTGCGTATATCTGTAGGTTACATAATTACACTGATAGGGGGCAGCAAGTATTTATCTGAGTATTATGAGCGAGTCTTTGAATAGTTCACTCAAAAGATTCACCAAGATCCGTTCATGACAAAAACACAATTGCACCCATTTAAAAATAATTAATAAAATAAAATAAAATAAAAAATAAAATAAACATATCAGTCAACCATTATATATATACAGTAAGACATGAGTTATATTTTGAATACCAGATGTTTGTGCAATTACAGTTTGAGAGGGGATGCTTAATTGCCTGCCAACCAACTGATCATTTAAACCTATTTAGAATTCGTTTTGATATTTCTGAGCAAAGCTGTAAATGATTCAGACAGATCTGTACATATCTGAAGATTAATCACTGATATCTTTAGATGTCAGGTTCAGTCCCTGGCATTGTTAGTTTATAATTAATTTAAACAGCTCTTTTTAGATTGCCTGCCAGGTCACATTAATAATCATTACCGATGTAAAATCAGGACGGAAGGCATCTATCACCCATCAAGATCTGAGGCTTGATCGCCCACACATCTTTCACAAGCAAGAAATAAAGAACAAGAACACAAACGAATGAACAAACAAACCTGCTGCGCAAAAAGCACTGACATGACACTCACAACATTTTATATAGGTCAGCACACCCTCTGTGCGCTCGGACAGAGACACCTTAGGGGGTCATTAAAGTCTAAATGAATCCCGATTAATCAAAATCATTACATATGGATATATAGGTATATAAGGACATATAAACGGTAATTTGCTTTAAAACGCAACAAGGTATTCATGTCAGACCTCTAAGGACGTTGGTAGTGGCCATAAAAGAGAAGTATATCTTCTTTCAAACAGACGAGGAAGAGAGAAAGAGAGAGAGAGAGAGAGAAACCGAAAGAGGGCTCAATCCCTAATTGCAGTGCATAATTTAAAACGGCTGAATAGCAACATGCAATTTGTCTATGATGCCAACGAACATGGCGATGCAAGACAGAAATGTAGTGCCTGCAGAATCCTGCATTATTTACTTCTTGAACTGTTTAATTAAGCTCTGTCATTATTCCTCCTTCCTCTTCTCCACACATACCCCCTTCTAATATCTCCTTCATGCAGGAGAGCAAGAGAGAGAAGAGGAAGAATGAGAGGAGGAGAATGTGTAAGTAAATGTGAGGCTACAAGAGACTAAACATTTTTCATAAATAAATAAATGAAAAGAGGTGGCCTTTGTGTGTGAATGGTTATTTGCAGTTTTGAAAGTACTGCTACACACACACACACACACACACACACACACACACATATGTATAGCTTAAAAATTGTCTTAAATGTATTTAAATTATGTGGCTATGACTTAAAATCTGCCATATTTACTTATTTATTAGGTATTGACTTAAAGAGCTTTAAGCAAAGTGTTCCTTTAATTTATTTGGTATTAAAATGTAAAAAAAATTAATAAAAAATAAAAACATTTTTAACATTATGCACATGATAATTCAGAAAAATGCTGAAAATAATGCTAATAATAATACTTTATAATAATATTAGTAGTTTTTAATATTATTTAACATTTTACAGTATATGCACCAATGACAATGCAGTTCACAAGGAAAAGACAGACCGGACTGCACTATGTCAGCTGGTTAACAGCTGGGATCTGTCAGGTTTCAATCCTTTCCGCAAATGGGACCACAGATCCCTTGACACCACCTTTACTTCATTGCCTAATGCATAATACACGCAGACAAAAATGTACACACATACACATACACACATAAATCTGTCACATTGCAGGACTATTTAAAATTAACTAGTAAAGAAAAAATGAAAATAAAATAAAAAAACTTGAAGATATGACAAATGTATATACATTAAGCTAAAATCTGTTGAAGAAAGAAAAAAATGACAGACGTGTAATTTCCCTATACCTTACAAACATATTTACTAGGGATGCACCGAATGTTCGGCAACCGAATAAGCGAAAAGACCGAATAAATTGTACCGAACAATGACGTGACGTGATCAAATAGCAACCAGCGCAGAGTGAGAGGCGCGCACTCTTTATTATGCAGCACGCACGTCAGCGGTGTGGAAGCATTTAAACTGTCGGAGAAAGACGCAAAAATCATTACAAGCACCGACAGCGAGAGACTGTTTAG
>NW_015645538.1:1454563-1469031 GCF_001515625.1 Sinocyclocheilus rhinocerous
AAAAGCAAGACAAAACAGTAAAAAGCACATTTTGGCTTTTTAATTTATGCAATGGTGAAACTTTTTTTGGCAAAATACATGGGGAAAAAAACTCTGTGTTCGGTATTCGGCCTTCGGCCCAGTGTTTAATTTTGTTCGGTTTCGGCTTCGGCCAAGAATTTTCATTTCGGTGCATCCCTAATATTTACAACATATAATAATACATTTGCATCCCATTTTAACATCCTTGTCTGCTGACACAGTACATGAGAGTGTAAATGTAAGTGTACATGACACAGCGAAATATATTCACATGGAAACATTATCCTCTAACAAACACATGCAATGTTTTGTGTGGAACTTCCAACAAGCATGTTCACCATATTGTCCAGCTCTGACCATAAGCAGCATAGATGTGTAAATGAAATACCCACTTTGTAATACCTGCAAAGATAGATGTTGTTAACCCTTTATGCACATAATCACACTGGTGTTGTCATTGTGATCTTACAGAGTGTTGGTAGAGTTGTTTTAGGGAAAGACGTGCTTATTTTCTTCGCAGAGAATTTGGTGTTAAATCCATTCAAAGCCCTACAAATGTGCCTTCTTAAATTACAGGCTTAGCCGCAAGACATTTTTATGTATCTACAGTAGGTATGTAGCTTTAAATGGCTGAGAGTTGATTGTAAAGGATAGAGAAGCGCATCAAACAATGGCCAAGTTAGGAAAATAGTGCTTAATTTTTTTTTGTGCAATTATCCAGGGAGAGTTCTTGGCAGCACTTTCACTTGGCATCATATTCAAGTTGCTTTCAGGCACACCGTAAATTAGACTTGGCAAAGTGTTCCTCTATCCTTCCATGATCAGGTATGTACCGTTTTCTGTATTTTAGTCTCACATTAACTTGATACAGTTACGGTGCAGCTGTTTACTTACAGTTTTATGCAAATCAGACATTATAAACAGCACTCACCTCGTCCTGAAGTTAGCTGGGTGCGGGTGTCCATCGTAGAGGGATAAAAAGTCATAGTCCTCCTCCACTGCGAATGACTGAAAGACTATTTGAATTCGGTTGCCCTCCTCTGCTACAATAACCCATGTACAGTTTGCCCCGTTCTGATATCCATATGGAAAACCAGGACTTTCAATGGTCCCATTCCTTCCTTTTAATGTTCCACCACATGTATATATGAAACCTGTAAAGCGAAAAGAGAGAAGAGTGTTCACTATGGTCAACAGTATGACAAAATGATAAACACCACTTACATTTTATGAATTCTGGATAACATTTCAATCAACTCAAACCACATTTTTGTTACAGAAATAAATAAATGTATTAAAAATATGTCTTTTTTATATTAAAGGAGAGAGATGGTTTATGAGCACAGAAATGGTTTATATGTGTTTATGCTAATCGTAAAAAGGTAAAATAATAAAATAACTGTAAGCCTGTTGTGATTTCTACAAACATTTTATCTGAGTACCTTTTCTGTGCTCATAAAAATACTTGATCCAAAATGACTGATTTCCACAGCAATGCAGTCATATTTGTCAAAAATATTCATGAAGTATGAATTACACACAAATTTGATAAATACCGGTTTATGCACACTACAATTTCAAAGGCAACAAAGACACAGCCATCACATCTCATATTGAGATTCAACAGACAGTTATAATCACAAACAATGTGTCAAAACTGATAATAAACGTTGAAAGTCTTGTGACCAACCATAAAAAGACCAAGTTTTGAAAGTGATAATGAGTGAACTTGAGCGAACTTGAGCGAACTGGCCCTGTAATTGTACATCTATACAGTTGATTTGAGGGTCCTAGTAAGATTGGTCTGATGGTCAGTACAGTCTGACATACCTTGGACATTCCTGGCAGTTTTATTAGCCATTGTGAAACCGTGACTTATTTCGAAGAGGACCCGTCTCACAAGCTTTCAGTGGAATTCAATAACATATTGAGTGAAGGAAAGCTTGTTTGTATAATTAAAGCAATCTTCAATTAGAAGCTACAGTCACGAGGCCAATGGAAATCCTGTATTATACACCAAGGCGCTGTTTCTCTGCTGACGGTATTCATTTTGGAATAACTTTACATCATACAGTTAAAAAACAATAATGTTTCCAATAACAAAGAACGGCACCGTTGGTTAAAACAGAATTATACTTAATTTTAAGATCACAGAAAATGACAACATTGCAGCTTTTATTATGAATAGAATATCTGACTCACAGAAAACAACTGTACAATTGATGTTGCACATAGTAGCAGCTAGGCAATTAATTGGTATCCCTTTGAGCTTTGTAAGTTGTAATTTATTGCCACATTGTGAGAGGAATTGATCTGAGTATGTATCAAATGGACCGCCATTTTGCCCTCTCTCACCCACAAATTCAACACAGGAGTGACTCAAGCAACCCGATTCCCTGAATCCAATCTGATGACTAATGAATCAACTGAGCCAGCTCTATTGCGTATTACAACACAAAACCTGAGCAGATAACATCTGTTTGGAAGGCAAAGTCTGTCCAGATCTAATCAACGGTAAGCTGGGACAATCATTTGGAATAGTTGTGGGAATGTGGCCACAATGAACCATTTTAACCCAGCATTCAGCTTGCTCACATCTGTAAGGTTTTTTCGTCTGTTGGCGTCCATTAGTCTCTACGTTTTAAGGTAGCTAACGCATACAAATATATGTGTGTCTGCTCAGGAAGGAGCACACGGTTTCTCTGGCCCTGGGCTTTACAGTAGACTGCGATAATCATCACACATTCATGACATAATGTTTTTTTTACAGTGATAGTTCAACCCAAAAATGAAAATGTTGTCTTTAAACCTGTTCCAAACCTGTAAATGTCTTCTGTTGATCACAAAAGAATATATTTTGAAGAATGTTGGAAACCAAACAGTTGTTTGTAGCCACTGACTTGCATAGTACTTTTTTCTCTCCCATACTATTGAAGTCAACAGCTATTTGCAACTGTCTGGTTACCAACATTCTTCAAAATATCTTCTGTTGTGTTCAACAGAAGAAAGTAACTCACACAGGGTTAAAATAACATGAGGGTGAGTTAATGATGACAGAATTTTCATTTTTAAACTTGCTTAAAGTCAGAAGGCTTTTCACTGAATAATTACTTGTTAACCATTGTAAACAAATAATTTATTGGTAACACTTTATTTTGATAGTCCACTTTAGAGATTCTACTAACAGTAAGTAACTTTGCAACTACATGTAAACTAGCAGTCATTAGAGTATTAGTAGACTGTCTTATCTTCTAACACTTTATTTTGATGGGTCCACAACATACAACATACTGACTATAAGAAACTTTGCAAGTATATGTCAACTTATTCTACTAACCCTAAACCTAACCTAACAGTCTACTCTGAGAGTTAGTAGACATGTAGTTGCAAATTAATGAGAATTAGTTGACATGCAGTTGCAAAGTTACTTATAGTTAGTAGAATGTCTAAAGTGGACTATCAAAATAAAGTGTAACCTTTATCTTCTGCCATTGCAATTTCTTTAGGATCTTAAGGTGCGTCCCAATTCGCATATTTATGCACTATTCTGCGCTGTTTTTAGTGTAAATTGTGTGATTAGTGTGTTGACACTGAAAATTCCAAAAAGTATGGAATGTTGGGCACTTTTTGTATTCAACTGTCGCAGCTTTAATTACATACTGGAAGAGGAGGGGCTATCAGACTCTGATGTTGGATGACAAAATAACCTTATATAATTCATACATTACATGGTTGACTACATAGTGCATACTTAGTGTATATCGTGTGGGACAAAACTTTTATCTCTTTTTTATTTTGTCAAGACTATTTATTGCATATTTTCACAACCCTGGGCATGTGTACAATCTGCTTCCTGCCGCCCCTGATTGTTCAGTGGCCCGTCAGTGATTCGGTGTGAAGGGTGGAGGCCCTCCAGGCTCTAATTGCACCATAAGCTGCCATGGGAAATGAGCACCAACGTGGTCGCCAAGGAGTGTGATGAAGAAGCACTCTATCAAGCACACACACATGAACAATGATTAGTTTCGGCAACTCCTTAGAGTAGAGCAAGGGGACAGACTGTGTCTGTGAGGATGAAAGCCAGTCATATGGTCACTGATGGTCAGTTTTGTGGGTTGTAGATTTGCTGTGACAACATCCAATGGGTCTCACTCATGAAAATGACAAGACAGAAGGGAGATCTAGCAACCAAAGCTTCTTTACACAGACTGCAAGGCCCTGATTTACTAAAAGACAACTTAACTAGGAAACTATTTTGCTTGTGCAATCTAACAAAATATGTAGGCTAAATGTATACGTTTACATGTGTAGTAAATATATGTAAATTAATTATATAATATAGTCTGCCTATCTATCTATACAAGCATATTGTCATATTTTAAAACCCTGATATTCAGTGAAAACCCATTATTGTCCATGAGCGCTTGATCGTAATACCTAATCAAATTAATACCTGCATATTGGCCGAAATGAACTTGCACAGGCATTTACTAAATCTGAATGATTTTCAAGGTTGATAAATCACTTTCAGATGCAATTCAATTTACTCGCATTGACAACGTTGTGTATGAAAGCACCAAAACATATTCATTAGGAAAAACAAGATAAACCAAAACAGGCAAGACGTGGTTTCGTGCATCTGAAAGACGCAATAACAAGTAAACGGAGTCAGTACATCAGCTCGGGCGATTTTTTGTGCATGCTCACTAGGAAACCTTTATTAAATCATGACCAAAGTGAAATCAAAGCCATAAAATACATACAGAGAACGATGATTTAGCCTGAAGTGGCATTTACTGTTACTGCAATAGTTTGTGTTTATGACGCAATTAGAAATGCCACACTTATTTCAGCATCATATGTAATGTATATTTTATTATGCATCTTTGCAGTGGGCTAGAATCAGGTTCTAGGACATGTGAGAAAATACTGTGTGTTGTTATTAAAATATCAGTGAATATTGTAGTCAGTCAGGAATTGTGTGATGCTATAAAAGCACAAGTACATATCGTTTTTCATTGCTGGTTTTAAGAATTGTGGCTCAACATAAGCTACAAAATAAGGAACAACTGTTAGCTACCTTTCTTATGTGCCTGCAAGTACGCTTTTATCTAATTTTGATAGTTTTTAGAGGTAGATTAGATTTATAAGCACCTCTAAGCCACAATATGCAAGATAGCAAGAGAAGTACATTGTTTATCATAAGTAATGAAATTAGCTATTTACAGGCTAGCGCATTAGCTAAGCAAGTTTCAAATGAAAGCTAAACTTTTTAAAGCTAAACACACTATTTTGAACATTGTCATTTGTATAATTGTTTGTACTAAGGCAGTAACAATCTCAGTTTCCAAGGACCCATAACAACACATGGTACTAGCCATGCTAAGATTAGCTTAGAGAGTAATGCAGGTTAAAGAGAAGTAAATGCAACCCACAGAGAACTAGTTTTCCATTGATGAGGAAATAAATCTCTAATATTGCGAGCGTGTCCCCCTTATGCGAGTCCCCAGAGATGGAAGACAGCTGGAAGATTGTCCAGTTCCCACCATTACTTAAGTAACAAGATTAAGTCCATCTCTGTCTCCATCTAATACGCAGGCTAAAAGAGCTCAGCATAGCATCTGAGAAGCTGCTGATAAAACAAACTGACATGCCTATAATGAAAAAAAACCCCCACCTAATTAAGATTTACTATTTATCTCTCTTCTCTCCCTTAAGGGGCTAATTAACATGGGGGATAGAGGAGAAGTGTAGTAGATCTGGCTATGTGGACTTAAGGCACCTACACATCTCTAGCAGTACAGGAAAGCAACCACAAGCCTACCAGCATTTTCAAGAGATTTTATTTTCTTTTGCCATAGTGATCATCGGCTTAGAGAGAAAAATGTTGAATCATCTGACCGCCTCTGCCCATTACGAACATTACGCGCTTTTTTAAAGTTTAATATCGAGTAAATGTATGGCTTGAGGGAATGATCTCAAAAGTTTTTTGGTGATTCATGTTGTAGGGTAGAGACTTTAAGGAGAGGATGTAAGCTTCTTATAAAGAAGGCGCTAAAATCTTGACTCACATAAACACCATGCAACTTCACTTGAGCCAGTGATCAAAAGGAGATCACTCACCCTAATGAAAAGTTTGGCATGTTGTATGCTTGAGCAGCCTACACATTGCTGAAATTAAACTAACCACATATTCTTTAATTTCACAAAGATTTAAGAAGCTGTCCACATAGAAACTTTTGTTCAATATTAATTGTTAGCCAAGGTGATAAATTATATAATATATTATATAAAATTTTGTGCTGGGCAACGACTAATCGTGATTAATCACATCCAAAATAAAAGTATTTTGTTTATATAATATATGTGTGTGTACTGTGTATATTTATTATGTATATATAAAGACACACACATACAGTATATATTTAGAAAATATTTACATGTATATATTTATATTCATATAATTTATATTATATATAAATATATTTAATATATAAACAGTGTATTTTTCTTAAATATATGCATGCATGTGTGTGTATTTATATATACATAATAAATATACAAAGTACACACACATATATTATGTACACAAAAACTTATTTTATTTTGGATGCGATTAATCGCGATGAATAATAATTGTAATAGAAAATAGTATATTGAACATTTTTTAACAGGTCTCATTCCCAAAACCAAGTGATGTGGGCTGCTGGAAAATGAAGCGTAAGAGGGTAGCTGTGTTTTGAAATGCTTTAGCTGGTTTCTGGCTGGTCCAAGGTAGTCATTAACTGTCATCTAAGCTGGAGGACCATTTTGGACCAGCTAGAAACCAAAACACCTGAAAGATGAGTTTTTACACATTAGTTGGATTCTAGCTGGTCAAAGCTAGTCATTAGCTGGTCATCTTAGCTGGTAGACCATCTAAAACCAGTCCAACAGCTAATGACCCCTTAGACCAGCTAGAAACCAGTTAAGATGTTCCAAAACACAGCTTCCAGTTGTTTTGGAACATATTAACTGGTTTCTAGCTGGTCCAAGGTGGCCATTAGCTGGTCATCTATGCTGGAAAACCAACTTAGACCAGCACCAAACCAGCTACTAGCTGGTGGTCAAGTGGTAGTCAAACTGCTAATGACCAGCTTGGATCAGCTAAAGGAGAGTTAAATTGCTTCAAAAACCCTGAAAACTCTATTTCTGAATATGTTAGCCGTTTCTACCTTGTCTTAGATGGTCATTAACTTAATCTGGATTGTCCAGAAGTGATGGGACACTGATCTGTACTCTATTTGTAGAAATACAAATTAGCTAATAATCTGCTTTTTCAAGTGTTTACCACTTTGTGCTTATTATTATTTCTACCACACTGCTAATTGCTCATTATATTACAGAAATAGAAGGATGTCTTGCTCTTTTTTCAAGCTGTTTGTTGATCCTGACACTATGTAGATGTTCATACTGATTACTGAGGTGTGAGGAGAGGCGGTATATGCTCGTCCTCTCTTCTTTTCCAGGTTCTGTTGGCAAAGGCTTGCGTCTCGTTTTTACCTTGGCAGCTGGCCACTCTTCTCTTTTTCTCTGTATTTCACTTATGCTTCCTCCTTCCACCCCATATTTACAACAAAGGCTGGCTCCACCTGGGTCAGCATTTCCACACCACATCTTTTTTACCCCTGACAATGCAGCTGGGTAGTCTGGCAAGACTGTGGCTTTAAAAAAACAAGGAAAAAGAAAGATCAAGCTCATTTTTACCTAAGCTCAGGCCAAGACTCCTCTTAAACAAGACCTATCGGTACCATGTTGTATCGATTTGAATCTGCTTTAATTCTTTTTGAGAGCATTTAGGAGTTTCTGCGGTCAAACAAAATAAGAATAACAAGTGAATGAGTACAAGTACAATAGGGTTGGGATCAATTATGTTTAAATTCAGACAGTTCAGTTGATGCACTTGAAATTATTTAAAATAAAGATTTTCAAACGTATCTTGTAGTAAATGTAAACTGAGATGCTGAATGGGGCAAATCACATAGAATTTAGGAAGCAGCATTGCACTCGCATTCCAAAATTTTATTATAAAAAAAAGAGTAATAAAGAACATTATTACCATTAAAAAACCTAGATGAAAAATAGAAATAAATAAATAAAATGGTTTATGGAAAACAAACTAGAATTGTGCATTCCATGTATATATATATATATAACTAGAATTGCAGAGAAAATTCCCTGACTTTTGAACAGAAAGCACCAGTCAAGAATGTTTGAACATGAAAAACAGCAATCAACATGTCAGTTTTTTTTTTTTTTTAACATAACATTTTGCACACTGATCATCTATGATGACACCACAATAATAAACTAGCATGCATCAAATTACACAGCAACTCGATCAAATAACAGCAGAGGAGGCACGTTGTAAAAACAACCAAAATTTCATTTAGGTCATATAACACCCGCAAACTAAATATCTGATACCTTGTACATTTTTGTTTAATCATTACCCTTTATTCTCTGATGCAGCTGAAAATGACACCAAACCTGAGTGCACCTGGTATTATATTATAAGAGGAAAAATACAATTATATTTAAATTAAAAAATACTAAATACAATAAAAAAACTAAAATACAAAGCGAAAAAAAGTGTACACTTTAAAATCCATATTATTTACAAATTGAATTAATCACATATGTAATAACTTTTTTAAATTATTATTATTTTAAAAACAACATAACACAGACCTTAATCCACAAGTAAATCTAAATTTGCTAACCTGCCACAGGTCTTTGGATGCCAGATTATTATTAAACCTTGAAGAAAGCTTTTCTACAGATAAATGAGATTTCTAAAGGAAGTGAGGCTTTCCCTTTAATGAATTATTAAATTGCATTCCCCAATGACAAAGTCTTCTTAAAAGGAAAGGTCAGATGAAAGGAATATTTTATTCCCATTCCTTGCTTCTAATTCTCAGCAGACCTGAAACAATTGCCCCTATCAGAATGAATGAGAATACTCCCAATTCAAAGATACTAAGAAAAAAAGTCTCGAATCAGAGATATTGCAGCCACATCTAAAAATCTAATCACCAAGAAAGCATTTTAGGCATTAAACACTCATACAAAGTCTATCTCCAATATTACCCATTTTTTGTTTCATTTTAAATGTCATTTGCACTATTGCTAATGATTTGTGCTGCATAGTATCGACTGCATTCAAATGCAGGCAGCAGATTATGTTGTGTACTAGGTGTACGTTTTCTACTCCGTACTCATATATGCCACATATTTTTGTGCTCAAAATAATGACCTAGCTTAACTGGATATGTGATTCATGTAAGGGGTATTATTGTATCTAAGCATAGCCCAGAAAGTGGTAGACATCAAGCACACTAGATTTTAAGAGATCTCTATACCCCTGTATAAAAAGTACCCAGTGGCAAGTTTAAATGCCTATAAAGGTCTATAAAACAAACTAGATCATTCAGCACCATTTGTGGTTCCAATTAAGTGCGATTTAAGGTATATGTGGACTGAATCCACCAGACAATTCAAAGGTGTCCCTTCTAGCAACCAAAACAACAACACTGAAGTATTCACTCCTAACCTGAAGGTGTTGCTTTTTCCATATTCCTTTTTTATGTTATAGGGCTACCAGAATATGTCTATTATGAAGGTGTTTATTAGACTTCAGTGTTCGGTACATCTGCCACTTATGGTTTGTACCTAGCTGACATTCAGATTTCATGGGAACAGTGTCCTCGGTGGATGGGGGCATGCTGTCTTCTCAATGTTCTAATATGAAAGCATATCCTCAAGGTAGGACCTATGATTCAGAGGATAGATGGAATTCTTGACAGCAAGAAATGTTCACAGAATGAAATGTTCACAGCTGTTTTTATACCAGCTTGTATTGATGCACCTCTTGGTTCCGCAGTTCCTAGTTCCTATACCGTTCAATTAATTAGTTGGAATTTGAATTGAACTGTCCAGACCCCACAAGGAGTTCAATTGTAATTACACTTTGGAATTGGAATTTACTGCATTATAATAAGAAAGACATTCAGCACATGTAACAAATTCTGGGAAATGAAGTGTGCTTCCTCCATAATCCACAAAATTTGAAGGTGTATTCACATTTACTATTGTTCGGCAAAATTTCACAGACAAAATCACGTGATTTTAATAGGACTCTGTGCAATTAAGAGTTTGTGTGGGGGAGATCTCTATGTCGATTTTGCTCACGTTCAAGCTGATCAAAAGAACACTGCTTGGTTTGAAAGTGTCATTGGTATAAGCTGTACTTCATTTGACACTGAACGTTTTTTGCCTAAATTTCACTAATGTGATCATACCTTGAGACCAATAAACCTTCAAACTTTGAAAAAACTGTAAACTTTTAAAAATATAAAATAAAAATGAATAAAATACTTTCAAAGAGATTCAAAGTTTTTGACACATTGCTTTTCTATAAAAATATTACAGTTAACTAATAATAACTAACATTACAACGATTTGTTTTCACTTTAAGTCTACTTCCTTAAATTTAAATACAAATTGCAAATGTGCTTCCTGTTTGCTACCTCAACTGACCAGGAGTAGATTAATGTCTGTGAACTTGAAAAATGGTGTGTATTTACATCTTTCCGTGGTTAAAACAAGATACCTTCTGATGTTCATTTATGTTTATTTCATGCTATAACTAGTAAAGAGGAAGATATGTTCGGTTCACGTGCTGCTTTAACTGAGGCACTGCAGCGATCTGTCACAACACATTAAAGAGCCACAAAATGATAAAAAAATTCCAGCGATATCGTCGACTTGATTGCACAGATACTATTTAAACTGAACTGTGCTGGATGATGACATCACTGAATTCAATGATGAACTGCCTTTAACTGAAAATTGAGTGTTTACTATTGTCATTTTGTATTATTGACACACTATTTTCCTAATTAATGCTGTACAGTTGCTTTGACACAATCTGTATTGTTAAAAGCGCTATATAAATTAAGGTGACTTGACTTGACAAAACAGTATTTATTGTTTGAATTCATTTAAAAAATTACAAAATTCGAAAGCGGAGACCTTGTTTCATACCTAAAGTAACCTGCTCTGTCTTGTCTGTCGGCACATTGTCAGTTTCCTTCCTCTTTGCTCCACGATGTATTTTTCACTGTGTGAGAGCACCATGGCTTGTCGGACATAGCAACAGTAACAAAGTGGGATGGGTCTTTGCAAAGGGTCAAAAAACAGTATTTATTGTTTGAATTCATTAAAAAAATTACAAAATTCGAAAGCGGAGACCTTGTTTCATACCTAAAGTAACCTGCGCTGTCTTGTCTGTCGGCACATTGTCAGTTTCCTTCCTCTTTGCTCCACGATGTATTTTTCACTGTGTGAGAGCACCATGGCTTGTCGGACATAGCAACAGTAACAAAGTGGGATGGGTCTTTGCAAAGGGTCAATTCAAATTCAATTAAATTCTGGAATTTAATTAGAATTTACAAGGCATCTTCAATTCTGAATAGTGAACAATGTAAATCACAGTGACTTCCATTTTTAGTTCCTGTAGCTTAGTGTAATTTCTGGCCTATGGCTGTATATTACTCAAGTGTCACTGATGCTAGGCCCTCAGCGCCTCTCACCTCTGCTCTCGCACCAGCACACAATCTATACTGACACATGTCACTGACAGACAAAGTGAGCTCTTTTACCAATGTATAGAATGTGTTTAACCCCTGCTGCCTTGCACAAAAAGACCATTTCTTCAGGCGGTATGAGTGAGACAGAGAGCGAGAAGCTGAGAATGATGACAGTAGAGCTCCCTCAGAGAGCATGTCGTTAGCATGAGCGGAAAATGGAGGGGAGGACGAGACGGAGGAGAACTGATCAAACTGTCAATCACAGGCCAGATAACGCTATTGGAACACGGTAGCAAGGTGGCATGAAAAATTACGCAACCGTCACCGTGAGAGGTCGTACATCACGTCTGTCTGGTAGACCGAGCTTTGTTTGTTGAGTGATAATTGTTAGGATTAAGTGTCTACTGTCACACGAATTAAGTGTAAAGACACACAGTGGGTCACACATTTGCCGCATGACATTATTTACAATGATGGTCTAAATCATGCATTTAATATGGATTTTGATTGGATCCATAACCAAACCACAATACAAAACAAAAGCTTTAAGATTTTTTGTAGATTTCAGTAATTTGATCATTTAACAAAATTATGTTCTCAATCTTTTGGTCTTTACTCATGTAAGGCCTATGAAAATAGTGTTAGTTTGACCAATTTTTGCTTAATTTTTTTTTCTCATATTCTGTGATTTTCTTGAATTTAGTTTTATTTCATCATAAAACGGTTTAATCAAATGAAGTTGCACACATTATAATTATATCTTTAGTCAAACTGAAATTAACAATTTATGGTAACACTTTAGAATAGGGAACACATATTCACTGTTAACTATGAGCTTTCCCTGAACAAACTCCTAATTTGCTGCTTATTAATAGTTAGTAAGGTAGTTGTTAAGTTTAGGTATGGGGTAGGATTAAGGGATCTGAAATATGGTCATGCAGAATAAGGCATTAATATGTGGTTTATAAGTACTAATAAACAGCCAATATGCTAGTAATAGGCATGCTAATAAGCAACTAGTTAATACTGAGAATCGGTCCTTAAAATATAGTTACCCAATTTATAATGAAATGCAAAAATAATGAAGAAAACATTGTATTAATAAATAAAGTGACAGAGTTTCACAGCACACTCTAAAGCTATATTACTATAGAATATTGTGTTTTACTATACATTTTAGCAAATACAGTTTGCTGAAAGTACAGTATGGATTTATACAGTATGGACAATACATTCAAAACCAAGCTTTTATTTTGGTTGTGAATACTTCCGTTTGCGTGTTTTATAGAAATTAATTGCTCATGACCTGAACTCTAACAGCACCTCCAGAAAAGGAGTTTGCACTTTAATAATAGTGATTTTCATCATGGAAATCACATGGCCCTACACTTTTATCTGCCTATTAAAAACATTTAATCACTGATAGCACACTCCTATTCTCCAGGATAGGTCTGATGTTCCAGTCAGACAGGATGCATCGATGCAAGGGAGCCTAGTGACTTTCCAATTCACTGCATATCTGTGTGTGTGTGTATTGTGCTGGGTGATGAGGATTAATTAAAGGGGCATCGGTTACATGTCGGGTCGTCTTGGCGGAGCTGATCGATTCCTGATGGCTCCTCAGTCCTCTAATAACCCAGGCAAAGCCCTCCAGCTGTCTCCCATACACACACACAAATCCACACCAAACACCCTCTGCACCTGCCTTAATCAGCCTGCTCGCAGTCACACTCTCATCACGCTGTCTGTCTGACTGTCTCTCTCTCTCTCTCTCTCTCTCTCACACACACACACGCTCATTAGTAAAGGTAGGCTTTGTAATGATCACTAACCTAATCCTACACAACTTGTCTTCTGTGATAGAGAAAACATTTCTGTCTGGGGGTATATATAATAAGGGTATATATACTGTTACATAACTATTATATAATTAATACAACTATTAGCAGTAAATTCTGTGTCATCTGTGATAGAGAAAACACTTCAGTCTAGGATATGGATGATTATCATAAATGAGGAGAATAAACAGGGCAACTCATTTTTGGAAAATTCAAAAAGGCCACAATGGGAAGTTCAGACTTCATCTCTTAGGTTTCTGCTTTTCAAGTAAACCTCCCACTTTATTTGGTCTTTCATTGCAACCGACAGATTGCTTTGCTCCAGACATTTCAGACATCCTCTTGCCCTCTTTCACCTCTGCTGTGTTATCATTTCCCTCGCCTCTCTTCTGTACAGTTACATCTCCAATAGTATCTTTCACACCCTCAGCCATCAGTCTGTACTCCCACTGATAGTTCTGTCTCACTTTTCTGGATTGTTAAAATTGCTCCAATAATGTCACCTCAAAAACACTTACAATGAGATATCTGAAAAAAATTGAGGGAAAGATAAACGTGAAAAATAGGGATGCACGATATTATCGGACCAATATTGGAATCGGCCGATAATGGCTTTAAATGTAAATATCGGCATCAACCCGATATGAAAAATTATGCCGATATGTCTTGCCGATAAGAGGAATACATTAACTCACATGTGCTCAGGGTGTGCTAGCGTCAGCGATTAGATCACATTAGCAGTGTTGCTCATTCTTGAAGCAAAGTTTTGCCTGAATGATGATTATATTCACTGTTTTGGATCGCTGCATTTAAAGTGAGAATGCACGTACAGAATTGACAATTCGGTGTGTGATAGAGGCCCTGTCCCAAATGGCACACTTCATGTACACTTTTGGTCTTGAGGACTTACAATGGCCGCTGCGTGCGCGTGTCCGTTAAGTCCACGAGACCGTAGGGTGTCCCATTCGTCATTTTAGCG
>NW_015645538.1:1469050-1480530 GCF_001515625.1 Sinocyclocheilus rhinocerous
ATTGTGGCTCATTCTTGAAGCAAAGTTTTGTCTGAATGATGATTAGATTCACTCTTTTAGATCGCTACATTTAATCTGTGAAAGCAGGCACAGAATGATGCTTCAGTGTATGATAGAGTAAACCGTAATAGCACGTGCAGCGGCAGCCTCCCCCAGGTCCTAACACCCGTTCGGTAAGGAGTTTTAATCTGTAGGGGGCGCTGTTGGCCTACGTCTAATAAAATTAAAAGTAAAATAGCCTACCAAAATAACATTTAGACTGTTTCTGAATAAATAAAGCAGTAATTATTGTCATAAAATAATGAGTATGTTTTGATTTAAAGGTCAGAAGCTATAGCTTACATGAATAAAAAAACAAATCACAAACAATTAAAATTAAAAAATTTTACATAGCCTATACTGATTTATTCATTAATGTGTAATATTTTTAAAACAAATTATGAGCTCTAAAAGATTTTCAGAATTTTTACAACTCTTGCTTTAGACCATTTACAAATGTTAAATCTTAAAATAAAATGTTAAGGTTACCACTGCATCTTTCTGAAAAAAAAAAAAATTGCAGCGACTGAATATAGTTTATGTATAGTTATTTTCAAACCTTCAATGTACTGTCATTATAAAAGAACTTCATTGTTGTTTATTTCATTCTAACAAATAAGTTCTTGTTAAAAACTAACCAAAATGAAAAATAATTTGCTTATAATTTCTGCACAGGAGAGACTTGGTGTTGTTTCCAAACAAAAGGAAATACATTGGCATTGGCTATCGGCCAAAATGAGTTGAAAAATATCGGCATATCGGATATCGGCAATTGCTTTGCTCCAGACATTTCAGACATCCTCTTGCCCTCTTTCACCTCTGCTGTGTTATCATTTCCCTCGCCTCTCTTCTGTACAGTTACATCTCCAATAGTATCTTTCACACCCTCAGCCATCAGTCTGTACTCCCACTGATAGTTCTGTCTCACTTTTCTGGATTGTTAAAATTGCTCCAATAATGTCACCTCAAAAACACTTACAATGAGATATCTGAAAAAAATTGAGGGAAAGATAAACGTGAAAAATAGGGATGCACGATATTATCGGACCAATATTGGAATCGGCCGATAATGGCTTTAAATGTAAATATCGGCATCAACCCGATATGAAAAATTATGCCGATATGTCTTGCCGATAAGAGGAATACATTAACTCACATGTGCTCAGGGTGTGCTAGCGTCAGCGATTAGATCACATTAGCAGTGTTGCTCATTCTTGAAGCAAAGTTTTGCCTGAATGATGATTATATTCACTGTTTTGGATCGCTGCATTTAAAGTGAGAATGCACGTACAGAATTGACAATTCGGTGTGTGATAGAGGCCCTGTCCCAAATGGCACACTTCATGTACACTTTTGGTCTTGAGGACTTACAATGGCCGCTGCGTGCGCGTGTCCGTTAAGTCCACGAGACCGTAGGGTGTCCCATTCGTCATTTTAGTGTTCAGGAGGGTGCTTGCGAGCGCCTCCGTTGCGGCCGCTATGCGCCCTCGATGCGCACTTCTGCTGAGACCGCAAGCCTGCGAGCTACGCAGTCAACTTCTACCCGGCAGTCAAAGTGGCATTACGTCACGAAAGTGCTAACTCTGAGGAAGACCGTGGCCCTGTCCCAAATGGAACACTTCATGTGCACTTGCGGTCTTACGGACTTACAAATGGCACCCTAAACCCTCGCGGTCTTCCTCTGAGTCCGCACTTTCGTGACGTAATGCCGCTTTGACTGTTGGGTAGAAGTCTGCTGCAGAGCTCGCCCCAGTGCGGGCTCGGCAGAAGTGCGGATCGAGGGCGCATAACGGCTACAAAGGGGGCGCTCACGAGCACCTTTCTGAATGCTAAAATGACGAATGGGACACCCTACGGTCTCGTGGACTTAACGGACATGCGCACGCGGCGGCCATTGTAAGTCCATAAGACCGCAAGTGCACGTGAAGTGTTCCATTTGGGACAGGGCCCGTGAGTGTTTAGGGTGCCATTTGGGACAGGGCCAGAGTCAACAGTAATAGCACGTGTAGCGGCAGCCTCCCCCAGGTCCTAATGCCCGCTCAGTAAGGAGTTTTAAATCCGTAGGGGGCGCTGTTGGCCTACTTCTAATAAAATTAAAGCAAAATACACAAATAATATTTAGACTGTGTTTCTGATTAACTAAAGTAGTAATTGATGCCATAAATTCATGAGTATGTTTTGATTTAAAGGTCAACTATAGCTATAGCTATAGCTTACACTTAAATTAAATAATTTTATATATACTGATTTATTCATTATGTGTAATCATGTGTAATATTGTAATATCATGCGTCATATTTTTTAAACAAATTATGAGCTCTAAAAGATTTTCAGAATTTTTACAACTCTTGCTTTAGACCATTTACAAATGTTAAATCTTAAAATAAAATGTTAAGGTTACCACTGCATCTTTCTGAAAAAAAAAAAAATTGCAGCGACTGAATATAGTTTATGTATAGTTATTTTCAAACCTTCAATGTACTGTCATTATAAAAGAACTTCATTGTTGTTTATTTCATTCTAACAAATAAGTTCTTGTTAAAAACTAACCAAAATGAAAAATAATTTGCTTATAATTTCTGCACAGGAGAGACTTGGTGTTGTTTCCAAACAAAAGGAAATACATTGGCATTGGCTATCGGCCAAAATGAGTTGAAAAATATCGGCATATCGGATATCGGCAAAAATCCAATATTGTGCATCCCTAGTGGAAAAGGTGCTGAAGAATGGAATCTTTATTTATTACCACATGAACAAAGCCTGTGAAATGTTGTTTTTATGACTTTCACATGAATCTTGAATCTTTACTTGTCGCGACCATGACCTTCACATAAGGTTGTCATAGAACGGTGCCTCTCATAATGCCTGTGCTTCTTGCAGGTATCAAACCAGTATCCTTTTGGTTATTAGCTCTAAATCTTAACCACTACACAGAACCACTAAAAAAAGAAATACCCCCTGACAGGTTTCTGCTAAAACTCATGAATAAACCAGTGACGTTTACATCCTACACTCTACAAACTAAGCTATTTCTAACTCCTTGGATAGCATCCTCACACACACACACACAAAATTCTGCCATTTTTTTACACACGTCATTTCAAACTTGAATGTTGAGCACCAAAGAAACAATTGTTCATGAATGCTGAAGGATGTTCAAGCAGCCCTCTTTGATACAACATTAGATTACAGGGATCATGACTGAGTAGATAACGGTGTTGTATATTTCAAGTTATCTGAAGCAAAAAAATAATAATTCTTTGTATAGCCTTAAAAATAAAGGTTCCAAAAGGGGGTTATCTCTGCGCTGTCATAGAAGAACTATTTTTGGTTCCCCAAAGAACATTTCAGTGAGGAGCTTTTAAAAGAAACTTTTCTTTTCTTCATGGTACCAGACTCTCTTAAAAATAACAGGTTTCCACAGTGATACCACAGACAACTATTATCCTATAAATATAATATAGGATATAAAAAGGATATAAAACTATATCCTGAAAGGACCATTTGGTGAAACATTTTTTGGTATTAAGGACATTTTAATCATCTGAAGAACCTTTTTTTCCCAATGTAAATATCCTTTTGTGTAATTGAAATGTGTAATGGATGTTCTTCATAGAACCTTAGATGCGAACAAAAAAAAACATCGTATTTTAAAGAGCTTAATGGTTACAGTACAAGTAAACCTAGTGTGACACACCTAAAAATTATACAGCATACAAATGACAAGATGAGGAAAAATAATGAATGTTCAGTTTTGGTTGAATTATGAAAGTATTAAACTATGAGCAATGTTTTGAACTGATTTAATAGTGAATCTTAGAAGCCTCTTTAGAAGGCTTATAAGAATATACCAGTCATATTCACAGCCAAACGTCTAGTTGTATGGATTATTACAGTAAATAATGACATAATTTTTGCTTGAATTACCTCTTAAAAATAATGACAAGCTCAATGGCACATTGATTATGGCTCAAAGATAGTCCTTCAAGGAATTAAGATTTGCAACCTTTTGGTTACCAGCCCAGAACTTTAACCACTTGGCTCCATCACCCCTTTCCCTTAAACTGGGAAGCAAATAACCCAATAAATTTATTCAGATTTCCCCCCTTTAGATTTACAAATACATACAAATGCAAAATGCTACAACACAAGCAATTCATCTTCTAAGACAAAGTGCTGCAACACAAATTCCTAAAGTCGGCCAGAAAAGTACAAGCTTGTACACAGATGCAAGTGTAAGAAATCCAATATATAGAAAGCCATATATATATTTTTCTCTCAGGCAAGGGTTTCAGTACAGAGTACAGAAAGCCTCTTGATATAAACATGCTCATGGAGGAGCTGTGAATGTGAAGGACACAGCTGGTCTCCTACTTTAATAAACCAGTGTCCCGAAGTAAGGTGGAACATAGCACCTGTATAACTTCACATTACCGCCATCACCTCTGGCCTACTGTGCATCTTGACCAATTGAATTTTACTGCATTGGATTGTCTCTCCCTCTTGAATAACCCTCTCTGACCTCAGATCCGATGAAGGAAAAGCCCTAGTGTGAAATGTGGTCTATATCTGGCAGTCTTTCACATTGAACGACATCCCTAGTTCATATCCTCTGAGGGTTCATGCTAGCCCTTGAAAAACTATATACCTTAAATTCCAGTATTTTAAGGACAAGAACCCATCACATATGCTTGCGGCAACCAGAGCACATGGAGCAATCTGGACTGTGGAGATTACATAATTAAAACTATTTAAGGGAGCGGAAGGTCTTACACACAGAAAAGCAAAAGAGCGGAACTGCTTAGCTGCTACAAAAGGTTGACTGCAGTAACATGAAGTTGGCTAACAATGACAGGACACTCAAAGAGAGACATTCAAGGTGTCAAGTGTTTCAGAGCAGCTGTGTTGACTCAAGGACTAAAATGCTTATTGTGTATCTGTAAAAGACAAAAATAAAAGAAGACAAATGAGGGGAGGAAATTGTGACTATGAGTGGCTCATTCCTTCAAAACCTCCATGCTGAAAAGTCATATTCACACTTGAGGAGACAAAAGCATCAACATTTATAATTATGAAAGCCTGAGATGCTGAACGAAAGGGGAAGCAGTCTATCAAAGTCTATGAAACATTCTAGTGTGACAAAAACTAGACATTCACATTAGAATTATAGTCAATACCAGTAATTATTTATGTATTATGGCTGATAATCAATAAATGTCTGAAATTAAAATTCTGCATTTGTCTAAATTAATTAACAATACCACAAAAAACTAGTGTTGCTACTGTTAACTAAAATAATTATTTTTGTAACTAAAAAAATTATAAACATTAGATGAAAAACTTAATTCGACATGTTGCCTTGGCAACTAAATGAATTACATAAATTAAAGTTGAAGTACTAAAATTACTAAACATAAAACTGGAATGTAAAAAACAACAACAAAACTGTAGCTGTAGAAATATTTAAAACTATTAAAATTACTTAAAACTAATAAAAATTACAAAAACACCTAACATGACTGAAAATAAATACAAACTAATTTAAATGACTAATAAATACTATAATAGTATATAAATAATATTAAAATAACGTCAAAGCGAGTTTACAGGCATCACAACATTATAATGTACTGTATAAAATATGAACATTCATTTTAAGGTTTGCTAAAGATTACATTTAGAAGTGTAATTAAATTATTAGTATTTTCAAGATTATTTTCAAGAGTTTTTTACAAAAACACCTAACATGACTGACTGAAAATACAAACTAATTTAAATGACTAATAAATACTATAATAGTATATAAATAATATTAAAATAACGTCAAAGCGAGTTTACAGGCATTATTTTCAAGAGTTTTAGATAATGGGAAGGGTAATTTGAATATAAAAATAGGGGAAATGGGCAGCCCCAATAGACTGATACAATAAATAAAAAAATAAAAAATAAAAAAAGTTGGCAAGGCAAACACATGCCTTGCAATTTCACACTTCAGATACAAGACAAAGTCTTTATATTTATTGTAGTCACTTATCTGTCACTATGGTTACAGGCATCTTACACATACTAAATCAAGTTGCATTTGCATAAGAATGTAATTAGTGTGAAATAGAAGCCAACTATCCTCTTGAAATTAATCCAATATTATCACGTTTATATAAATCAATGGCTAATTATGACCTACGCAATATGTAATGCATCCTATAGCTTATAATCAGAGCATGAAGAAGGAGTAATTAGGGGGCCACATTTCTGCCTCCACCCCAATTCGCTGCTAAAACCCCAGTTGATCTTTAGCACAACACCTTCACGCAACTTCCCATGCAGAAGGGCCGGGCAGTTTCTTTGAGCTAAGAGAGATGAGCAAATTACAGTCGTGGCCGAAATAAACACTACAGTGAATGTAGTGGATGTTTCTCTAGCTGTTCAAAGGCACCATTTAGAAAGTGTTTCAGTGAATGCAGCTGCATTTACTCTTTTGATCCTGCTCAATTACTGATGTGTCAGGGGAAGGCGGGAAAATGGCGGAACCCCACTGAGAAAAAGACCACGAGCATCATGATAGTAGGCTTGAGGGTTGGATAAACTATTAGGTTCCAGAGTCACTACGAGGTTATGGGTGCCCTGCAGTAAAAGCTTGCACAAGTTATGCCGCGACCTCCCCAAGAGCGTGGACTCTCTGAGTAACACTAACAGACATCGTGCAAAATCCTGGTTTTTATTTACAGTGTACATCATGACACATTCATCAACACTTGATCTACTGATGCCTACGCAACTATTATAGCAAACACTACGCCTATGGCTATCTGTAGCACACTTATCACATATTCAGCGCTTGAAGTCTTCCTGACATGTCAACATGTCATGAGGCTATGGTTGCTGCTTCATTACAGTGACTAACCTATGGTAGATCATTCTTACTGTAGGCTCAGGCTGTCACTGTAGGTCTGTCACAGCAGGGCACTGCTGATATGGGTGATCTTAAGGACTGAGCTCGTCTTTGAATGAGAAGGATTTAACACAATGAGATGGTGCAACACAAAGAGCTTCATTTCCATAGAGCTTTTCTTCATGAGAGTAGAAATTCATGCTTTTCAGCATATACCTTTTGAGCTTTGAATCTCGATTCTTTAGCTAACCTAAAAATAGTTTCTGAACTCACCTAATACCACCCACACAACTCTGACCTTGGTTTCTTGCTTTCATATGCCCTTCGCTCTATGTATATAGTACATTTGGAATGCACCAATATAAAAATTATGTTCGGTAAAAAGTCAATTAATTATTTAGAAAGTAGCCGATGGTATAAATTCATATTATTTTTAATTAAAAAAAATATGAACAATATTTCTAAACTAAAAATACAACACTAAAACCTAAAATCTGTCATTTAAAATTATTGTAAAAGCAAATTTATAAATGTACAGTATGACAAATGAATATCTATATATTGGGATTTGATAAAGTTTACCTTTAACAGTTGTGAATGTTTTAAATCCAATAATGGTTTAAAAATATTAAGTAAAAACTAAAAAAAAAAAAAAAAAAAAAGGTTGGCACCACTAAACAACTAAATTATTAAATATAAAATAATAAATAGTAAATATTTACAAATATAATTAAAGAAATAATTAACAGGGCACCAGTAGCCTTTTGGGCAGGGCACCAACATATCGCACCCTTGCGCTACGGATGTCCCAAGTTCGAATCCCGGCTCCCACCCCCTCTCTCTCTTCCACTTCACTTCCTGTGATCTCTACACTGGCCTATCATAATAAAGTCAAAAACGCCAAAAAAAGTATAATAAATAAATAAATAAACTGAGTAACTTCAATACCAAATACAGTACTGATAGAACAGATAACGGCCCTATTCCACTACAAATGTTATGAGAGATGTTTTATATATTTTATTGTAAACGGTGCAGCTGAAAGAGCCAAACTTGCTAATTAGAAGTGGGTGTCCACCTACTTTAAGCCAAATAGCCTTTTTTTTTTTCATGATGCTGTTACTCAGCCTACTTTGCATTAGCATCTTTTTAACATAGCGGAGTGGGTGTGCACATAGGCCAAAGGGTCTCAATCATGGCTCATGTGTGTGTGTGTGTGTGTGTCTGAACTAGGCTTGGAGAGGCTCTTAAAATCCAGAGGGTCTCTTCCATCTGTGCCTTTTCTCAGAACCGCCAGCCATGACACAGAATGGTCCATTTCCCATTGTGCCTTGATGCTACACTTGAGACTAAAGGAAGAACTTGCTCAAAGCTCCAAATATTGATTCTTTTGCAGGTTGAAATGTACCATTTCATACTAGGCAAATAGAAGAACAGTCAATCCATTAAAGAAAAAAAAATCAATATATCATCATAAACTCATTCATATACTTATTATTAACAAGAACAAATCATATATAAAATAATCTTATATCAATAACTGATGTGAAAAAGGACCCAAATAAAGATAATTCAAATACATCACAGGGGTAAATGAATATAGCATTGAATATACACACACACACACACACACAGTTTATCATTATCACACTCAGATTTAAAAAATAAGCAACAAATTTGTCAATTCCTACAAAAAGCACCAAGCATTTAACAACCATTCGGTTCCTACATAGAGGAAAAAAATGAATGCATTCATCACTGTTGTTACTATAACCATTCTTAACAACATTAACACATTGCACCAGATCAAATGAGTGTGTGACAGAGAGTCTGTGTCACAAGGAGAATCCATCCACTCACATAGCCTCATTCAATGAAGAAAGAAAAGAGAGCAAGGCAGAAAGTAAGAAGGAACGAGAGAAAGAAAAAGGGAAAGTATAAAGAGCGAGAGAGAGAAAATGATGTAAACGCTTATAGGAATAAAGGATGGTGGGAGAGATGAGGTGGAACTGAACCTCATCGGCCTCATGATAAAAATGAACCCAATTTTCTGCCATTTCAGGCAATTTGCCATGGAAAGTGAGGACACTTTTCATTGGCTTTTGTAATGTTCATAGGTGTACAACAGGTTCCTCGCCTCCTTTATTTCACTTTTATGGTGTGCAGCAGGGCGCTTCAAAATGTGTTGCTGGCAACATTAAAACTTCCTTAAATTGCATTCATCATGGTATGCAACAACTGATCATCATTATAAAATATAATTTTGCAGACCAATGTTTTGTGTAAGCTGACATCTCTACCACAAATTCTAGGTTCAGCTGAACCAAATGAGGATTTAAATGCCATTTTCTTTTAAACAAACACAAGGTCAACTACAAGAGACCATGAAACTAAAGACTTAAAACTACCCATATTACAACAACAATGCCAAACAAAAAACTAAAGACATAAGCAGTTTTCAAAAACGGAAACCACAGCAGATTTCTAACAAATACGAAGCCCCATCATTCATAACGTTTTGCATACCCACCCCAACCCTTGTCCATTGAATAAAACATTTAACTAAAGTACTGTAGTACTCAGCTCAGTTGAACACATATTACCATATTTGAATCCATTCTTGAGAATTCCACACATTTTCCCCCACAGTTGGCACAAAAAAATTTGAACATAGTAGATAAATCCATTTGGGCCTACTAATTGGTAAGAAAGCAATACAGGGCACAATCTGGGTAGAAACAGGAAACAACTGACAATAAAACTATTTCAGCCTTTCAAAATAAAAGTCATTAACCAAAAACTGTCAGAAATAAGTTAAACTAGGATACATTTCTGTTGATATCCAAATTCCTATCAAAGCAATGAGTATATATATATATATATATATTGTGTACTATTGTGAAGATATATCCCCCAAAAGTTGAAAATCTACTGACGAGCTCTTTTGGAACAGAACAACATCATTTGTTTTCTGCAATCAATATAAATGCTAACTCAAGTGCGTACCTCAATTCAAAAGCTGTCAAACCTTTTGATTCTTCAGTTCCCCATGAATGCTCCTCATGATAGACTGGATTTAGAAGCAGGCTTTTTTTTGTTTGGTTATTAAGCCTTTGCTCGGCTAATTCCATGCATATATTAGAGCAAAAAAGAACCTCTGCCTCATTATCAGACCATCATCTCATAAAAAAAACAAACAGGATTGCTGTTTTATTCTGGTTCTGTTTCTTTGTTGCTACATTTCTCTTTAATCAGAAGATTACAGAAAGGGCACACATCAATGATTAATGTCTCTCGTCTAGCAGTTGTATTGATGGTATTTGCATGCCATCTTAAAGAGAGCATGTTTTATTGTGCTCTCCTGCAATCTGCCTATTGTGTAACGGCAGACTTAAAATAACATAATGAATAATGTTATAAACACTTAAATGATTCTAGCAGGCAGGGTCATTTGGTTGATGAAAAGGAAATAAGGCAAGGAACAATGGTTGCTTAGATGTTATATTTGTATTTAGCAGTGCATTGTGTTTAAGATTATGCTAAAGTCAAGGGATTTAAGAAAAAGCATGAAATGAAAAATATTATAATATAATATACATATCCAAACACTAAACATCCAGTGTTGTGGTTATCAAAGACAGCAGCTAATTTCCATTCCATTCATTTTAGACCCAACAGGGCTCTTTCAGCTGTCAGCATTTTCTATGAGCAATTACTGGTTGGTGTCACAGTTTTCACAGGATTCTTTGAACAGTTCAGTTTCTTTAAAGATCTTGATCGTATGACAACAAGTCTTTGTTCTGCTAGGCCAACTTATGCAATGTATCCTATATACTGCCAACTCATCGCAGTGATGTTCTGCTGAAGGCACCTAATGAGTAGTGGATATGAGCAGTCATTATTTAGCATGAAATTAAGCCTTAACTGCTTTCATTACACAGGGATGTCTACTAAGCATCAAAGTCAGCAGTCACGTCTCGCAAGGGGAAAAAAAACATTTGTCAAATTGAGTGGAAGTAAGGCATTGTATGTATAAGGCATCTGTTTGTTTAGTGCACTTCCCGTTAAAAGCAGCTGGAAATGACAAGACATATACAGTATTCTGCGTTTCATTCATGTCAAATTTAATTGATAGTGGCATAATGTTGATTTCCACAAAACTTCATTTTGACCTGCCCCTCCTTTTATTTAAAGCTGCAGTCCATAACTTTTTTTGGTTAAAAATGATCCAAAATCAATATTTGAGCAAGTACATAACCAGCCAGTGTTCAAAACTATCGCCTTACTTTAGCCCGATTCACAACGGTTAGCTTATAATAATGTTTTCTAATTTGAGTGGTACGGGTAGGTTTTCGCGGGAAAATCGAGCATGGCGCTGCGTCATTACGTCACGTCTGTTTATATAAAGAAGTTGTCCCGGCTACTAGACTATCGCATGTGAGGATCCTGCAGGTGGCCGATCGTTTATAGCCTTTTCTCACAGCAGCCAGAATAATTAAGTGTATAATTTTGATGGCGGATTGTAATCCAGAAAGGATTATGTGTTTAT
>NW_015645538.1:1480673-1490642 GCF_001515625.1 Sinocyclocheilus rhinocerous
GGGGCATAATTCGTTTTTTGGGTTCAAATTTCTTCATATGAAATTCGAAGAGTATGACAATTAGATTAGACTGTGCAGAAATTGAAATCTACACGCTAATACACACTATACTCATAGTCACCAATGCTGATGTTGTTAACATTAATCATTTGAGAATAAAGTATAACAATAATAATAATTTGAATGGTTTGATGTGATATGAGCTAACCGATCTTTAGATTAAATCACCATTGGTAGTGGGATTTATGGTAATGCTTTTTTCCTCAGTTGGTCAGAACAAACGTGGCAGACTTGTTACTTACTTGTTCAGATGGCAATATACGGTGAAAATTCTTATTTGGGTCATATTCCAAGACGTAGGCTAGAATCTGTGATTGCGAAGTACAGTAAATATCCACACCGGTGCAGTGACTGACTACCACACATTCAGCTCAAAACATTAGATTCATCCACGCTGGAGCCGCGCCGACTCACAACCCACGCAAGCTAGATAATTTTGCACTCAGCTGCAATTCCAGGTTTTCAAACAGAGATGGCGACAAAGAGGCAAAACTTACGGACTGCAGCTTAAAAAAAAATAAATACAGAAAGAAAGAAAGGGAAAATGGGGTTAAGACCCGTTCACACCAAGCACGATAACTATAAAGATAACGATAAAGATATAGTTCTAAAAATCATTCTCAATATTAAAGAATAGCAGAGTTCACACCACAGCTATAACGATAAAGGCACAGAGAAACACTATTGTTGGAATCATTTTTAGAACGATTTTTCCAGCTGATGAATGATACAAACATTGACAGCCAATCAGAATCAATACTGCTATAACGAGCTCGAGAATTTAAAGCGGCAGACGCATGTTTAGAATAAACAGACGATATTGTTCGCTGGTGTGGACGCTAATATCGTTATATTTATAGTTATCTTTACAGTTATCGTTCTTGGTGTGAATGAGGCTTTACAGTAAAGCACATACAATTAAAGTGGGGTGAAAAGGTCTAAAATACTCAATTAAAAAAATACTGAGTATCAATAGTACAGCCACAAGACAAGCTGTTAACATGATTTTACTGTCAAAAATGAATTTACTAACCTATATGCAAAACACTAAAATGGTGTAAAAAATTATGAGAAAATTGTTACAGCTTAAATAACAATTTATATATAAAATTAGTGATTTTATAAAAAATATGTGACCCTGCACCACAAAACCAGTCATAAGGGTCAATTTTTGGGACCATCAACATCTCAAAGCAACAACAACATCTCAAAGCTGAATAAATAAGCTTTCTATTGATGTATGGTTTGTTATGATAGGACAATATTTGGCCGAGATACAACTATTTGAAAATCTGGAATATTATTTATGTTTTTATGTCATTCAAACTTTGGCTATTAAATCCTTCAAAATTCAGCCATTCACTTTATTTATTTTATTTTATCACTTTTATCACTCAATAACTAAATGCATATGACTTGCTGATGAAAACTAATCGGTTGATTCCCTGTGAAATTGTCAGACTCTTCACGACTTCTAAACATTCTTTCATTATGTGAGCCATCACATGCAAATTGATCCATTCAGTTATCGCATACTGTGTTTCTAGTAAACATTTACCTACAAAGCGGTAACTAAACATCTCAGTGTGATATGCAAAATCATTCAGCAAGATAAAACGAACAGTCAGCATGTCAAAAAAAAATTAGAACAAAAATGAAATTTGTACATAAACATTTCCATGGTTGACTGCATACGGTAAAAAAAAAAAAAAGCCACAGAACACTTTTCATTTTGGTGGCATTGGCCAATATACTGACACAATAACTAGGTTTTTAAGCAATAATTAAATATTTTGGGTAAGTTGCTACATTTTGTAGACATGTAACAGAGTTGCAACAATTGCTCTTACCGTTTAGAGAATGTTAATGTTTCAAAAATGATCCAAAGCTATAGAAAAAGTCTGTAAACAAAACGTGATAAGCCAAAATAATGGTTTGGTTAATCAACATTGTCACAAATGCTGTGTATTAAGTTTAACTTGTACTAAACCCAGAACAGTTCTTTAAACAATAAAGATGATTTGCTTGATTACTTCTAAAGTCGTGTGAGTAGACACAAGCAAACATATACATATGGAGAACGCAGACTACAAACACATTCACACAGACATTACACACATACAAGTTGTCACGGTGCTGTCATGCTTGTGCAGTGTCGCAGAATCCAGACTTATCTTCCAGCAAGCCAGATCAGAAAACAACCTAAGGCCGGCTAAATCGCCATGACTTGATATCTCCCAAGCGTGGCATTCTGTTTCATGTCATAATGATGTTAACAGTGTGCTGTGTACGTTTGTTTCAGTGATCTTTAAAAGGACACAAAAGAGATCTAAAGCGATAAAACGGAAGCATTAGGCATTATAAATCAACAAAACGAGAGAGAGAAAAAGTCTGAATTCCAAGAGTTGATGGGCTGCTATTACAAAAAAAAGAGAGCACAATTATGCTGTTGAATTGTGTGCAAAGCATGAACATGGATCTGAGCTGCCTCTGAGGTACTAAAAGCCCTGAAAAAAAACTATTTGTTCAATTAGAGCTTGTGAAGTAGCTGCCAATCCCAACACTTGAATCCTCAAACAGCTAGAAAAGGGAATAAAGATGACAGTTTCACTAAAAACTAAGCCATAATGCTGCGTTGTGGTAATTATTGATTATAATTTTTGGGTCTAGACATGCATGATCTTCAGATGAAATATTACTCTTATTGAATTAGTATCTGAAAATAAAACAACATTTAGTCTTTTAGTATCTATTATTTATTGTAGTAAATCAGCTCAAAAAGGGAAATATTTATGACTAATTATAACTGGTTATGATACACAATTCAGTCGCCATCTGTGGATGAAAGATACATTTTTACGTTCTTCTGCAAAAATTTATTTGATGCTGAAGCCTAAAATTTCCTGCCAAATCAAACTTGACCGCTCTGAATATAAATCATTGCTGTACTGTAGGCTTCTTTAGTGACTTAAGGTAAGGCAAAGGTGAACTAATTTGATCATGTACTGGCTCAATAATTTCTCATTTCTATTGAAAAATAATACAAAAAAAATCTCTGTAGTGTGCCTTTAAGCACTTGCAAACGTTTCAATGTGAACAACAGGATGTAAGACAGCTGACTTGGAAATTCAGTGTGTGTGGCATAAAGACCAACTATTACACAAGGAACTTTCACTCACATTGACTTGGCTTTGAATAGATTATTGAAACCGACAAGGTGGGAAATGGAACTACTTTACTTCCAAATGGTTCCCCTGCTCTGGTTCTTGTAATGATTCTCAAACATGCTACATATTGTTACAGATGTCCCATTTACATCTGAGGCTTTAGTGCTCGATCAGATTCGACACTGATTCGGACATCAAAAGATAATAATAATAATACATACAGTGCACTGCGCTAAACCTGTTTCACGAAACAGAGATGCTATCTCACGTCCTCTGCTTTACTCGTTGAAATGCATGGAGATTGCCAGAGTCTTTCATAGTCATTGCCTTGCTATTTCCCAGCATTGGCGCCGAATGGAACTTGGACGAGCTCCGATTGTGCCGGAAGCGTCATTTATGTGTGTCATATGTGGGAGGAGAAGCTCAGATACTATCTATGTCCCTGCTGTCGTGGTCCTGTTTTTTTTTTTTTTTGCCTGTCTCTCCCTGATTTCTGCTTTTTTTTTTGACTGCTTGTTGTCTTGTCTGGTTTATTGTGTTTTTTTTATTTTGTAAAGTATGCATTTTGTGTTTGTTCAACCGTGAATTGTTTGCAACAAGGTTTTAAAGCTGTTTGTCCAATGCCTGCTCCGATTTATCTTTTGTCTAATGAGAGCTGCACTTTACAAACCAGCTACAGTCTAGCATTGTGCAATGGGCTGAGAAGCCTGTTTTATATATATATGAGGTCGGTAAGATTTAAAAAAATATATATATATTAATATATTTATTCAGTAAGGATGCATTAAATTTATTAAAAGTGAGACATTAAAAAAGTAATAACATTAACAATTTTACAAAACATTTATGTTTCAAATATCTTTCTATTTATTTTGAACGTTCTATTTATCAATGAATCCCACAGCCTTTTTTAGATAAGACTTGTTTAAAAAACATTTAAAAATAGAATCAACTTAAAACTTTTATACGATAGTGTGTGTGTGTGTATGTGTAAATATATAATGTATATGCTATAGAAATAGTTCTATTTTATTTATGAAAAAAACAGATTGATATATTATTTATTATTTGTATACATTATTGTTTGAATAATAAATTAAATTCAAATATAATTATTTTCATTAGAAATATGTTTATCTAACACTTTTTTAAATATGTATTTACAAATCAGGGTTTTATTCCTCTTCTTTTTTATTCATCTATTCAGTCATGTCTCGAAATGTCAGCAGAGCTGCAAAATTTCTAAACCTCATCTAAAATTAATTGAAAATGAAACAACTCATTTAATATTTAGTTTGACCTCCTGAGGTTGACAGTGTACATTTTCTGAAAGTTAAGCATCTCTTTACATCAGGCATTTGCTGTATAATAAAAGTTCCAGGCAATAGAAATGAAAAGTTTCATAAGCAAAGTCGCATTCACAAAGCAACACAAGTACAGCCGAACTTCTCTAACTAGAAGCTTTATTCCGAAGATTCTGGAGACTCTAAAGTTCTCATTTCTCACAGGGCTGTGCATATTAAAAGCAAATATTCTTTACTCTTGTCTCTTTCACAAGACTGCTGATCAAAGACTCAAGGTGTTTAGCTCATCTGATTCTTTCTTTTGAGACGTTTTAGCATTGCGCTGAAGTCACGATGCTAATTAAAGGTGCATCAAAGCCTCTCCTCCTTCTCCGATTTCCCACCTTTAAACAGAGTCTACTAGCAAACTTCGCTGGACATAGAATTTCACTTTGGCACTTCAGATTGAGGACAAATGGGGGAGGACAAAGAGGAAAAGTGCTTTATTTGATTTAACAACCCCCTCTTCTTCAATTGTGTCCCCTGTGAGTCTCCCTCAGCAGCGTGGTTGTCATGTCTGACAGCGGTTGGGTTGCTTTGCCATCATATAGAGTCATTCTGGCACCCCTAGTGGTTCCCATGCAAAGCGCAACTCCCCCTCACTACGTTCCTGCTGTCGGATGGAGTGGAAATTAGCCTGGGCATTTTGGGACCTCAGCTCAATCGGCTGCATGAGCTCCTTCATGAATAATTATGCTCCGTCCCAAAGCTTTAGCAAGGTCTTAAGAGTTTTCTTCTCAAAAAGTGATATAACAGTCTGGCAGATTGCCTCTGATAGGCTGGACCCTTTCAGGATGTGCCCATCGATGATCCAACATGCTTGTCTGATGAAGCCCTGCGCTTAGTTCCCAAAAAGTCATTTGTAGCCATGCGTGCTGTCACATCTCAAACCAAAGGCCATCGTTTTATAAAACGACTTAAAGGACGGGGCTTCGGTGATGTAAGCTGTCTAACGTATTCATACTCATATTCAATATGAGCAGAATAGAGTTTATAATTAACAATTAAAACAACACTAATAGAGAGAGTAATTGGAAACAGCACCGCTCAATGAGAAATAGGATCATGTGCTGTTAATGCATTGCATTACTTGACAATCAAAACGCTGGTTATTTCGCAGCATTCCCCAACGTCCCTCCTGGGTCTCTGAAATATGCTTTACCAGTTAATTAACCAGCAGGACTAATTGGAAGTGATTTTTTTTTTCTTTTTGAATTGTAATGAAAGTAGAAGTGCTTGGCTGTCAGCTCTGCCATGTTTAGCCATAAACGAGGGGATTTAGTGGACCGTAGAGATCCACGGCAATGCTCATAAGGGAAGGCATAATGAAACTAGAGGAAACGATGCTGCCTCAAGACATAACGCTCCATTGCGGGTCCCGTAAAGTGGCAAAATGCATTCTACTCCAGATCCAAGACTTATCAAAATTAGATGACAGTGATAAAAATGTATAAAGGTTGCAATGAACTCCCAAAACCAAGCATTGTTTTTTTTTGACGGAAATGCTTTGCAGACTAAAATGGGCTGTGTTTTGTTCTTCTTGCAGAGAAGCCGTCGTTGTATGTGAAAATCTGTTTAGATCCTCCTGGTTGACAAACAAGGACAAGATGGGATTTGGGACCCTCAAGGATAATTTGGATGTGTTAGCATTACAGATTTTTTTGTTATTACTTAAAGGCTTAGAAATGAGAGACAGACTGAAACAGAGAATAGGAAGACACAGTGCCCAAAGCAACAGTTCCATTCAAGCAGATCTAAAGAAATCAGCTGTTGCAGTGGAGCCTAAGTAAAGGCCCTCTGTGTCGTGTCATGAGAGGACGTCTGCTGCAACTGTGACATCCTGAGAAACTCACAAGTCAAAAGTTGAAGCAGTGAAGTTGAAGCAATGATTTGTGTGATTATCCACTTTAAGGTTGTTTTTGCATACTACTGTACAACAAAAGGTAAACCTGTAAACTGAAAAAAAATAAAATACTAACTTAAGAACCAACCAAACTAAAAAATAATTTATATTTACACTACATTTACATTTAGTCATTTAGCAGACGCTTTTATCCAAAGCGACTTACAAATGAGGACAATGGAAGCAGTCAATGTTTTTGTTTTTTAAAGAAAACAAGTAAATCAATAGAGTGCAAGTCTAAAAGGGACAAGTTTTTTTTTTTTTTTTTAAAGAACAGAATCAGAATAGAGAGTGCTGGAGTTAGAGGGTCTAATAAAGATGGAAGAGATGTGTTTTTAGCCGATTCTTGAAGATGGCTAAGGACTCAGCTGCTCGGATTGAGTTGGGCAGGTCATTCCACCAGGAGGGAACATTTAATTTAAAAGTCCTTGAAAATGATTTTGTGCCTCTTTGGGATGGCACAATAAAGCGATGCCCACTTGCAGAACGCAAGCTTCTAGAGGGCACATAAGTCTGATGTAATGAATATGAACATTAATAATAATGAACATTAATGCCTTGAATTTTATGCGATTTATAATTTCAATGAGTGATCCACACATGGCAAAATAGTCTGAATCAGGGGTTTTCAAACTTTGGGACCCCTAAATATGATGATTCCCATGTGGGACTCCTTACAAAATATAATGGCAGCTCTATATTTCCATGTATACAAAACAATTTAAAATCTAAATATTACAAATATTTATATATGTCACTTAAAGGGGTCATATGATGCGATTTCAAGTTTTCCTTTCTCTTTGGAGTGTTACAAGCTCTTGGTGCATAAAGAAGATCTGTAAAGTTGCAAAGACTAAAGTCTCAAATCCAAAGAGATATTCTTTATAAAAGTTAAGAGTCAGCCACACCTACCTAAAACGGCTCGTTCTAACACGCCACCACATATCTACCTCACTATGTGGAAATATTACCATAACGCCGTCCAAATTACTAAAACTGAAAATTGAAAAAAAAAAATTAAAATACAATCCAAAATACAGTAAACTTCTATTATATTGTTGTAATATTTTGTATTATAAACCTAATAAATCCATACTAACTGAAAATTAAAACTAAAAAAACAATTGAAAATGCAAAACTACAATAATCCTGATCCACAGCAGTATGATTTTTATGAATAATTAAACGTAACACTTCAGATTCTGCCTCTTTTAATATGAAGCCATCAGAGACTGTATCTAATAAGCATTAAAATGCCAAATTACACTATGACAAAGCAAAAGTATCAAGAGAGCATCCAGCAGCCCTCTATGGATTTATGGGTAAAAGAGCATCAAACAGCAGGCCACAACACTTCCACCCTCAGGTCAGACACAGAACTCAGCAAGGCCCTCCGTCTGGTGTCAGAACGTGTTTGTCATCGTGTAATTGTGTGGAAGTTTTTGTCTGCAGAAGCGTGACAGATGCTGGGTGTGTCTGCAACAGGAAATTAGAGCTTGTCCGTTATGCAGAAGGATTCTGTCTTCGGCCCAGGATAATCACCATCTCGTACACAAACAAGAACACAAGGGTTCCCGCCAAGAGGCAAATCAGATCATGATTATGGATTTCTCAAGAATGCAAACAAGAACAACTGCAGGTAAACACAGTTAAATGCATGTGCGCTCAAGTAATAAACCTCATGCACACACAAAAATGGAAACAGATCACCACTGTGGATTTTATAGGAATGCAAATAACACCTACGTAAAACAGCATGCAAATCGCACACGTTAATAAGAATATTAACTTGCTCTCTCTTTCCTCCTCTGCTTTCCTGTGGGATAATAAACCTGCTTGCATCTTATCTCCCCGTTTTCATTTCTATACTTACTTAAAACTGTTTATCCTTTCTGATCTCAGCAGTGTCACACTCATGCACTGCTTAGCACCCGGAGAGGCCACCCATAACAACAAAAGACAAGAATGTGCAAGAGAAAATGTATTAGCCTGTAACATATTTAAATATCTGAACACAAAGACTTCCAGCCGCACAAGCTCAATTTTGTGTCATTGTGTTTCAAAATGTGTCAGACCGCAAATCATTAATCAGACAAGAAGAAAATATTTTTTGATTAATTTGTACAGTGACTCTTTCTGCAGGTTATGCCAGTAGGTGTCTTTTATTCAGCATGATTTATGAATAAGGATTTGTGGGTCATTTTGAGATTCTTGGGATTTTTGACTCTTTTGTCTTTTTTTGTGTTTAGTAAGTCATTGAATTACTCAACTGGCTCGTTCACAACCCAAACGTTGTTCAAATGTCTACAAATCTACATTTCATCCATTTTGTCAACTGCTGGACTTCCTGATATTTAGGAAGAGGTCCTACTAAATCAAATAAAATATGAATATATATATATATATATATATAATACATTTATTTTATTACAACATTTCTTATTTTATTTTAACTTATAAAAACTAAAACTGAAATAAAAATGAATTAAAAAATTAACCAAAATACACAAAGTTACTACAACCTTAACTAAAATTTAAATGAAAACAGGAAAGATACAAAATGTGACCCTGGACCACAAAACCAGTCTTAAGTGTAAATTTTTCGAAATTGAGATTTATACATCATCTGAAATCTGAAGAAATAAGCTTTCCATTGATGTATGGTTTGTTAGGATAGGACAACATTTGGCTGAGATACAAATCTGGAATCTGAGGGTGCAAAAAAATCTAAATATTGAGAAAATCGCCTTTCAATCTATCCAAATGAAGTCCTTAGCAATGCATATTACTAATCAAAAATTAAGTTTTGATTTATTTACGGTAGGAAATTTACAAAATATCTTCATGGAACATGATCTTTACTTAATATCCTAATGATTTTTTGCATAAAAGAAAAATCTATAATTTTGACCCATACAATGTATTTTTGGCTATTGCTACAAATATACCCCAGTGACTTAAGACTGGTTTTGTGGTCCAGGGTCACAAATATTAATAATAAAAACTATAAAATTTCTAAATGCTACTAAATTAATATTCACAAAAAACTTTACAACAATACCAGACATTACACATGTTTAATGGGACTGCGCACCTGTAGTGCATCTGTACATAAAGGGGTAGTTCACGCAAAAATGAAAATTCTAACATAATTTACTCACCTTCAAGATGAAACACAAAAGTTTTTAAGGGACACTGATTTTCACTGTATATATATAAAAAAAACAATATCTTTGTAACCTCTCGTCACATACCCCCATCGCCCCTCGCAGGCCTGGGGGTACTCACGAGACTGCGCTCTACTCCCCCCCTCCGGGGGAGCCGATCACGGCGGCCGCGGCGTACCTGGGGGGAAGGACAGACAGACGAGGCGAGAGAAAAGGAGACGGAAGGATGAGGAGAGACAGAGACGAGAGAGGGGAGAGAGGAAAAAAAAAAATCACACTGCCGCTCGGCCCTCCACCAGCTGGGTAAACTCTTCCGCGATGCCTGGCGG
>NW_015645538.1:1491489-1498083 GCF_001515625.1 Sinocyclocheilus rhinocerous
CGAGGGATCTCTGGCAGCGTGTCCCTCCTTCCTCCCGGGTTTTCGGCACCAATGTAACAAAGTTCGTAGTCACGGGAAGAAGGAGGCGGGAACCGGCGGACATTTAAACAAACTTTAATAAAATAAACAAACCCAAAATAGCGCGACAGCCCCTCGCGGACGACTGCCGCGCACAACCGAAACCAAAACACAAAATAAAATCCAGGCCTGGTCCTCTCTCGTCTTTCACTGTCGTCCCTCCTCCTTTTTATCCTTCCAGAGCTCCTCCGTGAGACTCGAGACCGGTGAGTGGCGCAGGTGTCGCTCATTATCAATTACTCCACCGGCCTCGCTCCGTTCCCACGGCTCTCGGTCCCGCCCCTCTCGTCACAATCTTCTTTTGTGTTCCACAGAAGAATTGTGGGTTTGAAATTATGAATTTACATTTTTGGGTGAACTTTTCCTTTAAGTATGTTTCAGGCCAGATGCAATATGACAAGCAATTTCTCTGTCCACACTGTCCACATCACTGCTGTGTAATGTGACACAATCCTAGCCAGGCAGAAGATATTTGATGTTAATGTGCGGTTATGTGGAGCGTTAGGACACAGTGTCCTAAGAAAAAACAAAAAGAGGGACAGGAATCCAATAACAGAGCTGGAATGATACATGTGTGCGCTCACAGCGGTTACTAATGAAAGGAAAGGTGTTAAAACAGTCACAACAGCTGGGCAAACAAGCAGGAGTGGGAATCCAGGTCAGTAATATGATGTGGTGTCACAGTACATAAATCTCTGCTGGGTAGAGAGGGAAGGCGAGCGGGGAGGAGGAACGGAGCAGTTGATAGGTGCAGTGGTGGGCCTCAGCTGCACTTTCACTTGTTAAGCTTGTTTGCTTTGCATTGCATTGCCTGCCCTGGGGCCACTGCCTTCACATGGGCTGCCTACGCCTCTCTCTCTCTTCACTGCCGTCTTTGTGTGCCATGCACGGCACTCCACCTCAACTAAAACAAAAAAATAAATTAATAAATAACACAAATGAAGGGCAACATGGGGCATGTGCCATGCAAATGAGAATGCTGAAAAAACAATCAGTGGAGCTGAGAATTTTGTCTTGGGCCTTGAGTTACAACAATAAAAGACAAGAACAAAACCCTTTTGGCTTCTCAGCCCAACTTCTGATGGTAAATTGTCCACTGAGATAAAAAGACAGATTTATTTTTTTTATTAGGTGATTTGAATCTCTTTGATTTGATTCTCTCACTCTGCTGACGTCCGTGAGAGGCAGACTAACATTCTTTATGATCATGGTTGCAAAATTAACACAGGACTCCAGCCAAATATGGGTATTTTTCCACAGCAGATTGTATTGTAATAATGTACTTATGTTGCAGCAAGTCATTGATTTTGATTACGCTTTTCAGAAAAAGAAAAACGAATTTGATTGGCTGTTAGTCCCAATCTTTAGTGCCATTCATGGGAGCACCGCAAATGTACAACCGTTTACTTTATTTTGCTCAATTGCTAATAATTTTGGATATGTTCAAATAAATAAATAAACACACCGGAATGTTTGTAAACATCCAGTAGCCTATAAATGAAGAAACGGATAATTTGTTATATTCTATGCAGATATTAGGAAAACTAAGAAAGCTTGTTTCCGCCATGGGATAAAAAAAAAAAAGGTACCTGTGACTTTAAATCTCAGAATTCAAAAAAAAAAATTTCTCAGAATTGCGGGTTTAATGTCTCCCAATTCTTTTTTTCTCAGAATTGTGAGAAAAAGTCTGAACTGTGATAAAAAAAAAATGTTGCAATTACCTTTTTTATTATTTTATGTTATTTTATGGCATGGCATGACATGACAGACACAGGCTTATGCATAGAAAACTTTACAGTTCAACAACAAAAAAATTAATATTGGTAGTTCCGGAACTAGTCAGTGTTTTTGAAGGATTACATTGAATGAATATGCAATTATTGACTTATTCATGAAGACAGCTTGTTATTTTGTTCCTGAATGAATTAGCGATTTTGTTCACTCATAGAGTCACATGTTTCATTCCTGAATGACTCATCATTTTTGAACGAATCAGTTGAACAACATATTCAATCATCAACTGTATCAATGTAACTTACAGAAAGAGTCACTGAGAGAAAGCTTTTCACTTTTTGCACTTTTATTTATTCATCTTTTAAGTTTAAAGTTATATAAAAGAGAATTCAAACAAAAAAGGGAAGTTGAAGTTTCTTGTTTTTAACTGGGAAAAAATGGCTGGTAAAAATTCTGCAAAAAAAAAAAAAAAGTGAATTTCACACCCTGCTTATAATGATGTAAAGCAATAGAGTGCAATATCTAAAAGGGTACAGTAACATATTTACTCATCAAAGCCAGTTTTTATTAGCATTTGGCACTTGTAGAGTGGTAATTTTTCATCCCTGACAAAAAATGTGAGCCGGAATTTACAACGACCGACACTACAACTCTGCCCGTGGTGAGGAACGTGAGTGGAACACATATTTGATTAATGAAATATGGATCTCCTGCAGGCATGATCATCACTGGGACATAAATCAAACCCCAGGACAGATCAGTGGGCGCTCGCTGCCTGCATGGTTGTAGTAAAACGCAACGTGAAGAAATTACAGGAGTCCTCGATGTTACACTTCTTCAACCTATTGTGCTATGATATGCAGGCTTACATATCAATAAATAACAATTCAAAGTAGAACTTCAGGGTGTGTTTATATGACTTGTTGTGAATAAAACTGGAATTTTTTCACATTGTTCTCCAACAAAGACAATATGGCAGAGCTTTGTCTAGAACCTCATCTGTTAACAGATGTTTCTCAGCATGCCTTTGGAAACTCCCTGAAGCACCCATTGAAGCGGCGGTTTAAATTACAGAGCCATATCAAACCACAAAAAAAAAACAAAGAACACTATTTTCTCTGGAGTCCACTGAAGAGATTTCCTCTAATGTGTTCTTTTCACTGGTTGCTATGTGAACCAAAGGGACCACAAATCTCATCTCCTCATCGCGATGTGGATCAATAATGAGAAACCGAGCGCACAGCACATATTTTGGGAAAAGAGGGTGCCATTGTTCTACATTAGACATTTAGTCACAGATGAGGCTGTCTGATTACACTTGCTAGATTTAAATAGATTGCTCCTGTCTCGGAGAATGTTTCTCGCGGGGCCGTGTTTGATATAACACCCATTGCCACTTTTTCCATATTGCTTTCTTGCAGAATGCCAGTGTGAATAGATATGACGGATATTAAAAACATGTTTTTGATGTCTTACACAGAAATTAGATATAGCTCTGACTGAGATATATGATAGTGAAACACCTAAAGGAAGCATATTTGTCCAGGCCTGGTCCTCTCTCGTCTTTCACTGTCGTCCCTCCTCCTTTTTATCCTTCCAGAGCTCCTCCGTGAGACTCGAGACCGGTGAGTGGCGCAGGTGTCGCTCATTATCAATTACTCCACCGGCCTCGCTCCGTTCCCACGGCTCTCGGTCCCGCCCCTCTCGTCACAATCTTCTTTTGTGTTCCACAGAAGAATTGTGGGTTTGAAATTATGAATTTACATTTTTGGGTGAACTTTTCCTTTAAGTATGTTTCAGGCCAGATGCAATATGACAAGCAATTTCTCTGTCCACACTGTCCACATCACTGCTGTGTAATGTGACACAATCCTAGCCAGGCAGAAGATATTTGATGTTAATGTGCGGTTATGTGGAGCGTTAGGACACAGTGTCCTAAGAAAAAACAAAAAGAGGGACAGGAATCCAATAACAGAGCTGGAATGATACATGTGTGCGCTCACAGCGGTTACTAATGAAAGGAAAGGTGTTAAAACAGTCACAACAGCTGGGCAAACAAGCAGGAGTGGGAATCCAGGTCAGTAATATGATGTGGTGTCACAGTACATAAATCTCTGCTGGGTAGAGAGGGAAGGCGAGCGGGGAGGAGGAACGGAGCAGTTGATAGGTGCAGTGGTGGGCCTCAGCTGCACTTTCACTTGTTAAGCTTGTTTGCTTTGCATTGCATTGCCTGCCCTGGGGCCACTGCCTTCACATGGGCTGCCTACGCCTCTCTCTCTCTTCACTGCCGTCTTTGTGTGCCATGCACGGCACTCCACCTCAACTAAAACAAAAAAATAAATTAATAAATAACACAAATGAAGGGCAACATGGGGCATGTGCCATGCAAATGAGAATGCTGAAAACACAATCAGTGGAGCTGAGAATTTTGTCTTGGGCCTTGAGTTACAACAATAAAAGACAAGAACAAAACCCTTTTGGCTTCTCAGCCCAACTTCTGATGGTAAATTGTCCACTGAGATAAAAAGACAGATTTATTTTTTTTATTAGGTGATTTGAATCTCTTTGATTTGATTCTCTCACTCTGCTGACGTCCGTGAGAGGCAGACTAACATTCTTTATGATCATGGTTGCAAAATTAACACAGGACTCCAGCCAAATATGGGTATTTTTCCACAGCAGATTGTATTGTAATAATGTACTTATGTTGCAGCAAGTCATTGATTTTGATTACGCTTTTCAGAAAAAGAAAAACGAATTTGATTGGCTGTTAGTCCCAATCTTTAGTGCCATTCATGGGAGCACCGCAAATGTACAACCGTTTACTTTATTTTGCTCAATTGCTAATAATTTTGGATATGTTCAAATAAATAAATAAACACACCGGAATGTTTGTAAACATCCAGTAGCCTATAAATGAAGAAACGGATAATTTGTTATATTCTATGCAGATATTAGGAAAACTAAGAAAGCTTGTTTCCGCCATGGGATAAAAAAAAAAAAGGTACCTGTGACTTTAAATCTCAGAATTCAAAAAAAAAAATTTCTCAGAATTGCGGGTTTAATGTCTCCCAATTCTTTTTTTCTCAGAATTGTGAGAAAAAGTCTGAACTGTGATAAAAAAAAAAATGTTGCAATTACCTTTTTTATTATTTTATGTTATTTTATGGCATGGCATGACATGACAGACACAGGCTTATGCATAGAAAACTTTACAGTTCAACAACAAAAAAATTTATATTGGTAGTTCCGGAACTAGTCAGTGTTTTTGAAGGATTACATTGAATGAATATGCAATTATTGACTTATTCATGAAGACAGCTTGTTATTTTGTTCCTGAATGAATTAGCGATTTTGTTCACTCATAGAGTCACATGTTTCATTCCTGAATGACTCATCATTTTTGAACGAATCAGTTGAACAACATATTCAATCATCAACTGTATCAATGTAACTTACAGAAAGAGTCACTGAGAGAAAGCTTTTCACTTTTTGCACTTTTATTTATTCATCTTTTAAGTTTAAAGTTATATAAAAGAGAATTCAAACAAAAAAGGGAAGTTGAAGTTTCTTGTTTTTAACTGGGAAAAAATGGCTGGTAAAAATTCTGCAAAAAAAAAAAAAAAGTGAATTTCACACCCTGCTTATAATGATGTAAAGCAATAGAGTGCAATATCTAAAAGGGTACAGTAACATATTTACTCATCAAAGCCAGTTTTTATTAGCATTTGGCACTTGTAGAGTGGTAATTTTTCATCCCTGACAAAAAATGTGAGCCGGAATTTACAACGACCGACACTACAACTCTGCCCGTGGTGAGGAACGTGAGTGGAACACATATTTGATTAATGAAATATGGATCTCCTGCAGGCATGATCATCACTGGGACATAAATCAAACCCCAGGACAGATCAGTGGGCGCTCGCTGCCTGCATGGTTGTAGTAAAACGCAACGTGAAGAAATTACAGGAGTCCTCGATGTTACACTTCTTCAACCTATTGTGCTATGATATGCAGGCTTACATATCAATAAATAACAATTCAAAGTAGAACTTCAGGGTGTGTTTATATGACTTGTTGTGAATAAAACTGGAATTTTTTCACATTGTTCTCCAACAAAGACAATATGGCAGAGCTTTGTCTAGAACCTCATCTGTTAACAGATGTTTCTCAGCATGCCTTTGGAAACTCCCTGAAGCACCCATTGAAGCGGCGGTTTAAATTACAGAGCCATATCAAACCACAAAAAAAAAACAAAGAACACTATTTTCTCTGGAGTCCACTGAAGAGATTTCCTCTAATGTGTTCTTTTCACTGGTTGCTATGTGAACCAAAGGGACCACAAATCTCATCTCCTCATCGCGATGTGGATCAATAATGAGAAACCGAGCGCACAGCACATATTTTGGGAAAAGAGGGTGCCATTGTTCTACATTAGACATTTAGTCACAGATGAGGCTGTCTGATTACACTTGCTAGATTTAAATAGATTGCTCCTGTCTCGGAGAATGTTTCTCGCGGGGCCGTGTTTGATATAACACCCATTGCCACTTTTTCCATATTGCTTTCTTGCAGAATGCCAGTGTGAATAGATATGACGGATATTAAAAACATGTTTTTGATGTCTTACACAGAAATTAGATATAGCTCTGACTGAGATATATGATAGTGAAACACCTAAAGGAAGCATATTTGGATGGATGGATAAATAAATTGCAAACCCATAAAATATTTAATTCAATTTTTTATTTAATTAAAATGTATACAATTCCTTTTGTTTAT
>NW_015645538.1:1498249-1499078 GCF_001515625.1 Sinocyclocheilus rhinocerous
TGTTATTTGGGAAATCAATATTAAAATAAAGGCCTGTAACAACATAAGAGTATTTTTAATTGGGCAAGAGTATTTTAAATGAGCATCAACTTTGACTGGGACTTAGGATAGTAATATGAAGCCTACAGGAAGTTCAGCCCCATTGGGGTAATTAAAATGTAAAATTAAAATATTTTTCAAATGTATTTTTAATTCATGCAATTTTTTTTTTATTTCCCTTTTGTGTTCTTTGGGAAATAAATAACAGCATAAAGGTTTTGAAACATCATGAGGCTGAGTAAATAATGACAGTATTTTCACTTTGGGGAGTACTATCTCTTTAAATGAATATCATTTGATCTTACATGCAGAAATGATGAATTTATATCTCTGTGTGGGATTGAGGATAGTAATATGAAGCCTACAGGAAGTACAGCCTCATTTGGGTGGAGAGGTGAGAGTACTGTACGGCCGTGTGATATGAAAACTTCAAGCGAGTTAGCAGTCGTGAAATGTGGGCGAGAGATCCCTTTGCCTCTGAGACACTAAGCACAGAATGAGATTAGAAAGAAAGATTACACCTCTCCTTCTGCCTCATTTCAGCAGGGACCATCATCACCAGAAAATAGCACTTAACTTGACACATAGTACAATCAGAGTCATGCACACCATAGAGACTCTCCATTGAGCTGAGTTAAGACTAAGAAATATTTAATAATAAATTAATTAATTAATTTAAAATGAGTCTGTCAGTTTAACGTGTTAATTTAATACAATTAATTGTATAAACAACTGTGTATAAAAAGAAAGAATTAGCACATTTAATAAGGGATTTTCCACTAATCACCCT
>NW_015645538.1:1499413-1500164 GCF_001515625.1 Sinocyclocheilus rhinocerous
TATATATATATATACAGTATATACGCCTTGAAGCTATTCAATACATTCCATACATGTCCCCCTTTCTGCCTCTGTATTTTTAGGCATGTTGCCTCTCCCATATATGAGCCCCTGAAGCATAATCAATTACATTCTCTGAACATGTCATACTTTTATTTCTAGCTCCTATTTTAGGGAAAATGTCCTTTTCCATATATGAGGGTATTCCATGCAGTTTTAAATAGTTCACTATGTTGTAAGCACACTGCAGTCCTCACACAAACAGTCAAATATATAATAGTACATAATAGTAGAATCATTTTCTCTATAGCTATATTTCTTTTTATTATATTTAATCAAGATTAATGACTACATTCCACAAGACCACTAATCAAAATGATTCTATTATTTATTTTTCATTTCATGTCATAATGTTTTTTTTTTCTTTGCCTCTGAGACACTAAGCACAGAATGAGATTAGAACGAAAGATTACACCTCTCCTTCTGCCTCATTTCAGCAGGGACCATCATCACCAGAAAATAGCACTTAACTTGACACATAGTACAATCAGAGTCATGCACACCATAGAGACTCTCCATTGAGCTGAGTTAAGACTAAGAAATATTTAATAATAAATTAATTAATTAATTTAAAATGAGTCTGTCAGTTTAACGTGTTAATTTAATACAATTAATTGTATAAACAACTGTGTATAAAAAGAAAGAATTAGCACATTTAATAAGGGATTTTCCACTAATCACCCTACAAAAA
>NW_015645538.1:1501094-1501883 GCF_001515625.1 Sinocyclocheilus rhinocerous
TGTATATATATATATATATATATATATTAATATATTTCTTTGACCGCTCTAATAAAAAATATTGAATTGCACCCATTTCTGTGAAAGCTGGACAACGGCTTTATGACTTTAGGAAGAGAGTTTTGGAATATTTTTGAAGGAAGGAAGGAAGGACGGAATGAAGAAAGAGAAAGAAAGAAAGAAAGAAAGAAAGAAAGAAAGAAAGAAAGTGACAGAGATGGAGAGAAAGAAAGATAGTCCTTGACAGCTAGGTGTCTGTCGTGCATTTTTCTTTGTCTCATGTCAGAGAGAAACTGTGAAATGTTCTCTCTTTCTGCTGTTGCCTGACATGCCAGAGCTTGAGAGAGATAATTCAGCTGGCTCTGAGACCTTCACTGGTCAGAATGCTACAGCTTATTGAGGGTTTGAGATGTTTGCAATACTGCACTCAGCTGCTGTTGAATAACCAGACCATCATTGTACATCACAATGAAAGTAATTGAATGCAAGTTTCTAAATTGAATGTACATTACATTTTTTTAGAGTGAAGTTTATATAGCTTTGAATTGAAATGTTTTATATCATTATTTTATATTATTAATTTATGCAGAGTGGGGTCCAAACATCTCTGGAATCTTTCTTGTTGGAAAATTTGCTCTTAAAGTCGTGGAGGTTTTGAAACCAAAATATAGACTTTAATAACAAAGTAACAAAGCCAAGTTATGTTTGACAAGAAAACTCCGGAATCCAGTTATGCACTTACAGTATATATATATATATATATATATATATATATATATATATATACAA
>NW_015645538.1:1502063-1523729 GCF_001515625.1 Sinocyclocheilus rhinocerous
TATATATATATATACAGTATATACGCCTTGAAGCTATTCAATACATTCCATACATGTCCCCCTTTCTGCCTCTGTATTTTTAGGCATGTTGCCTCTCCCATATATGAGCCCCTGAAGCATAATCAATTACATTCTCTGAACATGTCATACTTTTATTTCTAGCTCCTATTTTAGGGAAAATGTCCTTTTCCATATATGAGGGTATTCCATGCAGTTTTAAATAGTTCACTATGTTGTAAGCACACTGCAGTCCTCACACAAACAGTCAAATATATAATAGTACATAATAGTAGAATCATTTTCTCTATAGCTATATTTCTTTTTATTATATTTAATCAAGATTAATGACTACATTCCACAAGACCACTAATCAAAATGATTCTATTATTTATTTTTCATTTCATGTCATAATGTTTTTTTTTTCTCATTTCCCCCTCTAATCCGAAAAATAAAAAAATTAACAAATAATCAATCAATCTTTTAGAGTTTCAATGTGGACTCATATGATTTATTTTCTATTATTTATTTATGTATATCCAGAATTAGTTTAATACTGTGGTTAAATTTTCAGTGTGGATTATTATTATTATTATTATTATTATTAAGAATAAAGAGAAAGGTGTTTAAAGCATTGCCGTATAGAACATGCATCCAAATAGTAAATGTCCATGCTTTATTACAAATCTATCAATCTGAAATTGTGTTATTTGAGACAGCCATCTTATTTTTATACAAAGATATAAACATCAAACATAAAACATGAATATAAAAGACCATTTTAATAGTCTAATAGTCATTCCAGGCTCTAAGATGGCCATAAAACTAAATTAGGGGAATATGTTTTCATGCATAAATCATAAGTATGTTATTTAAAACTACTATTAAATTAAATGTCAGCATAACAATGAAAAACAAAAACAGTTTGGCCATTTCTAATTATATAACATAACAAAGTTGGAGTGAAATAAGTCCTTATACAGCTTGCCAAACACTGTGGCTGGTCTTTTATCTACAAGAGTTAATTTTAGTGCCAGCGCTCCTGCTGACAGAGCTGAATGGATACGGACCCAAACTTGCTCTTCGTTTTATACTATATTAGAAAAAACACACACACACACACACACACACAAATGTTTGAGGTAATGCAGGCGAGGTCTTTCCTTCTCTTCATAAATAAGCCTGAGCTAAACAGGCAAGTGATATTCAGCACCATGGAGAGTGGTACTCTCTCACATGCCACATGCTGAGCTGAATTCACAACAGTTGCACCGCTTCTGCAGTCAAAACCTGCATCATTCACCAACCGTGGAAATCCAGTTTAAAGGAATACATCACCCAAAAATGAAACTCTGCTGAAAATTTACTCACCTTCAGGCCATCCAAAATGTAGATGAGTTTGCTTCTTCATCTAAACAGATTCAGAGAAATATGGCATTACATCACTTGCTCAGCCATGGATCCTCTGCGCTGAATGGGTGCTGTCAGAATTTTTTTTAACTTCAAATTGTTGCTTACAGATAAAATATGAGCCCTGTATCCATAATATTTCTTTCTCCACTAAAACAGTCATCTTGTCTGAATCAAGAGAGAAATATGCTCAAGCACCTTTTTCATGTGAAAACATGACCGCAGTTCTAAACAAATATATCTGTGGATTTTGATGTGTGAAGACAACAAGGAATGGACTTTTTCACTGGAGGAAGCATTATTATGGATTATGGTCTCATGGAAGCAACAGTTAAATGATAAAATATCTTAATGATGGATTTGATTGTAGATTTATACTTCACAAGACATTAATCGATGGACTGGAGTTGTGTGGATTGCTTGTGGATTATTGTGATGTTTTTATCAGCTGTTTGGACTCTCATTCTGACGGCACCCTTTCACTGCAGAGGATCCATTGGAGAGCAAGTGATGTAAATGTCTCCAAGTCTTTTCTGATGAAGAAAAAAACTCATCTACATCTTGAATGGCCATTTTTGGCAAATTTTCATTTTTGGTTAAACTATTCCTATAACTAGTCGCTAAATACGCATCAAGTACAAATACATGACATTATATTTTTTACTAATAGTACACATAGTTTGATCATATAAGTACTGCACATGTAAGAAAAGCTCAATGAAGTACCAATCACATTTCATTTCCTTTACTCATTTGCTGACACATAACGGCATTCGCACGAGCAGGTGTTCACCCCACCTCTGGAGATGCCTCGGTAAAGGCTGATGATGATGATGAAAAGAGTTCTTTGCTCTAATGAAAGCCACAGTGCTCTAATGTCTAAAACAGGTTGGAGCGTAAGTAAGGATCATGCACCCTGTGGAGCCCAGCACAGCGCCGGTAAATACTTTCCCGGCCCTCGCATTATTGTTCTCGGGGTGAGCCTGGGCTAATGTTGATTGGCTCTGTTTGCGCTGATGTGCCATTTCCCAGCTGGCTAGCCTTGTTTCCCAGCTCACTTTGATGGTGAGCCAACGATGATGGGGGCCTGCGTTCTCTCGCGCCTGGATGAGCACGTTTTGAAAAGCGGGCCAAGACGCTGTGCGTCTTGAGCCACCTTCATTGTTTCGATTCTGATATATTTGTGTTCTGTAAAATCGCATCAGCACAACGGCAGTAATGCTCATTGACTGGGATTACGACGGATGCTTTCCTGAAAAACACAAACTATGTTTCAACACAGTGGCCACTCAAAACAACAGTGTGCTGCTCCAAATGTGACTATGAAAAATGGCACTTTCAAATGAATTTTCCATGTTTGCTGTAAACAAACATTTTTTTCGAGAGCAGCAGCAGTCCTTATGTGTTTGGAGCGTGTCTGTGCCGTATGTGGCTGTTCTAATTTTAAATGCTCTCTAAACTGTGCCTGTGATGTTACTCAAGGCAAAATAGAAAAGCAACTGAAGCTCCAAACTGTAAGGGAAGGTGAAACATGAACATTTGTGTGAAAAACACAGGATAGAACTAATCAGAAAAAAAAATATTAGTTATATATAACCTCTCAGGGTTTTACAAAATACAAACTTGAAACTGGTGAAAGCACAGCATGATGTAAGGTTATAAGCACATTGCACAAAAACAATAACATAAGGGAGGAAAACACATACTTTCCCTGTCACACACACTGGCTGGAGGCGTTGATAGGACTTTAGGACTTCAGGGAAACATGGCGGAAGGATGAATGTGAAAGAGAGCAATGCTTATCGCTGAACTGCAGCACCTCTCAGAAGGAACTCAAGGAATGTTCCAGAAGCACAAGTGCAAAGTGACTTTGGAGGGAATGGAGGAAAGCAGACAGCTAAACTGATGAAAGTGTCCTATTACAGCACTGCTCTGCCTTCAATATTTAACATTAATCTATCTTTCTTTTCATTAATAAGCTAAAAATATATATTTTTGAGTATACATAATATAAAAATATATTATTTTTATATACAGTAGATAGAATTATTATTCTATCACTTTATGTAGAATAATATAGAAATGTTTCAGATTGTATATATATCAAATTTTAAATATTTGAAAATGCAATTATAGTATTAATACGACATACTATCTTATTTCTGTGGAAATGTTTGGTCCACTAGGTGAAAGAGAGAGGAGAAAAATTATCAACAGAGCTGTCAGTGCATGCCCTGCATCCATTACTATGAAAGATCACAAGTTGTGCAGATTTATTCAGGGTAGGTGAGTTGAGAATGAGCACATGCCAAATCATTTTAAATGGTCAGCAAACACAGCCTTTCTTGAAGACCAAGACGATTCCAAACACGTCAAGAAGGACTGTGAAAAGCCTCTTAATTCTGAACAAAAGACCGTCTGTGTGTGTCTCTCTCAGTCCTTTAGAGAGAATAAATAAAATCCAAAAATGATTAAGGATGTAACATTAAGAATAAAGCATTCTCATTTAAGCTATAATGTCTGAAAGATGTGATGGCACAAAGAGGATGCACGTTTGCAATCTGCCGATAGATGCAGACGGCCAAATAGTTTCCCAGCATAATAGTTTTGTCGATGCAGAAAAATATTGAGTCCTGAAGCTTTGAAGACTGTATGAACTTTGTCCTAACGGACTTCCCTCAGTCCATTACAAGAAAGGCTATGAAAGAGGATTAGTTGATGAGCTAGAGTACTAACAGACCCATTTTCAGTCTGAAATTTTTAATTCTCTTTTAAATGCATCCACTGAAACAATTATGTGTACTGTCAGCCTTTTCCTCTCCAACTGGACTGAATAAATACATATGAACGACAACTGGCCTCTTGCAATTGGTGCCTAAATTTAGAAATCCTTAAAAATCAATCAAGATAGTTTAATGTTACAGTATATCTGATGACTGTGCATACATTTGTTCTTCATCCCCTCTCTAGGCCTGCCTCATCAATTTGAGTTCACCTCCGCCTTAAACCTATGATTCCATGAAGACCACTATCTCCATCGGTTTATTGACAGTCCACAAACTGAATACAGATGAAGGGCTTAAGTGTCCCTCATTATGGTTACATGGAGCCTGTGCTCTTAAGGAAGTTGGCTTAAAGTTCAAGTACTGCGATCTCCTTACCAACAGCACCAGTGGATTCTATTCATCCGCTCCTGTAGCAGAATGGTGAACAAAATTCAGAATTTAAAAAGCAACAAATACTTTTTACATTTCAATTAAATTTTTTAATTTGAACTGAGGTAGCTAGAATATAATTTGGTATTATATATAAACGTACACATAACATTTGGGCTATTTCCAAAAACATGAGATATGAATTTATATACACTACTGTTCAAAAGTTTGGTTTTTGAATACCGATATTACTGGTACTACAGATTTGTTTTTTGTTTTTTTGTTTGTCTGTTTGTTTGTTTGTTTTTAAGAAATTAATACTTAAGGATGATTATTTTGATCAAAAGTGACTGTAAGTACATTTATAATGTTACAAAAGATTTCCATTTCAAACAAATGCTGTTAATATATATATATATATATATATATATATACAAAGTAACTGTTTTCAACATGAACAAGAATAAAGGCCGGTGTAATGATATGAATCGCATTTTAAAATATATTAAAATAACAGTTTTAATGTATTAATTTATTAATATAAACAGTCCAATCCAACCCTATTACAACCCTAAAATGTGACCCTGGAGCACAAAACCAGTCTTAAGTAGCACGGGTATATTTGTAGCAATAGCCAAAAATACATTGTATGGGTCAAAATTATCGATTTTTATTTTATGCCAAAAATCATTAGGATATTAAGTAAAGATCATGTTCCATGAAGATATTTAGCAAATTTCCTACTGTAGATATATCAAAACTTAGTTTTAATTAGTAACATGCATTGCTAAGGACTTCATTTGGACAACTTTAAAAGGCTCAAATAGTTGTATCTCGGCCAAATATTGTCCTATCCTAACAATCCATACATTAATGGAAAGCTTATTTATTCATAGCTTTCAGATGATATATAAATCTCAATTTCGAAAAATTGACAATTAAGACTGGTTTTGTGGTCCAGAGTCACAAATGTTATTCAAACTATGAATTAATATGCCTGAAAAGACATGTTGGAATACGATTTTCTAGTTAAATTTAATGTGAGTGTACCAAATGTCAATTTACATGCATAATAAAGCTAAAAATGGAGCCAAATACTGTCTGAAACTTGTGCTTTTCGAGCACAACTCTTGCTGAATATTTCTTGCAAAATTCAAAAAGATTCTTCCTCACTTAAAATAACTTAAAATAACACCAATGTATCCTTAAAAAAAAAACCACACACACATACTGTGTGATGACAGGTCCTGGAACTTCACAACAAACCTCTCAGGATAAAGTCTATACCGGTAAACTTGACACTACAGTGACTGTCACACTATTTTAGTTTCCCAACAGCTCATTAAACAAACATGAGGGTCTGACTCAAAACAGGGCATATTTGGGCTATAATTCCACATGGTAGTCTGAGTGGAAGTGATTATTTATAAATTATTGCCACCCCTACCATAGCTTTGGCTCCTGAAGTACACTGTTGCAGAAATCCTTTAATTAATGTATCGGGGGCTTTGGAAGAACAGGGATGTCTGACTCAAAGAGGCAAATTAAAAGCAACGAAGTGCAGAAGGCATGTAGCGACTGACATTAAAGCCATGCAGCATGGATGTCATTACATATGGAGACTAGATCAATATAAGTGAAGATGAAAAAAGAAAACCCTTCAAGCATTGCAAACAACTGGTGAGCATTCGCACAACATTTCAGCAACCTTTTTGTGTGTGTATGTGTGTATCAGTGAATGAGCTCCACCACTGAGAACTGCTGTACGTATATGAAAGCAATCGCACTGCTGGAATACATCGGCCTTATACTGTGACGGCAGGCGGAGTCAAGGTGGAAGGGGAGAGGGTCGAAAAGAGGCAAGTATACATTGGAATGACAGAGGCCGAAAAGCAGGGGGCAACATCTCGAAGGGCATTGTGCACCATCTCCAGCTGGAGCACTTGACATTTAAACTAGGGTCTGGAAATCCCAAAGGAAAGGCTCCACATATCTTTAGATGTGTGTAAGGGTGCTTGAATGAAAACATCAGTATGATTCAACATTAAGTGTGCAGCCTCTGCAGGGCTGACATTTGCGTTTAAAGACATAAGTAATCCCTGAGATATTTCTCATACCTACAATCAAGATATGCGGAGATGTGAAAGGTGCCACATTCGATAATGGAGGAATAAAGGCCTATCCTACCAAAGGCCTTCAGCACAAAAGCATGCACAACAAGATTTTTAATCAAAGAGCCCAAAATATCAAACTGCAAGTGGCATTGTTTAATTCAGACATCAGGTTATTTTTTTCAGTTATTCTAATGGGATACAATTCATTTAGCTCTATAAACTTTGTAGCATTTAACAGTATGCAATATAAAAATAATTAGCATTAGGCTATTTAACATTAACAGAAAATGACTAATTGATAAAGACAATCACTGGTAAGTTTCTCAGTGTATAAGTGATTTGAATGAATCGGTTGAGTGTTTGATTCAATGATTCACTTATAAAGACAGTTGCTTGTGTCTTTCCTGAATGAATGAATGTTGAATTAATCACTCAATGATTCACTCATTTTTGCCACTTCCTGGAGCAACAATGTTCTACTATTCATTGATATGTAAAGCATCAAAGAGATAGTATACTCAACAATGACAATTATGTCATCATTTACTCATCCTTATTAAGGAAGTCAATGGGAACCAAAACTGTTTGGTTACCAACATTCTTCAAAATCTGCTTCGCACATAAATACATTGAGGTTTATTATTCAAGATAAGTATTATTCTGCAAACTAAATAAATAATATATAATTCCCTTATTAGTTTTCCCCTCTTTAGCTTAATGTGTTTACCTCTATAAGCGTGCAGCCCTATGACTGGATTTTTCTACAGAAAACATTCTGTATGTTTTTGGATGTGGTTAGATTTTAATTTATATTTTTGTGTTGGACTTGGTTCGATCATTCAAGAACCTACTTGTTTTGTACATATACATTTTACGTATATCTGACATTAAGATCTAGTTAATGTTTGTATAGATCCAATTAAGCGGCATCAATCGCTACTTTGTGTGCACAAGATAATTATGCCACGAGAAGCTACAACGAGCAGCTGCGCACCCCTTTATAATACATACACAATAGATAATAACAGCCTGTGGGGTCTCAGCGGTGGTGTGAAGCAACTAAACACACAGACTTGAGGAAAGTCACAAATGAATGTAAATAATGGGTCAAATTACACCTTGCACCTCATACGTGTAATTTCCAGAACAAACTAATTTTCTCGGATGTGAGAAACAAGGGTGACAATGTAAAGCGTAGGAGGACAGACAGATCCTCGGCATCTTGAAGAGGGCCTGATCTGAGAAAACTTTAATGAGCCCACAGATGTGACTTGGTCTGACTGCTAGAAATCAAATTATTACAGAAATCTATGCACGGTCATGGCCGCCTCCTTACTGTTGTAGAATGGCAATTTTTTTTGACAGGTTGTAAGAGGTGAGGCACTAGTTCCTGTCACCACTCACTCAAAACTGCACTCCAACGAAAAGCCAATTAGCCAAGGAGCCTCGTAGAAAATGAAAAGGGAGTATTTTTCATTCCTAATTATTGGTCGTATCAGCAAAGTAATTTAAGAAATGCCAAATGTCACCACAGGGCAGCTGGGAAAAAAAGGGTGATGCTGTGAGTTCTGGGCTACTAGAATAGAGAAAAGTTTATCCCTTATTACAAAAAATACTTACAGTGCAGCCTTTTACTTTATGCAACCACTGGCGATAATTACGCCTGCCAAATCTGTGGAACTTCTGAAAAATGTCAAACGTTCTCTTGGTAATTAGAGGGATTTGTGTCTTACCGCAGACTAGCAGCGAAACCCTTTTATTCCTTCAGACGTTCACACATGCTTGTGTTGGTGTGTGATTTCTCTATTGTTGTTATGCGATGCGGATACGGAGCTCTTATTGTTTGCTTCATCTTTGATTCTACTACTAAGTTTATTATGTTATCAAACACAGCAGTGCACCGACTGACAGGGGTGTAAAGTGGGTGCACACTGTGTGATTTGTTGTCTTTTGCGATTGTTGCTTGTCAGATTGTATGATACCATCTCAGTGTGATCTTGGTGAAAAGTAAAGATAGAATGTGTGACATCAATGCTTTTGTATTTCAGATTGTACAATATTCATGAAATAGTACCACACAAACCCAACCAAGCCCTTGTGCTTATGTTAGCAATGTTATGATTAAAATAACTAGGTGTAATTTGCACAGTATACATTTTTGCATTTAAAACATGAGATGCAGGGCAGTGGAATGGAAAAGATATGTTGAGGTTAAGGTTTAGAGAGATGTTTTTTATAAAGTTGAACTTTTAACTTAAGCAAGATGCTTTTGCCAGAAAGACTCGCTCCTATATCCCAAGTTTTTTTTTTTTTTTTCAACTGCAAATATAAATATTCACATTAAAAAACGTACTAGCAAAATAACATAAATTCAAGAATTCGTAAAAATACACAATTTATCTATGGATCGGAAATTATAATCGAAAAAATAAACATTCAAACATGATTTTCATGGTATCTATAAAGTTCAAAAGTTACTTTATTATTCAGCCACTCCCTTTTGTGTTTTCCAGGAGAAATGGAAAATGAATTTTAATCTTTCCAAATTAAATCCAAAAGTCTCAGAACTCCTCCTTGACTGCACTGCAGTAAAAGACAAAATACATTACTTGCATTACATATTTGAGAATGGGAATATCAGATATTTTACTATCTATTAACAAGATGTGTCTCCATAGAAATATGAATACGATGTGTTCTAAAATAGTTCACATTAAAATACATAAGCATATATATATATATATATATATATATATATATGTAGGCAAGTATCCTAATGAAATATTTTTTTGCAAGCAACATATAGCCTATATCAGTCATGTATTTTATGATATAGTAGATATTTTACAAGTGACAGATTTTTTTCTGAAGGGCTCTAAAAAGCGTGAAATAGACTTTTTTCCTGTCTGCTGCATTTGACGTCATAGCTCATACGCTGGAAATATAGTTGGTAAGGGCTTGGGACTTGGCATTTTATTCTGATAATATTGAATTCAATAAAGTGTGACAAAAAACATTTAAATAACATAAAAAATATATATCTAACCAGTAAACACAAGCTTTACTAAAGTTTACACAATGTTGGAATAAATAAAAAGAAATAATGCGCTGGTACAGGTTTCTGCCAATAACCTCCATCTTTACAATGGCCTAGAGTCTGGAAACTGACTGACGGCTGGCTCTGTGGCTCTGCGGACAAATGTATCTCGATGATGAGAGTGGTTGTGTTTCCAGACACCTGCTGCTGACATGATAATTACAACTCCACCTGCTCATCTTCTCCCCCTTACTAGCTATTGATTAGCCTTCATAGTTGAGACACATGTATTCTGGTCTGTTCTCACAACAACACAGAGCCATAGTAATTAAAGCACTGAAAGTGCATTAAACCTTTTAACAAGACCAATAATATTATTTATAAAGCCTCACTTATACTTAAACAATAAGTAGTAGCTTTGTGAACACTAGCTTAGCCAGACAATAATAATAAATCATGACGCAATTATATATAGTCGTTATAACTCTCTCCCTCAGCCAGTCTTTGGCCTTTCGAAGCCTGTTGAATCATATAAATTCTGATGATAGGTTGTTCTTTCCTCTGTGGAGTAAAAGTGATTCCAAAAACTTTTCCAGCCTTATTAGACTTGCAGCCCTCTGCAGGTACAGAAGAAAACGACTACAGTACGCAAACAGCTGGAACAAAGTCATCCTCGTCTAACATCGTTCAAGGCATGAATCCAAGCCTTTCACAACAAAACTATAAAAAAGTCCCCATTCAAATAAAGTAATATTTTAAAAGGCCACAGGAGATCACATTAGCCTTCAGCATCGTGTCATGAGCTACCGTTAAATCACGTGACACGGATGGTTAACTCCCCCAATTAAGCATTCTGGGTGAAAAATAACTCTTGAGCAATCTCAAATATGCATAGTGATGATGAATCTTAATTACAAAGGCGATACGCTTTCCTAATAACAGCATTCACAGCACGCACAGTCAACCAGATAAAGTGAAGGGCCGTAACTCAAAATTTGGTTTTAAATCTTGCTGGACTAGAACAAATGATCTCAAGGTGACTTTGACCCAGGTAAAACTGATGAAGTTGCATTCTGCATATCTCAAACTGCGTGGACACGCTACCAAAATAGCACACACTAATTTAAAATGTTTGCCATTTTAATTAGATTGTGCTCTGAGATTGCGTTATCTGATGAACTTAAGGGGGCGTCGTAATTCAGCGACATTTGAGCCGGAACAGAGTAGAAAAGGGTTACATAACGAACTTTGTTTCGCACAACTAGTTTAAACAGGTTATTGTGGTGATTCAATTCAGATAGCAGCTGAATGGCACCTGAAACTTTAAATAGCAACACTACAAAGCAGCCCGCTCTGTGGAAAAGCTAGAAACTCTTTATGTTTATTAAATAAGACAGTAGAAGATACATTTCTAAGAATTACAGTTTGCTTTGGGCATCTAGTATTTTAAATGTAGCAAAACATCTCAGCTTCTGTTGACTGTATGTCATAGTCACAAGCACTTTATGATATTAATACTGTAGTGCAAGGAATTCTGGGAAAAAACTGGGTTTATGACTTGATGGAATCATTTAATATGACAACCCGGCAAGCAGCTGCATCCTCCGCCGAAGCCAGAAGCCTAGGAACGAAAGGTCAAGGGGTCAAGCTAGTCCAGATCTCCATCCAGCTGTGTCCTCTAACCGACGACAGGTATCCGTGTCATTCTTCCTTCATTAACGTCTGCTACAAAAATAACACTCCCTCATATTTCCAATGCGAACTCAAAGAGATATTATTTATATATGCTGTCTATGAAAGGGAAACAACATATGTGTAGGGAACCGGAGGGAGAAAAGAGTAAATGAGCTTTGAGGAAATTGGCAGAGAGGCTCAGCATGAGGCAGCCCCGATTCAAGGGAACCCAGATTGTACTGACAGCTATTTTCCCCTCAAACAAGAGGCCCACCATGAGAAGCGGTCACGAACAAGCCTCCCTTGTGAAACAATGAGGCCACAAATATATTACTGACTATATTAAACGCATCTCTGCTGAAAACAACGAGGCAGAAAGAATCAGACGGGAAAGCCACAGCGCATACGACCTGCTCACAAATTCTACATGGCAAAAGGTCAAACGTATAACGCAGCACGCTCCCACCTCCTCTGAATCGCCGCCATTGGCAGTCGTTGAGGGATGGTGACTCTTCTCTATCAAGCCAATGCACTTCAGAATGGACTTTGATGTCATTTCTTCATTCACAGAAGCTGACCCATAAAAAGTCTGGCTCTGGACTGTGGTCATGGACATTCTGATGAGGGCAGAAGTCTAGGTCCAGCATGTCTAGGAAATTTGCCAGTCTTCTGGTAAAAATAGTAGCACTGTACAGGCACACACAGGCATACATATGGATTCATTGGATCTAATTAAGGTATATCACCCGAATGCTTTTGAATATATAGCCACTCTGACAAAATATTAATCCAGTAAGCGTATTTCTTTTAAATTTCTACTTAGTTTTACTTTTAACTTACTAGTAATTACTTTTGAATGTACTTGAATATCTACTGTATGTTATTTTAATTGCTATCTGATATACTTCATTCGAAATACTTAAAGAGACAGGATTCTAAAGACCCTGTCACATATATAGGATAGAGCTTATTTTATTGAAAAGAATCATGAAGTGAATATATATATATATATACACACACACACACACACACACACTTTTTTACATTTAACTTCATATTGCAATACTGCATTTGAACTTGAGTTGAAGTGAGGTATGAGCTGCAAAATTAAGTGGAATTTTAAAAAGCATTATTAATTCAGTTCTAAATGCGGCACAACCTTGGTAAAAAGTCAGATATTACATTTTTAATGTAGTAAAGTAAGAGTTTCCCAAAATGAAAATAGAGTATAGAGTAAATTACTGGAGAAAAATACCTTCCTCCATTGAATTTAGCATGTCTCAAAAGCAAGCAGCTGCTGAATACTGCAGCAGTACAGATGTATTCCAGCATGACAAAAACAAACACCGCTTTTCTCTTTTTTTTTTACACTGCGGCTGTAGCAGCAGTTTGTAAATGTGTTTGTGAATGTTTATAGGTGTGTATGGACTGAGCAACTCTGTCACAACAGGTAGTGGTGAGAATGAGTTGCAAAAACAGACAGCTCCACACCTCTGCACCTGATCCTTCCTGACAGACACCGGGCTCCAATCAGACCATGTTTCCAACGCAGCTGTCACCCTGGAAGCCTTTCACTTCTTTGAGGTCAGAAAAATGCTTCAGTATGACTGTATATTCTGCAACAAAGCTTCGTTTATTTTTGCAGTAGATCAACTTACTGAAATGGATGCAGTCTTTGCTGAGAGACTGCGAAACTGCTTTAATACGTTTAATAGTCTCTGTTGAAGAAAATTAGTTCTTGTGGGTCAAAATAAAATCATTGTACAAATCACTGCATTTGTGCACAGTGCACTTGAAGTGCACTAAAAGCCCTTTGCAAGCAATGAGGTCGCGACTCAGCCATCACTCATGTAGCCTACCACTGTGTGACAGTACTCTAAACGTCATCTAGTATGTGGACAGAGCCTTTGTTATTCTCTTCCTTGATGCTCAATTACAAGCTATGGCTGAAAAGGTGGTAAACCGGACCATATATCACACTGATGAAATAGTTACTGCCCCCTGCTGGCTTTCACCAACCAACACCAACCCTACCACTGACATGACTTAAAAGGCTGGCATGAACGCTGATGGTTTGAAGATGAAATAATAGTATAGATATGTAATATTCATTGCATTTCCAAACTAATTTTGGCTGTTACAGCACTAAAATGCAGCATGTTGTAAATAATGCCAATGTAACTGGTGTGAATTTATTGACTTAATTTAATTTGCTTTCTTTTCTTTCCTATATTGTATTATTATTATTTTTTTATATGCTGTTTATACCGTTATACATTCTATGTGTTTCACTTTCATAATAAGAATGGGTTAATGAACTCCACGAAATTTTGTTCCTCTACTATTGTTCGCAAGTAAAAAAAAGATAACGTTAAAGTCACGTAACTTTTCTTTGGGATTTTGTCTGGGGAGGGAATGATATCAGGGGAACACATCCGGGGTTTCCCCGCATGCGACATGTTTTTTTGTTTTTTTTCTCCGCATGCGACATGTGATAGCTTCAGTCTACCTGTGTGCGAGGCTAATGAGCACATGTACTATGTTCTCCCCGTGAATGACTCTGTGTGCCAGAGAGGGAGAAGCTGTCGCCTGTTGATCCACTGATTATTTCTCCTTGTTACAGATTGAGTAAAAGAAAGTGCTGAATCTCATCAACGAGTGGTCGTGTGGTCTTTATGTGTGTGAGGGTGACCGGTCCAAACATGCTACACCAAGGGTGGTTAAAAACAGTTAACAATATTAACACCATCTGACAATCCCATGTGTAATTCACTAATGAATTACATGGGAACTCTGTACTTGAAGCAGCCTTAATGGTGTATCCCAAAATGTTGTTTTCTGCAGTTTGACCTTTAGGGATTTCAGGTTATTTCCCTAGAGACACATAATAATTAAAATGCAAAATGAGGTTGGGTATATATGCTATTTTAATACTGTGCACACCACCAAGTAAAAACTTGGCAAGCCAATAAAATGGCTGGTAATTTTACAGGGAAATTCAACATAACTTTTAACTCTGTTGAATGTTACAGAGACATCAGAAGTCTGTGTGAAATATCTATAGTTGTTCTCTAGAAATTTATGTATTGACACATTTGTGGAATATCCCCTTCATATGTATGTATGTGTGTGTATATACATTTACAGTAAACTACTTTAGAGACAAAATTTGGCCGTTACATTGTCAGGGCTTGCAAATTTTCAAAATCCCTGGTAGCCCTTTGGGCAGGTACTCTTCAGATTTTGGTAGCCCGAAAATTAATTTAACTAGCCTAAATAAAAAAAGACCTTTTTTTTTTTTTTTTTAAATATAAAAGATAGGAGTTTAAATGTCAATCAAAAATATTTTCAATACACAAATATCAACAAATATGAAGGAATTTTATTTCACTATTTACAGGGTATCTGCAGAATATTTTAAAATAAATTTAAGCGATTTATTAGAGCCCATTTTAAGAGCTGCACAAGTAAAATGAACACAGTATGAGTGGGGTTGGACAATGTCTGTGGTAACATACAGTATTGAGCCATAAAATTACATGATTTACAGTTCAGATACAGGTTTTCACAAAAACAAAAATCTTATACAACAGCATTTCAGCCTTTAGACCATTTTTATGAAAAGGGATAAATCAAGCATATAAGTTATGTTAATTGTTTAGATTTTTAGAAGGTACATTAACTAATTTCTCATTTACAACTCTGTGTTTGCTGCATAAAAACATGAGTTGACACAATTGTGTATTTTTTCTCCATCAATGAAGTTACAAACAAAGCCACAGCAAATAGTTTCACATCTCCGAGCAACACGGTAGCCTTCCTGAATGAGTCAGTGCTACGAACTGATTCAGTGAATAATTCAATGACAATGACTAATAATTCAATAATTTAATTCCAGTATGAATCAGTGATTTTAAACAAATTGTGTGAAGGAATGATTCAATGAGTCACTCATTATACAGTCACTTGTCGCCACCTACTGATTTATCGACTTAACCAGAAGAAAGTAAGTATTTTTTAAATTATATTATAATTTGTAATGCAAAAATAATGCAAAACAGTTTCATATCGCTAACAAATATTTATGATTGGTAAATGAACAAAGTTAGCAGATTTGACATTGTTAATTATTTTCAATAAAAATAATGTGAAATACAATTTCATAGCCGTAAGTTTACTCAGCATTAGCAAATCTGAAAATATGCTAATTATTATTTTCAACAAGAATAACGTAAAATGCATTTCCTTGCCAATAATAAATACTTACAGCTGTAAAATTCACTCACCATTTTATTGGCAAGGTTTGGTAAAATGTTCATTTTTGGACCCTGCTTACACTGCATATTTAATTTTATTTATTTATTTTTTAATAGGCCTAACCACAAAGCCTGACATCAAAGCTTCTTATATGACCCTTAAAAGATTCCCACGAGGAACAACTTGTATTCCAACTACCTCTTCTCTTGCCCACTAATTTAAAACATCATCCCTTCTGAAAAGCTATCCATCTGTCAGTGATTTTGCGTGTTTTGTACTACAAGCTGTTTAACACTTCAGATGTAGTCAAGTACAAGTCAAGAGACCAAAGTAGGTGTGAGTATTTGTGCATGACTAATGCAATGTTGATAATCAGGGGCTGTTAAGGAGAAGAACAGAAGATGAGTCCAGGGAAAACTATAGGTGATCCAATGAGCATTCACACAAAGCGTTGTTACTGTGAGAAGATCACTCCAACTCCCGATCGATTCTCCTCAGGACGGGAGAAAAGGTGATGCATATCCAAGTAGCAACAGTATGGTCTGCAGCAGAAGCAGAGATCTTCAATATGATATAACATATTCCCCTCTGAGGTATTTACATCCCTGTATGTCCTATTCATGTGTCCACCAATAAACAGAAACCATCTAATTGGAGCCATTTTATCGAGGCTGCTCAATTTCCCACGAGACGTAATTCCAACCTGAGGGCAGTGTGCCATTTGTCACTTGACAGGAAACACTACAGAACATGTTACACGACAAGCCTCACACACACAAACGGCTGCTAGAAATCATCCTGTAAGCGGTGCATATTCACACAAATAACCCTGAACATGCTTTTTGTAGAAGAGGAGTTCCTAAAATCTATTTGACTGCAGACATCTGGGGACTTTAATGACCCTGCTCTGCACCTGGCTCTTCAGCAGCCATGCTTTGCTCATGGAGATTAAAAGCCTCTTTCAGGCGTGCCAGAGAAGAGGCAGTGTTACACAGCGGCAAACTGTAACATGCTGGATTTTACACTTGTAAGATAGGGCACTGATCCCAAGTATGATGCCTCTTTCAGCTATTAATCCATCCCCTCGGGACTTGTCCACAGTGGGTCCGTATGTTCACCACTGAGTAGACATATTCGGCTTCTACCTGGTGATCTGTGGTCAGTTTATAGCAACTAATTTGAAACAAGTGAGATTAAAGAGGCTTTAGATGAAGCCAGGCAAACTAGGTTTGTGATAGGGCAGTTTAACCACAACAGCCTTAGACTAATATATTAGGTTTTTCCCTAAATTTTGATTTATTAAGCAGCCTTTCAGAATAAACAAACTGAAAAAACCCTGCTGTTTTGTGAAATGAGATATGGCATAACTTATGGAAATAAACAAGACTTTGAAACTAGACTTTTCTGCTCTATTAATGAGGACAAATGCTTCCATTATTTGACAGTCAGTGAATTTATTTTTACTTCATGTTGCTTAAGCAGGAAACAGAAAAGTTTAAGCTGTCGTTAGTAGAATACAGAATTTCGATTTTATAATTAATCTCCTAGATATGGCCCATATAGCATCCTTTTCATCCCCCAGATCTTTATTGCTCCATATGTCAAACTACTTCATTTGAATAATGCATAAATGTACTAAAACAAATACTGGACTGTTCAACTTCAAAGCCCGAAGCTGACATTTTTATATCACTATCACAAAATCGACAAACTCTAAAATCAAATTCTTATTTTTTTCCCCATGAATTCTCAAATGATCCCACAATGTTCTCCCATTCCAGTTACGCCCTGCTGGTTTTCCTTATATCAGAAAATGTGCCTTTGCTTCAAGAAACGAAATGAAGCACGTTTATAAAAATCTACCACCTGGACTCCTGCAGAGCAACTGTCTTCTAGAACAGTGAATTTTTAATTCAGTGCCTGTAGAAATAATGATCATAATTAACTTTTGTCCTAAGGCCTGCTGATACTAAACCATGAAGCACATATCTACTGACCACATCCCTGCTAGGTTTAAAAAATACTTAAACCAGCCTAAAATGGTCTCCCAGGCTGGTCGTGCTGGACGAGTTTGCTGGTTTAAAATGGAGTTAGCCATCTCGATGAGGCTAGGAGATCAGCAAGACCATGTTAAACCAGCTAAGACCAGCCAACCGTTTTGTGTGTGTGTGTGTGTGTGTGTGTGTGTGTGTGTGTCTCTCTCTCTCTCTTATTTATGAATTAAAGTCCAATATATGTTCATACCAAGAGTTTATGTATTTACTGAAATACACTAGACAACTGCATGTCAGAAGGACTCACTGAATAACGCACGCTCTCTCTCTATCTAGCAGTAAGTCAGTGATGTGAGGTCTAGATCGCATTAATTATCCTCGGGATCTCGTCACACTGCCACCACGCGACGGGTTATCAGCCAACAAGACTGCATCTCGCACACTTTACGGACACCGGTACTGCTGTTTATCCCTATCTCTCCAGTCCAACTAGGAAACACATCAAGCCCTTTTCCGTATTCATTCCGCGTAACGACATACTCGATACGCTAAGCGTCTAATCAAGATTATAGAAAAATAATCAGGCTGTTAATTTCTTATCTGTTTATATTTATAAAATAATGAGTTACAACGAATAGATAAGATCTGAGCTGGCGGTACTATTCTTATAAACCGTTTAGCATCAGATGAATCAGCTCTGATGCAAATTAAAATGCTAGGCAGGTGGTAATGACCAAGATACATCAGGCAGAAGTGCTGCCCAGGGGTTTGCCTCCACCCCACTAAATTAAATCAAACTACAAAGGTTTTTTTGAAACCAGAAACCTAACAATTAGCATGTTTCTAAAACTTCACTTCTAAAAGCCTTATATATTTTTATATCTCACTAATCACCGAGATGAAAGTTCACACCAAGCCTCCTCCAAATAAATCCACTGAAAACGCCGAGGATGTTTCAAACCTATGTGTGATCATGTTATGCTGTATATATGGAGACGGAGTGCAACAGTTAAACCTCCAAATCAAGGCTGATCAATAGGCGTACAGACGCGTCAATTCCATCGCGAGATGCTGGGTGAGATGGTACCCTGACAAGTGTAAGGTCGAAATCTTACGTGCCACACGTTGTCCAGCATGTTCTTGACTACTTATAGACTAACACATGTGTTAATGGTGCATGTTGTTGGCTGTATATCAACTAGCTATACCATAAGGGATCGTGATTCGCTTTTCATCTCCAACCCATATTGAGCTGCGTTACCCGAAAATAAGCACTCAAAACACGCGTTCATTTGAGATTCAGTAATTAGCCGTTCCCTAAAAGCGGTTATTTGAAACCACCCTGCGTGCTGTTAATATGTAAAACAGCTCGGATAAAATCTCTCAACGCCCTTACATTACTTTGTGATCCATCACTTAATGACCACAAGCAACTCACGTATCCGCTCGAGCATACTGCAAGAATATTTATTGAGTCCTCGCTCAATGCCTGCATTGAGTAAATGCGCTTCTATTCTCAAGCATTTGCTGCACGGTTGGTTCTCCTCTCCCTACATCCACTCCAAGCTCGTTCCCATCCATATACACTGATGCAAAACCTCCGAATAACTCCTCGAGACTGATGACTTACCTCGCACGCATGTGACCATCATAAAAAATATCAGATTCCAAAATGTAACTCCAGTTTTAATCCCCATTTTCTTTGCTTGGGAGTCCACCGGACCACATCTAATACATCCTCTCTTGAAAACGGACAGGAATCCCGTTGATCTGACGTTGTGCCCCTCTGTGTCATCTATGTTCATATTCACATGAAGGTAGTTGTTCTTTCCCTCAGCCAGAAGCGGAGCGGATCGCGGTGTGGCTCGAAGTGAACGGTGATGCTGGGATCCCACAGCAACCTTGACTAGGACTCAACCATCTCGCCAAAAGGGGCCAAACTCTCTGCGCTGTGATCTCGCTCACCGACTCCTATTCACTGCTATTCAGTGGATTAACTGTGTGATCTCACTGTTTCATCATTGCTAAAATAATATATATATATATATATATTAGTCATTTTGAAATAGAGCATACACGTGCAAATGCTTCACTGGCATGACTTATTATTGACCTTTGGGGTTTTTAATGCAACATTTGTTGAATATATTAATTTATTTTCATAAAGGCACAAACAATCCATTGGCCACGCACATATAAACACGTAACAGCAGACGTAATAGGATAGAAACTATTCTATCATAATTTAAAAACTATTCCATGTTTAATTCAGTCCAACATGCTGCAGAGGTATTAACAATTTGATTTTACTGAATTTTAGAGTCCTCGTGTAAGTAACTATTTACTTGATAATCTTGAGGCCAATGTAATCTTACTTACTTTACCCGTCTAGCATTAATATTATAATTATTTCCTATGAAAGGCATCTTTATTAGAAGTTTGGCAGTGAATGTGAGATCTAAGACTGGGTGATTGCACTGTAGAAGGACACTCCTGCCATCTACAGGCTAAACACCCAGTCAAATTTCATCCTCAGAAGTATGCAGACACCTCTCTGTCCACCAACCCCCTCACATTCCCACGTGCCTGAAACACAACACACACACCCTCTCTCACACACACACACACACACACTTTGGACAACTAGACACATGATGGAAAACAAAGAAGTTTCAAGGGATTTCATTTACCTCAAACATCCATCTCACCATCACCCAAACCGACACTTCAGTCATAACTAGTACTCGTTTTTCACCACTTTTTAGTCATTAACAAGTCATTCTCAACAATTTGGAACCTAAGACCAATATTTAGCACATAATGTCAAAAAATTAAGAATGAAGATAGAAATTACCACCTTTTTCCATACATAACAATAAAACTGTCCAAGGTGCTGAAGTCTCTGACGCAGCACATTTGAATAGATATAGAGATAGACAGGCACTGTTGCAATGCTTATTTATAGATATGTTTAGTTCTATAAGTTAAGATATTATTATAGATATATTTATTTGTATAATATTTATTGATTTAATATATGCTGATACTGTATAAATTATTATTATTATCATATAATAATGTGTTCTAAGTTATCTTATATGCTCTTTTTAAATAAAGAAGAGAGCCTGAGCATTATGAATACCCGAAATGAGTTAAAGAAATATTCCACAAAGTCATTCATCCAATTTTTTTAGCCACTACATGCTCTCAAGCACTAATTAGATAGTGGAATTCCATCCTCATTAGTCCTGCAAATCCACACCCCTCTGAACAAAGGAAAGGGCAATAAATCATATAGTCATAGGCATAAGCATATAACCTTTACTCATCGCAGTCTCTCAATGACAGGATCAGGATAGAGAGGGAGATGGTGGAAAATCCACCAGAGAATGAATCATGACTGCACCTCATCAAATCCACATTTCTCCTCTGCTTTGAGTACAAGAGACTAACCTTCTTCTCCCTCCTTCCTCCAACAAAATAAGCAAATTAAAATCCAGTTAAAGTCCCTTAAATACCAGATTGGCTCAATGCGACTGGACATTCGGGGAATGATATCTCTTTGGACTCTAAAGACATTCAGTTTAGGGTGACTATATTTTAGTTTTCCAAAAAGAGGACAGTAGGGGCGGAGTTCGTGGGCGGGGACAGGGCGGGGCTTCGCCTAACAGTATACATATCAAGGTTTTTTTGTTTGTTTGCTTATTTTGTTTTTATAATAAATAAAAAGAAAACAAGTAGAAAGAATAGAAAAAGAATAGTGAATGCTAGTGTTAGAGGGTCATTTTTAAATAAAAATAAAACGAGTCAATAGAACAGAAAAGTATAGATAATGCTAGTGTTAGAAGGTCAGTATTTATAATAAATAAAAAGAAAAGAAGTAGAAAGTATAGAGAATGCTAGTGTTAGAGGCTCTTCTTTCTTTATAAACAAAACAAGTAGTTAGAATAGAAACAGAATAGAGAGTGCAAATGTTAGAGGGTCAAGTTTTTTAATTAAAAAAAAAAGATAAAATTAGAAGTAGCATT
>NW_015645538.1:1523817-1527391 GCF_001515625.1 Sinocyclocheilus rhinocerous
CGTACTTGGCAACCCTACATCCAACAAGAGCTGCAGGAGTCAGATTTCAGTGAACACAGGTCGAGAATACGGAGAGATGTCTGACAAGACCATGCTTGAGTAATTGCTGCTCAACAGATCCTGAGCTCATTGACAAATATCTGATCTTGTAAGATGTGCTCCCTTTACACAGAGTGCGTGTGATTGCGATATCGAAAGTGAAAGTAAACAGCGCAAACGCTCATTCCAAAATATTTAAATACACCGCATCCTGAGAGCGGCTCCCTGATGCGCCAAAATTATATACAATATTAGAATGTTTAAAGGAGTGGACACGAAAATCGCGGGAGCGAAACACATGTTGCGGGAGCACGCGGCAATGGTCAGAAATTCAGCGGGAGCGGGATTAAAGGGGTCATATGATGCGATTTCAATTTTTCCTTTCTCTTTCAGTTAGAACTCATAAACCGTTTTAATGTGTGTTGTTTGCCAGTTTTTAGATACCAGTATGTTTGAACTGTAAATAAGAGCAGTATATATTAGCCTTGGCGATATTGGAAGCACTATATGATTAGTTACATGTCATTTAGCCAAAAAGTTTAATCCAAAGTCACTTAACGTATACTAATTGCTCTCCCTAGAGCACTAGATCAAGGACACAATTGAGATTCAGTGCAACTCTTCTTGGATCAAACTTACAAACGTTGCTTGACAAACCTTCATCTTCAGGTTGTAGGATATATCTGAATCTTTAAAAGAAAAAGGGCCTTTTAAAAATAACAAATTCTGGTTGAAAATAGCTTAAAATAGCTTGACGTACTATATAAACATAGGCTATGTAAGTTTCAAAACTGAAAACATCCTCTCTAGTCCAAAAAGACCATCTGTTGAAATGAAGCTGGAAGACTCAACCCAAAATAATTGGATTTCTGTTTTCAGACAGATGAATACATAACATATGACAATGACACCTATTCAGCGTCCAGCAACTTGGGCCAGTGTGGTGCAAAGAAGTACAACAGATTCTATAATTACAAAACACCAAAAATAAGATGTTATTATTCCAGTTAACTAGAAGTTGGCCAAACGCTGTGTTGTTTCTGGCTCAGAGTCGATGTTTATTTTTAACAAGTACTCTGATAATTTCAGTCCAGCCTTTAACAGTTTGTGCAGCACATTTCAGCACATATTGTTTTGTGAACCTGCAAAGAGGCTGTTAGTGAAGAATAGGGCTGCACCAACTATACTGGACCTGACAAAAAAAAAAAAAAAGAACCTACAACCCACAAGCATTGTTTCTATTTTTCATGCAAAGAGGTGAGCCAATCATAGCAGAGGGTGTTTACAGATAAGTTTTAAAGAAAAAGTACCAAAAACTGCCTGTTTAAAGCAGAGGGTGGTGGAGTATGATGACTTTGACTACAAATAATAAAAGAAAAGAAAATGCAAATAGGGACTGTCACTACTCTAAAAAGGCAAAATGTAGCAAATATGCCAACACTGAAACTGAGAATTTTTATTAATTTAATATCAAAAGTTCACAAGACATAAGTTCAGCCATAACTCAAAAAATGCATACTTACCCAAGTGCAGGGCCGGATTTACCCCTTTTTGTGACATAGGCAAAACAAATTTTTGGGCCCCCCTTCCCTATTAAATATAATAGGCCTAATATTACCACCCAAGCAAACAAAAATATTTCTTAATCAGTGGAAACCGTTACAGTGATTTCTATCGCAATAAGCGCTTGCGTTCTTAATTTGTTTGAGAACTGAGAAAGACCATTTCATTAATAGGCGCGGCGACATGGCCACATAGTTAATAATGCAGTCTAGCGCAGTTATTAGAGAGAGAGAGCGAAAGAGAGAGAGGGAGAGAGAGATTAAGTGCATGTAAATACTTGCGTATGTGCGTCTCTCAGCAGTGTTCAGCAGCAGCGTCTACTAATAGCGAATCTTTAAGTTGAACTGCTTCAAGAACATCGCTACTGAGAAATGTCATGTATAGCTTTTCAGCTGCGAAACTATTTTATTGATAAATTCGCTGGGCAGCCGCAGCTCTGACAACAAGTTTCTGTCCGCATCTCCGCGTGTGTGCGCGAGTGCGTGTCTGTACTGTGTGTGCGTGTCTGTGAGAGGAGAAAAGCGTGATTTCTGTACGTAAAAAAGGATGAAGACATGGAAATAGTTTGTCATTTTTACCCTATTGTTTGTTATATTTATTTGCTCAATGTCTTCTGGGGTTTTGGTTCTTTTACTGTTGTAGATATCCCATATAACAAAAATATTATATATCTCTTCATTGTGTTTGGGCCCCCCTGGACGAGCGAGCATAGGCACGTGCCTAGAATGCCTATGCATAAATCCGGCCCTGCCCAAGTGTTTCCTTTTGCATGGTTATCAAAAGGACACCGATAAGAAATAAAAGTAGAAGATCAGTCAATGCCAGTCTTCAAAGTATCACCCTTACTTTTTTTTCTGTGCATCGCTTGCTCTCAAAGCATCACACCAGAGCAAAACAAGTTCCAAGGGCATTGAGCAATGAGATACAGAAACATCTGCTTAAAAAGGCTCATGGTCATTTGAGGAGATGCAATGCATCAATCCAGCCCTGAGGCTCAAGATGGGTTATTCTTATGCCTAGAAAAGTGACCCAATTTGCACACTTCATTAAGTCACGAGCACAGCTCGCCTTCGAGGTGTTAGAGAGTTTCTCAGCTTGTTATTTATTGTATGTCGTCACTCCCTGTGGCCCCCCACCCAGCTCTTGGGATTTACTGCTGGGTGAGAGCAATGAGCACACCCGTCTGAAGCACTGTTGAGCTTCAGGCCCTTCAGGCTCTTATCCATCATATCTGGGGGACACGTGCATGATGGAGGGTATCAGCTCTGTCACACCTGCCATTCAGATTCATTAGCAGTAGATGGAGGCTGAACATGGCAACCTTTCAAAGTACAAAGTACATTCACAGTGTTTTTTTGCAGTTAGCCCAGTATTTAAATGAAATGACAAATGTGACTTCAGTGTGAATGGAACCTACTCTAGGGTGGAATGGAACCTACTCTAAAATTTTTTAATGTCAGCTAGATGCAACATTTTTATTTCAAGTAAACATTATAAATGTAATCATTCATCTAAATTGTTTTACATAGTTTTTATGTAGTTTATTTTTCCATTGTTGCTTAATATTTTATTTAATTTTTATTAGTAGATTTAATTTAATATATTTATTTATTTACGTATTATTTAAAATGATCAAGTAAATCTAGTAAATGCAAATCTAGTAAAATGTAAAAAATAAAAGAGGACATGAGGTTTGGATAATGGATATTTCACAGTATATAATTTCATAGTATTATTTAATAATATAGTTCATAGTTATTTCATAGTGAAATTCGGAATTTTTATTTATTTATTTGTTTGACTAATTCAGCTGTGACAGTGTGAACTCAGTTTAAGACATTTTTTACTTTAAACTAAAAAAAAGAAAATAGTGTAGAAACAATTTTTAAAAAAATTTGTGTATATATATATATATATACACAGTGTTGGGGGTAACGCATTACAAGTAATGCGAGTTACGTAATCAGATTAC
>NW_015645538.1:1529922-1537840 GCF_001515625.1 Sinocyclocheilus rhinocerous
ATGTAATTTATAATTAAAATAATATATATATATTTTAAAGGAAACATAACAATAAAAAGTATATATGTGTGTGTGTGTGTAAATTTTGTAATGTGTTTAAAAATGAAAAGAAAGAAAGAAAGAAAGATAAATTACTGGCCATTAGTAAGCATGTGGTCACTCACTGGGAAAAAGCAGATTTTAACATTACCATTAGGTTGTCCATCAAGACTCTGTATATAATGGCTTGAACTGCAAGCACAATATTTTAGATTGAATCATAAAGCCTGCATGCAAGGAATATGAATTAAGTTATTGATTCACCATAAATGAAATGACATTCTTCTAGTGTTGTCCTAATGTTCACTATCAAGATAAAACACACAGAAAGGGAAGACGCGAGATAAAAGGAAAGAGCATGAGAACAAAAGAGGGTGTCATTCATCATGCACTAAATACACTAAATGCTTTTGTATTCCATGTTTAGAAACTCACAGATTTGTAGGCTGCTAGCAGTAGTTGACAATGATGTGTGGCACAGTAAGATCTGCTGAGGCACAGCACTGTTTCTAGATCGTCACACCCATCAATTCTTCCTCACCCTCCTGTGGCAAAAGCCATAGATCCGCCGCTGTTAGGAGAGACAACGGCATCAAAAGCCAGACGTGACAGACAGGAGAAGAGGAAAGAATTGTCTGACTTTGACAGAATAAAATTGACCCTCCCTGAGCCCCGACTTAAAATACTGCTTACCAAACCTTCCCTTTAGCAACTGTTGCCATGCATAATATTATCAGACAAGCTTTTCCTACTTTCTAATGTAAGTGTGTGGAGATCATGTGTGTTTGATTAGTAATCTGTATATTGAGAACAGACCTATTGTCAATATATAGGATAGATTGATGGATGGATGGATAGATAGATGGATAGATGGATGGATAGATGGTTAGATGGATAGATGGATAGATAGATGTATACACAATTTTATTATGTTTAATAAATATAGAATATTTAATTGGCTGTCATTAAACAGCATTTTTGCAGTATAGATAGATGTGCGAGTACACACAATTTAAAAAAAAAATATGTTTAAATTTTTTACTATTATTTTTAATAAATAAATAAATTACATTTTTAATTTAATTTAATTATATTTTTTAAATAATTTAATATTACATAAGTACTTGATTGTAGTTAAACAGCATTTTTGCATATCTTCTTGCATATTACAATTCAAAATGACTCTGTAAAAAAAGAAAAAATAATTGATGCTGTCCACTTTGCATCGCCAGCCAGAAGTTATTATATGTTCCCAATCCATAATTAATTTGAATATGTCAATTAAAGAAAATTGCCCCTTAATTACCCATGTGCTGGTGAGAAAACCAGCGGCTCAGCAATCAGAAAGAAACCTAAATATACCCCAGACCCTTTGAGCTTGTCAAATTGATGGAATAATTATATCTGGAGTGGAAGGAAAGGCTATCTCCAGCAGAGTCTACAGTAGCTCTCGCAATACACATCGAGCTTGTAGGTGTGAAAAGTTTCAGTTTAGAGGTGAGGGCCAGCATTCAAGGAAACTGCTCTCTGATCAGGAGGTACATTCTGATTCAGCCGCTTCTGCATCTGGGCCCCGCTTTTAAATAAAACAAACGCAGTGTTCAGTATTTCACATTACAGCCACCAGACGAGAAAAAATTTTTCATCAAAGAGTTTGTTTTATCTTTTATCCTCCGGGCCCATTTTTTCTTTATTTATAAAGCTTGGCTGATACGACAAGTCTCACTGCTCCTGAGACCTTGACTGACCCTGCGTGAGAAACGAAATTTAGAGGCATATCGGCATCTGAGAACACGACAGTATGCGCAACTCAGTAGACGAGGTCATCACAGTCCCACAGTAAACAGAAGCACATCGCAAAGTTAAATGAGTGCACGAATGCAGTCCCTGATATCGCAAACAAAGCCACCGCAGTTGTATTAATCTTTGATGAATGTCAAGTAATGCAACGCTGCTGAATTTCTCGCAGAAAACGCATTTCGGTGAGCCCTGAACCGTTTATTCCTTGTCTGTGTCGTTTGCAGAGACGGGAAACTTTTGATGAATGACCGAAGTCCCTTTGCAAATGGTGGAACTGGGCCGTACAAGATCCACATCCTATTGTGTCTCTAACAGTCAGAGGCATTGTTTTATTGCACAGAGAGGAATTATGGAGGCTTTGCAAACCGGTTTAGGGAAATGTAATAATATTTTGATGGAAAAAAAAAACTACAGCCTTGGTGAGCATAACAGACGTCATTCAAAAACATTTTAAAAAATCGTACAACTTTTAAATGTTTAATACATGCACTCTTGCAAATGAAGTATGGGTACTGTCTTTATGTGTCAACACTGAAATTTCTCTGGGCAGCTACTCAGAGGTCTTAGAGCCTTGGAACAGTCATTGTTTATATGCTTTAGGTTCCTATTGTTACTAGTAAAATTGGTCCCAGCAGATCACGTTCTACATTCTTGTGCACCCACGGTTCCTTGCTGCCTTTTTATTTGTTTACTATTATTCCAGTTTTCGCCATTGTTACCAAGGAGACTTGGCTATTGTTCAGCGTGTTTAAATCCTTCCAAACTCTCAGTACTGCTGAGACATTGTTATTGTCCCTCTACGCTGGTTAACACAAGGCAAGAAACAACAAAAAGCCATGCTTGTTAGATAAAAAACAATTCACCCATTTACTCACCCTGATGTCTTCTCAAACATCTATGGGTTTCTATACGATGAAAGTGAATGAGGAGCTATCAAACTCCAAAAATGAAAATAAAACACCTTATAAGTAGTATAAAAGTAATCCATATGACTTGGACTACATTTTCCCTAAAGTGTGCGCTTTTTTCCAAAATCTTCTGTGTAAGAAACAGAACAAAGTTGTTACGACATGCATGTTAGTCTGTGCCTCACACAAAGCTTTTGCAATGGGTTAAAATGGGTTTTCTAGTACCCATTTACTGTATTGGTATAAAAAGAGAGCAACAAACATTCAGCTTTTCTTTTTGTGTTTTATAGAAGAAAGCAGGCCCCTCTTTCCAGCTTGAGATGTTGGGATAGTCTCCAGCATCCCTGAGACCACAGGACACACAGTTTGGAAAATGCAAGAATGGATAAAGAACAACGTAAGTCCTACTGGTTTGGAATGACATGAGGGTGAGAAATGATGACAGAATTTACATTTTTGGGTGAACTATTTTTTGAAAGGTTAAGAGATAAGACAACACTCTTACTGCAGAGTTTATTGAGGCAGTTCACAAGCATGAGGCTTGGCTTTGTCCTTTCATTCTCAGCAATGAGGGTGTAACAGCCAGAACTGGACGGAGAGCCAGAAAGAGTGTTTGAATATTCATGGCTTGGCTTCTAACGAACCAATCAGACCTAATGAATTTGATGTGCAAAGCCTCAGTCTTCAAGAAGGCCCCACACCATGAGGGAGGAGACTCCAAGCAGAGATTATATGAGGCTGAATGAGAGCAATTGAGAGTGAAAGGAGAATGAGTTAAATTACAGTAAACTATGTTGTCTTTTGAGTATAAATGAAAAGATGAACATGCTCACCGCCTGAATCACGCAACAAACAAATTGTAGAACAATGAATGGGAACATTAAATAGAGCAAAATTGGTGGTTTTGAACACCATGTGAATTCAAAGCAAGTGTGGGTATATAAGCTATATATAGATTTGTTTGGCTTGCAATCCGGCCAATTTGATGCTGTCACTATAAAGATCCTAAATGCATTTGTGGTATATAATTATTAGTGTGAAAAACATGTCTGTGGTGACAAACTCGGCAAAATGATTTTACGTTGCTTCTTGCACATGCGGCGACACTTTCAAAGTGAAATGTCCAATGAGTGGTCCTAAAAGAGCATTCAGTTTTATCTGAAACAGGTGAGCGTGAATCTGGCAACGTTTTATTATGGTGATTGTTGTACATGGCAATTCTGAAACAAAATAAAAGAATAATGCTAAAATATTAATGATACACTATCCTACACTAAACCCTACCCTAAACCCAATTGATAATGTTAACAAAAGCAAACGTGAGATAAAAATGTCTTGATTATGGTTCCAGCATGTTACTGTAAATATTACAGTAATACTTTTGTATATCACAGTAACGATTCTCCATTCTTTCCCATTTGAACATACCTGAAAAATGAGTCAGTGAGGGAGTAATTTGTGAACTCATTAATGGCTCTGAGTTCACTGACTCAGCGAGTCTGAATCAAACCACTAACTAATGACAAAGTTTAAGTTTTTTTGACTATATGTGTAATTTATGTTGTGGAACATAATTTAATTATTTCATATAACATAATGGAATTATTGAGGGAAACCACTGGTCAATTAGACTTCTGGGTTGACAAATGGACTTCCTTCCTGTACAGTTCTAATTACTACCAAAAAGCACAACTAAATCTGAAGAGGATGAGATCGACTAAAGGGAATGGAAGGATAAAAACAGAAAGCAAGACAACAAGGCTCTCAAGTCTTCATATTAGCTCTCGCTCACTCTTGTTTGGTATATTTCTGGACATGCCAATCTTAGCGGACAAAGACACTGTTAAAATTGACCAGTGATGCAACACTGGTACTCTTCACTCGATACTGGTAACGTATGTTGCCAAAAGGTGAGAGGGAATAGCGCGGGAAGTTGAGGAAAGACAGATCTGGAGCTTTCAGTTACTAGACATATCATTGATTGAGTCTGTCTCTCTCTCTCTCTCTCTCTCTCACACACATTCACACAGAAGAACACATGGTGTCTACCACATCAGATGAATCCCTTTTCTCACTCCTCTGTCTCTCGGTTGACCTTATTTACACTTTATGAGAAGCTCAGACGGACAACAAAGGAAGGAAATTCCAAGCTTTGAAGTACATATGATTCATATCGGTGCCCGTAGTGGTAAAGGTTGATATAGGCCTTACAAAAACATGACACTCAAGAAATAACACATCTCTCCTCTCGCTTTGGCAAGGATGTAGGTGAGGTTTGAAAGTTAGAAACACTTTTCTTATTGTCACGTTTTTTGTCTTTTAAAAAAAGCTGGGGAAAAAAATGCATGTAAAAGAACTAAAAAAGGCTTAAGTACTAAAATGTCTAAATATAAAATAAAAGATAAATATAAATATTAAAAACAAAAGCTAATAAAGAAAAGTAAAGCACAAAAATTGTTACAACTTTAACAAAAATGAAAATGAAAAATAAATATGTAAACATCAAAACATTATTAACTACTATAATAGTATATAAATAATGCAATTGCATGTACATTCTCAGTGAAGGATACATTTGGCTAAAAGAAGGTATCTTAAAAAAAATACAATTCTGTCATTTAGAATCTTGGATTTATTTTTTGCAGCTTGTTACAAACGTGTTCCTAATGAAGTATATGTGAAATGAAATGATGCATTAGAATTTGGCTAAAACAAGGCATCTTAAAGGGGCACAAAATATGTTAAATAAATAAATCATATTTACTATCTTGAATTTATTTATTTTATTTATTTGTTTATCTATTCATTTATTTATTTGTTTTATTATTATTATTTTACAATGAGCTTATGTGAATATGTTCTCACTTAAGGTATACTTATTCTCTCCATAGGGAAGAATAGATTTTTAATTATAACTTCATAAAAAAAACAAACCTAAAGACAAGCCTACTGTGAGCTCCAGGGTTTGTTAAACAAAGGCATATGAGTCTGTTAATACCTTCAGTCAGAGTTATTTCAAATAATTAATGGAAAATTGTGTTTATCAACATAATTCCTACTGAAGAACTACACTACCCTTGATTCTGCAGAGAATCTTGGGAAACAAAGCACACCAAAAGTGGTCTGAAGTGACGACCCAGTCCCATGAAGCACTGCAAATTACAAAATCCAGCTAGTCCGATACTCTTAAACTATTTATATCTCTATTTATATCTGTATAATTGCAATTTACTTAAAATATCTTATTTCTATAATTTTAATCAACAATTTTAAATCAATAGTTTATATTTCAATCACATCATTCACTACACTGTACCTTTGAATCTTTGTCTGATTTTCAAATACATTTTTGGTTTAAATCAATGTATGATTCACATTAGAACTGGCTGCTTCATCATAGAACTCTACTTTTTTTTTTTTTAATCCCTATGGATTTAACATTCACATGGTGTCTACCACATCAGATGAATCCCTTTTCTCACTCCTCTGTCTCTCGGTTGACCTTATTTACACTTTATGAGAAGCTCAGACGGACAACAAAGGAAACCTATTCCAAGCTTTGAAGTACATATGATTCATATCGGTGCCCGTAGTGGTAAAGGTTGATATAGGCCTTACAAAAACATGACACTCAAGAAATAACACATCTCTCCTCTCGCTTTGGCAAGGATGTAGGTGAGGTTTGAAAGTTAGAAACACTTTTCTTATTGTCACGTTTTTTGTCTTTTAAAAAAAGCTGGGGAAAAAAATGCATGTAAAAGAACTAAAAAAGGCTTAAGTACTAAAATGTCTAAATATAAAATAAAAGATAAATATAAATATTAAAAACAAAAGCTAATAAAGAAAAGTAAAGCACAAAAATTGTTACAACTTTAACAAAAATGAAAATGAAAAATAAATATGTAAACATCAAAACATTATTAACTACTATAATAGTATATAAATAATGCAATTGCATGTACATTCTCAGTGAAGGATACATTTGGCTAAAAGAAGGTATCTTAAAAAAAATACAATTCTGTCATTTAGAATCTTGGATTTATTTTTTGCAGCTTGTTACAAACGTGTTCCTAATGAAGTATATGTGAAATGAAATGATGCATTAGAATTTGGCTAAAACAAGGCATCTTAAAGGGGCACAAAATATGTTAAATAAATAAATCATATTTACTATCTTGAATTTATTTATTTTATTTATTTGTTTATCTATTCATTTATTTATTTGTTTTATTATTATTATTTTACAATGAGCTTATGTGAATATGTTCTCACTTAAGGATACATGCAATTTCTGCCTAAAATTTGGCTAAAACAGGTATCTTAAAAAGACAGATAGCCCAAAAATGAAAATTCTGTCATTATTTACTCACCTCTAAACAAAAGAAGAACAGTGGGGTCCAAACAATGTTGAAATGAATTGGATGAATTGTGTCTTTAAGAAGCAGCATTACGTTGCCTACCTTTTGTAACAGACTCCAGGCCAGAAGCGCTCCTATGATTCCCTTTAAGTAGCTCACTACTTTTTTGGAGCAGAGCAAAAATGTGAGTACAGCGTGGTGTAATCACAGTTTTTTTGTGGTAGAGATAAAGAGAAAGGGGGCATGTACTGCCTAGCATACTTTTGATGATATGATTGTACTTGGCAAGGCTAAATGTGAGCAGGTGTCATAGATACTCATAGGTTGCATGGGTGATGCCAAGGGTGTGTTCTTCAAAATGTCTTCCCCCCTGCACATCCTTGAGTATCATTGGACGTGGCAAGAACTCTAGGAACACTTGACAAGTGTGTCAAACTAGCGCAGTATCAAAGCTATGGGTCATAGCTTTGGGTAGTGTTGAAAGACGGGTCTTTGTGACCTTCATCAGCAATATAACAATAATATAGGAGATAGATCTGAATAGGTTATTTAAATAAGAATACAATCAGCTAAAAGCTGTACTGCAATTTAATTGATGTACTTAATAATTTTGAAAATTTAAAAATCCACCTTTTATTGATTGATTCAAACAATGAAACGACAGTTAGATTCAACAGTGAGTTCCTCTATTTGATTAATTTTGTTCCAAATATGCTTTTGACTTTGTTTGGACTTACTATCATAAACAGACTAAAAAACTGGCCATATAAAGCACAATAATCAGGTTCTGAGTTTTATTTATATATATATATA
>NW_015645538.1:1537958-1547754 GCF_001515625.1 Sinocyclocheilus rhinocerous
CCTATGGATTTAACATTCATGTTTAAGTATATCACATATCCCCAATTACAAATCCTTTGCAGTGCTTTTCATTGCTCAGATCCAAGCCTCGATAGAGATGGTCTTTACACGTAGTTCAAGGTTTGAGCTCTTTGAGTCTATTTTCATCTCTGTTCCTAGCAGCAGGCTCTTCTACGCTGTTTGCTGTCATGAATGAGCATGCCCAGGGGGATTGTGGGAATTGTGTTCCAGGTGGAGGAGAGGCCCTTAAGTGGTCGGCAGCAGGTGCTCACTTATTTAGACGAGTGACTGGATAATTACCAACACCTGTGTGCTTATTGGAGAGCTGTTTCACTGCTTCGGAACCAGGCAGAGGATTCAACTAAAGGGACAGTTACTCCCGAGGGGGTTTGAGTGGAAACTGAGCCAAAAGAACAATTGAACACAGTGCCACTACAACCATGATAGTAAACTAGGATAGCATCCAGCTGTGTGTCACACAGTTAACAAGCATTCCTCATAATATGAGGAGAAATTCAACAAGATCATATGAAAAAGAGCTGCATTAGTTCAGGGAGTCTGATTCAGAGATTCTCAGACAGATGCAATCTACTGCATTCACTTTGAAATGAACATTGAGACTGTTAAGCGTCTTATCCTTCTTATCTGTTTGCCTCAGGGCCAAAAATGCAGTAAAAAAAATAAAAATAGGCTTAAAGAAACTGTTCATTCTGAGAAAATTCTGTCATTATTTACTCAACCTCAAAGTGTCATTCTTCTGTGGAGCACCAAAGGTGAATGTGTAAAGAATATCCTGGCTGTTCTTTTCAATATAAAGAAAGTACATAAGCACTAGGACTAGCCAGCTTTAAAAAAAAAAAAAACACTAAAAAGTGTTCCATAAGACGTGCACAATAGTGCTTTGATTTCTGAAGCTTAGCTTTGAGAGAGAAACAGGCTGAATCGAGAGTTCATACTGATCATATTTTCAGTGAATCAGTTAATCAGATTAAAAAATCTACTCTGAATGATTTGTTCATGAATTGAACTGATCTGGTTCTCATGTCACAATGATCCGGCTGCAGAAAGAAGCAGCACTGTCCAATTTGTGATTGAATTGTTAATTAGAGTCAGATCTTTTTAGTTAAATGGTTGGTTCAGTAAAAAAACAAAACAAGCCTGAATGATTTGTTCACAAATCTAGTTGATCAAGCTCTTGAGTTCAACTCACTGATGGTTAAAATCTCTCTAGAAGGCAAGATTTCAATCTGTTTCTCACTCAAAGCTAACATCATACAGTATGGACAACTTGACAATTTTATGGTGTTTTTCTATTTTTATGGTGCTTTTGTCTTCAGTCTTATTTATTGCATAATAGCATGGAAAATAGTCTTTAGAATCTCCTATGAAAGAATATGCAAGTTTGGAATGACTTTTCATTTTTAGGTAAACTACGCCTTTAAGCAGAAATGTCGGGTACAGAAAGCAATATATAACATTTAGTGCATAACATTTCATTAGCAAGGCCTCTCAATCGAGCACTTAAGTGTGCCCCAATAAGATAATTTAATAATGTGCTTAAACAAAAAGCATAAATTAACAATATTCCTTCTCACTGTTGCACATTAAGACAACCATCTTCAATGATGAAATGCCCTGAACACTAAATTCACAATGAGGGAGAAAAGGCGATAAACCTTCTTTATGCACAACAAATCAAAAGCACAAGCACATACTGTAGTGTTTGTGAAAAGTCTGCTAATTGTGTCCAATTTGATTTATTTAAGATGATGTAGACAACCCTCTACAATGGCAAAGCACTAGAGATACTGCGTGAATGGCCACCATAGAAATCGTTACATTATTGAGCAGAAGTAATCCTGTTATTCACTTTCAGCCTTCAATACTAGAGATACACTGATAAACTTTTTGAAGAGCCGAGAAAGATATGATATCCATGGTCGCAATAACACAATCAATAATTTATGATTCCAGAGACTGAGGCTATATTGAGCTAAAAGGAGAAATGGAAAGAAAAATAGGAACATACGGCACATTATTTGAAGAATCAGACTTTAGAAAAAAGCTTATATTGTATGTACCTGCTGGATCAACTTGCCATTAATTCCCATGCTTCCCCTTGAACAGCCTTAAAGCCTATCCTGGAATCTGTGAGAACTATAAACAATGATAAAATAAATTAAAATGAATTGCCTTCATATTTAAATCAGAACATACAAACTGTATTTATATTCGCCTACAATGCCGAATAGATAAACAGCATCTTCTGGCATGATAATTCTCCATGTTTTCTGAGCAAATAATCATTTTCACTACAGCATTTTCTCTCTGAGGGAAATGTGAGACACCACAAATTCATGTTATATTTTGCCAGTTTGCAAAGAACCACAAAAGCTTCGTTGACAGGAACACAGATTTTAAATCTCTATTCTGCACGCCAGCGACATGTGGAGAAGGTTTGCATTTTGAAAGGTGCTGTGCAGATGAGATTGGCAACTGTTGGATATAATTTGCCTTTGGAAGACTCAACATAACAACCCACTCTGCTTCCTTAAATTTGAGATTACACTCTTATTGGAAATACAAGAGACGCAGTTTTAGGTCTCTTGCATACAGTGCCGTGAAAAGCTTTTTGCCCCCTTCCTGTTTTTTTTTTACTCTGACCGTGGTTCACTGGAGTCCCAAAGCCGTAGAAATGGTTTTATAACCCTTTCCAGACTGATATATGTCAACTATTTTGTTTCTCATCTGTTCTTGAATTTCTTTAGATCGTGGCATGGTGTGTTGCTCTTTAAGCATGCTTCCCTTTGTCAGACAGGTTCTATTTAAGTGATTTCCTGATTCAACAGGTCTGGCAGTAATCAGGCCTGGGTGTGGCTAGTGAAATTTAACTCAGCTTTCTAAAATAATGTGCTTAATCACAGTTCTTTCATGATTTAACAGGAGGGGGCAATTAATTTTTCACGTAGGGCCAGGTAGCTTTTTTCCCTTAATAAATGAAATCATCATTTAAAAACTGCACTTTGTATTTACTTGCATTATCTTTGTGTATTACTAAAATGTGTTTGTTGATCTGAATATTTTAAGTGTGACAAATATGCAAAAAATAAAAAAAAACAGGAAGGGGGCAAAAACCTTTTCACGGCACTGTAGATGTGAATAAAAATAAAACTCCAAACCCACAATATGACCACTGAAGCATTAAGATAAAGTGCATTAAAGCTAAAACTGGGAAGAACTTTAAAGCTTAAGTGTGTAATTTTTTTATGCCCCCCCCCCAAACCTGCATCATTAACTCAACCAATGGCATTATTTTGTTGTAAGGACTAGCTCACCAATCATTGATGAAGGAAGTAGGAAATTACACATGTTGGCTTTAATACAGAAAATAAACAGATAGATTTAGCATAAGTTACACAAAACAGTGCAAGCACCAAAAAAATCAATGCTGAATGTGAAATACTAGTAAAACTGTACTGTAAATACTGTATAGTTCCCAGTGGAATGACTTTGTTTGCCGTATATAGTGAAAGCTGTATTTTGATCCCAATGGGGAATATCACAATGCTGGCAAAAAATATGCTGGAATCTCATTTCATGTCGTGGCTCGCTTTAGTTGCCAGCGTAGAATCGGAAAGAGTCAGGTATTGATCAGACAGAATCAGATTTCCCCTGACAACTGAAACAGCTGATTGATTTCCTTGCAGCACTCTGCAACGCACCAGAGACGCCGATAGACTTGAGGTGGCCAATGCTCATACATACTGCTTCACAAGTGACTGCTGCTGAGGGATGACAGATTGACCAAAACAGTGGTGGCAATCGAAGGACAAATCTTCAAGGGTGGTCAATCATGGTGATTAGTCTCCCGTGGTGAAAAGTGGAGCTGGTCTTTTTGTTGAAGCCCTTAGAGTCCATCAGCTTGGCAAGACTAAAGACTGCGTCTGCGATACATATGCATTAATACAGCTTGTGGTTGCGGAAGTCCTTGCCGACAATTAATGGCTGCCCTTTTGAAATGCAACACTGACATTTTTCTAGACAACACCATGAGAGCAGCCTGCTATTCTGTGTTTTTGAGGCTCACTTTTCTATGTCTTTCAGGCCAAAGACTCAATTTAATGGGTGACTAGATTAGATCTAACAAACAATGGGTGGATATTGCTCACTGGAATAGTAGTGTTGAAGGAAATACTTTATAACTGTAGCTAATAATATATAAATATAAATATTAGGGCTGTTTATTTAATGTGTCAATCTTAATAATTAGTTATGGAAAAATAATTTGTTAATTTGTAACACAATTTTGCACCGCCATTTTGAAACGAATCAATTAAAGCAATGATTCAATGGCCTTTCCATTTCATGAATGAATCAGCAGTTTGAAGGAATCAGATGAATGAATGAATTAATTAATTAATTAATTATTCATTGAGATATTTACTGCCACCTACTAGCAGTTTTAGTTTCTTATTTAGAGTATCATTTCATTAAAAATAATGTAATATTTACATATTAATAAAAACTCTGAAATTATACATTATATAATAATGATATGTATATAATTAAATCAGAGCAATATAACAACAATAACAGTGAAAATCTCAATTAGGCTGACAGCATTATCATTTAAACATATAAATGTATACCAAATGCATGAACAACAGCATTTGGCACAAAAAAAAGAAAGAAAAAGAAAAATACAAACCAGTCATCAGTGATTCATTTTTGAACTGGTTCATTTACTACATCTGAATCAACTGATTCAATACAATGAATCTGACTTACTAATGCTTCATATGAGAGACAGCCATTTTAGGAGAGCAGGTTGTGTTACAGATTCATTTAATTTGGCTGTGGGCACAGAATTTCACAAATAACAGCAATGTAATATTTTGCAATACTACTTATTGGGAAAAAAAAACATCTTTTTACTGAAAGATCAACAATATTTTGACAGCTGAGCTATCATCACGCTACTGAAAAAATGTAGTCAAGTCAATAGCGCCATTACTTTTAATTAATTGATAATCAGATAAAGATAGATTTGATATTCAGAGGTCAGTTACATTACAACCAAACATCAAATTTCCATAACGTATATGATGAAAACTATGATAAATGAGACCATTCTGCTGTTTGACTAGTGCTGGCTGGGTACCGATTTGCGAGTACTTAAATATTAGCCTCTGTGTAACATACATCAATATGTTAAAAGCACTACAAAAAGCAGATGGTGTGGATTATTTTCCTGGCAACTCACAAATCTCAAATGACTAGACCATCCAAATGAAAGGCCGTCTGCGTTTGGTTAAAGTCGCGCCCTTCAGAAATATGTCATCGCCTTTGATATCACTGCCTTTATCAATGCCACATTAAGCGGAAATTTCTATTTGCTCGAATCTCATAATGACCGCCCCATTTGACTTCTCGACCCAAATCCCCACTTCAAAAGCTTTAGATCAGAGGTGAACATTTTCAAGGCCATAATGAGCAGACTCCTGAACTGAAATGCACCACAGAAGCCACTGAATATGCAACAGACAGTTTTTTCTCTGTGCATAGTTATGTTTGAGGTTGTTTTTCTCATCTGTCCTTTAAAATAAACAGATCAGCATGATATGACATGGAGATCTCATTTTAAACTACCCACCTTCCCACACAGCTCCCATTACTTGGCTTGTTAACTGACCCTAGACACAATGTTGTATAAATTCATGATCGGCTCCTTAGCTCAGCAGCTGAGTGCTTCCCCAGTGTGACTCAGGACGGCCTGCCGGCTGAGAGGTCGCAAGTAACACCGTGACCACAGCAGATGGCCAAAATACTCAGCATTTTGAAGGAGGCATGTGTATCATTTTGGTACAATTATCTCAGCTTCTGTTCCTTCATCGATGCATGTAACATATTCCACAGTTAAATCCAGGCATACGGACCATGCCATCTGTGTTCAGAAACGGAGGCTGGGACATTTCGATTGTTTAGAAACAAATTCCCTCAAACTGTTATTATAGAGGGCTTCTCCTTCTTTACCATTTTTTAATAAAAATATGGCAGATCAGCTGATTCTGTAGTTTGGAATTTGTATAAATTCAATGTATTTAATAATAAAATATTTTTTATAAAATGTTTATTCATTAATTTATGCAATAGTATCCATTTTGAATCATGCACAAATTTGCATTTATATAGATATTAAATATTTTGAAAACATGATTATATGCCAAAAGTAGCGCTATAAGGCAAAATATTTATTTAATGTAAAGAGCTGTTTTTGTACCTTGTCTTTTTGACATTTGACATGCTAGTAGAAGGCCAATTAGCTGTTTCTTAAGTAGCTTCTCAGAAATAAATTACAAATATTTTTGCTTTCGGCTATTAATTATAATCTGTACAATCCTACGTTTAAACCAAGAAGGCGAGCTTTATATTTCAAAATAGATGTATTAATAACTTGGCTCCAGGTTTCACACCGACATTCATTGTTTAAAATTGGTTTTGAGGATAATTTATAAAAAAAGTAAATCCAATCCAACAGGAGTCTTTCCTCCTCCGCTGCACTGTGCCGTGAGAATTCACATTTCCACCATATATTGTCTAATAATGAAGTAATGTGGTTACCATGGGCAACAAAATAGAAAAAAATATTCTGGGGCAGCCAGTTCTGAACTCTTTCATATGCCATTAATGATGTTGTTGTTATTCTGAGGTGAGATGTACACATTGCTCCCAATACACCTAGTAAAACTGTATTGTAAAGAAAGAGTTCACCCAGAAAATAAAATAGGGAAAAAATAAATACTCGCATATCAATGCATTTCTATATGCCTTTATTTATTTCCTGAAACATCTAAGAGAAGTTTATCAGAATGCAGAGATGTGCTTTTCAATACAATGGAAGTGAATGGTGACCATGGACTGTCAAGATACAAACGGTAAAAAAAAAAGCACAATGAAAGTAATGCACTATATTCCAAGTCTTATGCAGCCATATTATAGTTTTGTGTGAGAAACAGACATTTAAGTTACTCAAAATGTCGCTTTGAGAATCTTTCATGAACACATTTACTTTCTTTGTATGGAAAATAGCAGCTCTAACATTCTGGTATAAATATCTCCTTTTGTGCTTTGTGTTATAAAAAAAACAAGGATTAAAATAACAGATTTTTTTTTACCTTGAAGTAAGCTTCATTTCCTTTTTATACTTATTTAGACATTTATAAGCAAGCCATAAGCATACATGTATATATAAAAATAGTGTAAGAAAGGCAATGCAGTTGCACAGTTTGATTATACATGTGTTTTAACAGACACAGTGAACAGTAATACGGATTGTCACAGCAGGAGTTTGCTGTCTTTAATGCAAACCTCCTGCTCTCAGCAATGTCATGATCACACACTGCTGTCAGACTCACTGCAAGGCCACACACACACACACACACACACACACACACACACACACGCACCCACACACACACACACACACACACACACCCACACACACACACACACACACACACAGCAACATCATAATTTCACTGCCTTACTGTGTGCCTTCCTTCCTTCCCACCACACCACTACTCTCCATGTCAATGAGGAACTGAATGTGCTAAATGTTCCCATTTGGCTAATTGGTGGAGAATATTGTTGACATTCGCAGTTGTTTAACTCAGTTCTTTTGAATATCACTCTAATGTTTTGATCCGGGAGAATCAAACTGAACATGGTGTTCATGATTTAGAATTTTCAGATTTTGCTCAGTCTATAAAGACAAGCTCAATGGATAATGAGCCCTTCAAAAGCATTCATACAGGCTTCCGATTCATTTTATTCAGGTAATGACGGTTAATGAAAGTAGCTGGAAACAAATGCAACCCGCTTTTAATTACCCACAGATAGACAGGATTAGTTTGCTAACAGCTTAATTGGGGTTGCAAATGCTTCCTAAAGGAGTTATCAGTCATTTCATCAGGGGGCTTTGTTGTGATTTATGACACAGCCGGTGAGTTTGTCCTTGGTAAGACTAGCAGTGTTATTTAAATTATCTATTCTACACAAAGGCATGTTATCAACTTTCCTTTGGCCAGTTAAGTTTTTATCAATAAAAGAATAAGCGGAATTATTAATATTGTTTTTTCAGTCAAGTAGTAGTATTTGCCCTTTTTGGCAACAGAAGTTTGGAAACAAAAGTGTAGGTGCACTTTTGGGAACCTATATAAAAACCATGCTACATAGCATTTATATCAACTATAAAATGATATGTAGATTTGAATTTAAAAAATAAATGAAAACATTAATTGATTGTATATATATCTTTCACAGTCATGGCAACAGAAATGCACTGAAATGCATGAAAAAAAGAGCAACGTATTATGCACTTTGTCATTGATTTGTCTAGGTCCAATGTATCAGTCCATTAAGCACCAAGAGAACGACGACAACAGACACAAAAGCAGAATGTTCAATCATGTTACACTTGTAAAGGAAGCTCTACAGAACAAACAAATGCCATATAGGAAAAATTATGACTGAAGTGAATAGGCGGACTTTGCTTTACAAAGCTGAAGAGGTAAAATATGACAGATATTCCCTTTTCAAGCCATCAAGTTTTGAGTGAAAGAATTAAATACCTAATAGAACAAACTAATTAAAATGCAGCAACTGGTTTCTGAGGACAAGGTGTAATATTTAAACAAGTAATGCATCCTTGAACATTCCAGTGCATTCAACAAATGGGAAGAACACTGTGCTGAAAGACTCAAATAAATTGGGTAATTCTGTTTATGTGAAAAATACCCAGCATGCATTGTTTCAAGAAATGCTAATTTTTAAACTTGAATTTTTTTTCCTCATTATCAGAGACACCAGAAAGTGTCTTAGTTGACAACATAGAGACCTCTGAGGCACCTTTAATGAAGTGCATCTTAGCCAACCTCCACAATTAAATTAATGTTAATTCAAGGGTGAATCTCTATGAATGTGACTTCAAAGCTTCATCAAATTTAGCTTTTATGAAATCATGAATAATATTCAAACTCCAGATGTCACATTCCATGCGTGGGGGAAAAAAAAGATGTCATTTTTTACTCTGATTCAAAGTGAAAGATTAGCAGGTTAGGAATTATATAATCCATTCTGCAGATGTCAAAGATTCACTCCCAGTTCACACAATCAACAAATTCTCTGAGTAGATGTTTGTCAGTAAACTCATGCCTCTGACTCTGCTAGACACTTTTGCCTTTAGTAATTAAGCCATTAATTTGACTAATTTATGTGATGCTGCCATCTGGCCTTGCCTCTACAGAGACAGTCAGTCAGTCATACTGACTTCATCTACAGCACCCAAGAACACACCAAATATTAGTAGAAGGTTAGAAGTAAAACAAAGTCAAATGAGCTGGTTGTACAAAGATTCAAAATGTAATGCCTGTTTTGGCTTCATTCAGCAGTATCTTCATTACGAATCTGTCTTGTTAAGCTACAATAATTCAGTTAAATTATTATATAAAATAGTGCATTACAAAACATTAATCTAGCCTGAAATCTGGACTAAAATCGCTTAAAGGGTTAGTTCACCCAAAAAATTAAATTAGCACATGAATTACTCACCCTCAAGGCATCCCAGGTGTATATGACTTTCTTCTTTCAGACGAATCCAGTCGGAGTTATATTAAAAATTGTCTTTGATCTTCCAAGCTGTTTAATGGCAGTCAGCGGGCGTTGCAGTGCATCAGTCCAAAAGAAGTGAAATAAAGCGCATCCATTCATAATAAAAAGTGCCTCACATGGCTCCGGG
>NW_015645538.1:1547783-1562020 GCF_001515625.1 Sinocyclocheilus rhinocerous
TAATAATCAATTGAATCTAGCTTGCGCTCACTGTTGTACACGGAAGCCGCTCTGGGCGGATGACGTAAGACGTCAGCGTTGCGCATGCGCCGGTCAGAAGTGACGAACGTGGAAGCGCAGGGGAGAGATCAAAGCAAAACAACGGTCACGAATTAGAAGTACAAAACGAGGATTTGTAAAGAACAATGTCAGAGGATTTCGATATAAGCCAAGAGGAGACTGGTTTTCCTTTGCTAAAGTAAGGAAACTTTGCTTTCTTTGATCCTGTAAACAAACGTTGGTTTTCACGATACTCACCGGCGCATGCGCAACACCGACATCTTACGTCATCCTCCCGGAACAGCTTCCGTGTACAACTAGATTAAAGTGATTATTACGTTTCGAATATGGATATTTTTTCTTACAAAAACGCATCGATTCACTACAGGAGGCCTTTGTTCACCCCCCGGAGCCATGTGAGGCACTTTTTATTATGGATGGATGCGCTTTATTTCACTTATTTTGGACTGATGCACTGCAACACCCGCTGACTGCCATTAAACAGCTTGGAAGATCAAAGTCAATTTTTAATATAACTCCGACTGGATTCGTCTGAAAGAAGGAAGTCATATACACCTAGGATGGATTGAGGGTGAGTAAATAATGGGCTAATTTTCCTTTTTGGGTGAACTAACTTTTTGGGTGCTCACATTAGCTACATATTTCAGCGAAATGTTGTAATTGTAACAGTAATTGTGACCAAACTTTGTGCTATCAGTTTCATTAGGTACATTAATATAGCAACTGCTTCTGATTCTGTCACATGTAGCAAAAGGGTAATAAAACAAACTAAGACTATCTGAAATACATTTATCTCAATTACTTTAATTGTTATGATGGTAACATAATTTGAGTTTACTAATATTTTAGAATTAATACTTTACTAATTTGTTTTCTAACAGTTTATTTTTTACTTATAACTAATAGATAGAATTAGATTAGTAATCACAGCTGTTCTGATATTCAGACGAACAGCATGATTACAAGAGACATTTATACTTAAACTATTCAATAAACAAGTTAAAATTGAGTAACTTACATTTTAGACAGTTACCTTGTCTGTTTTTGTGTGCAATTGTCTGTAATTGATTGAGTAAATTATTAAATGACTGGCTGCATCCGAAATCACGTACTCTCTAAATTGGTACTTCTTTTGAATAAGTAAATGCTTAGAGACTGCTAAAAATGGTATGTATTATATGTACAGATAAATGAATAAATTATACATATGAATTAGATATCATATGTGAGCGAGAAGGCATACATACTAATGAAAGTGATACAGAAAGCAGTTAATAATGGTGTCAGTGTGGATTCTGGGGTCTAAGGCAATTGTTCTGCTATTCTATGGTATTATAATAGCTGAATTATCAAAATTGTATGAATAAAATGGTTTGTCACTCATTTGCTGCACTTTTCAGATTCAGGGCACATGCATTGACCAAACTGGCACTCCTTATCCTTCTTAATCGAAAAGGTCACCTCAACGCTAACACAACCTCATTTTCTGTGTTTACAATGGATTTTAAGGAACAGTGAGTTTCAGTTTAATCACTCCATCTTTCAGTGCTTCATATCGATAAGACACAGCATTTACAACCACAAGGAATAATAATACTGCTTGGCTGCTTAACTAAACAGTAAACACTAAATCTCAAACACTTTCACTCTGAGCTACGATCATGCATGTTCTCCACACATGAACCTGTTTCCTATTTAGCCATCTGATATATAAAGACGGGTTGGCCGATATATAAAGACGGGTTGGCCTATGTGAGAAAAAAAGGTTTTAAGTGAAAAATGGGACCCCTGGGGTCAAACCCCTCTCCCTGTCTTTCTCTTTATCATCACGCAACACTGGACAACAGTGACAATGATTCACACCAGCTCTCTCACCCTGTCTACCAACCTCTGTAATGTCTAATCTTCTCTTATCAAACCCAGTTTTCTTTGAATTGTGACTCATTCATCACAATTAAACATCCGTTGCTTGTGGACACAATTAAACACACAGAGATACAGTCTTCATGAAGCCTTATTGTGTTATTGCTATTGCAAAACGCCTACAAGAAGAAAGAAAAGTCTTTTACAAAAGCCTAATCAAACCAGCTGCAAAAGAAAATCAGAGTTTTCAGAGCAGTTACTTCCCATGTGTGTGTATATACAGTATATATATCACTGATTCTTGAGAAGTGGGACAAAACAGGATGCAAAATTGAAAAAATAAAACCTTGTACTCAGACAATTGAAACTACATTTATGTATCTTATATGTACTAAGCTACTGAGCTTTGCTTTGATGCAACCTCCCAACTTTTCTCTTTTTTTTTCTTTTTTTATCAAAATGTGCTTTTTACCTTGGACTGTGTAATATATGTTCAACTTTATCTTTAACAGCAATCAAGATGTTTTTAACATTTCAAAACACATTCTCATGTTAGCAGACAGATTACACTTTCACATGACCAACAATTCCTCAATAAATACAAAATATCATAATGAAATATTATCAAAATAATCATCTGACGGAGGTGACAAATCTGACGGTGGTGACGAAAACCTGAATTCATGGTCATTTTAAATATAATATATCGAATCAATCAGTTACTGTATTAAAACAAAAACAACAAACACGGTTATTGTTTATAAAAGATTCACATTTAAGTATTTTGATATATCTTTGGAAGACAAATTATCTATTTTCTCTCATCTTAGAACAGAATGTCTGCTGTATGCTGCTATGATAACAGTTATATGAACAAATAAAACAATTAGTTGTTACCTCTATCCATTTACATTCACCAGTATCTTAATATTCACATTTAAACATCTTAACAAATTATCCAAAAATGATCAAAATACATATGATCAGAATACAAACGAACTGTATTATGTATATATGTTTTATCCAGTGTTATGTTTTCCCTCAGCCTAATGTTCCCTGAGTCTTATTTTCCCCCAACCCTAACTCTGTTAGAAGTGTTGACTATCAATCCACAAAAGCAATGTTGTCAGGTCACATATTTAGTATTTATACATTATTAGAGAAATTAAACACTATTTTATATTTAATAAAATTAAAAATTACTTGAAAACCACAAAAATATGATGACTTCACGTTGAATGTCAACTCCGTCATTGCTTTAGAGTTTGCTTTAGAGTTGCTTTAGAGTTTGCTATAGAGTTCTAGAGCTGATGCCAGTCAACAGAAAACAATTTAGGCCAAGCTAAAAGTGACAAGGAACATGCGGAGGTGGAATGTGGCAAGGGGGTCATTTAGAGTGACAGCTGCCACTGATATACCCAAATTTTAAAAATTTTTTTTTACATTTTAATGAATGACTGACGGTGTTGACAAATTGGGGACCCATGTCTAACCCCTTCAAAGCATGCATCAACAAGATGGTAGGAACATGAGCGTTACAGTCTAAATACTCTTCTGAATAGTAAACCAAAAATATTATCCAAGTATTTAGAATCTATCCAAAACCATACATAAGAAACATCACGTCAAAGAATTACTATTAGAAGTTTGCTATAGAGTTCTAGAGCTGATGCCAGTCAACAGAAAACAATTTAGGCCAAGCTAAAAGTGACAAGGAACATTATTTCATTGTTTTATGGATTAATTTGGCAGCTCTGCTTTGTAATATGGGGCTGTAATTTTACACTACAGCCTAATTAGATCATTGACATCTTAATCACTTCCATTTGTTCCTCCTGCTTTGCCCAGAACCATTAGCCTAGGTCTTCATTTAGAACAAACTGGGCTCGCACACAGTTTAAAGGTCGTAAATTTCATTGTAACACTTGTTTAATTTCATAAACCCCATTTTATTTGAGGTGCCTGATAAAAATTCTCACTTACAGAAATGCAGATGAAGTCTGTTCTGAATTAAGGGAAACCATTAATTTAGTGTAATAGCGTGTTGACAGTTGAAATCATAGGTGCAATTATATTGAAATGAAATAATATTTAGCCATTTTATATTCACAATGATTTTATCTGAAATCATTTATTGTAATATAAGGTTCCACTTCATACTGTACTTAAACTTGCATGACATGATAAAATAAAACATGGTCAATCTCAGGCGATTATCAGGCATTTCTCATATAGAGATTCATGTTTGAGAAGTAGTTATCATACTGTGAGTGGCAAACATTACAAATTTTTTTGTCTTTCAAGTGCATGTCAGATATTAAAGGTTGCAAAAATTGTCCTTCAAAATAATGAAATTATTTTTCCCAATATTCTGATTATGTAGAACACCAGTACCAAAAAAAAAAACATGTTTTGAATAAATTGCTCAACAAAAAATTGCTCAGTCTATTCTCATTTCTCATACTCAGAAGTAAAAAATGAATGAAAGGACTGATGTAAAAAGATAACGTTTAAAATGTTTGCTTAAAAAAAAACTTGAGAAACTGCTCACTAATGTACAGTAGCATAGAAGCTCAGCAACGTGACATTAATTATAAATGTAGCTAGTCAGATTTCCCTTTTGTTAATTTTTTTCTTCTAAGATCAATTTAGCCTCACACTTTTGTAAAATGTTTACAGCAAAGATCTACATGAATGAAACGGGTGTACTGCAACCTAATCAATCTTACTGACGAACAAGGGCTTGGTATCCCTGCGATTTAACATTCAAGTGGTCACATAAAAATCTCTCATTTCCTGACAAGGTGAGCAGGTATAGGGCTGCTTCATCTAACACTGGCACTCCAAGCAATATTTTCCTGCTTGATTTTAATGAAAATACTCTTTGTTCGATGCATTGCATGCATTTTCCCATTCATAGCATTTGTCACAGTATATCAGGTCACCTTTCCACCCTTGCAGGGTGCACTTGACCTTTCCAGTCAGTAATTACTATCTTCCTCTTCACTGCACTCAGCGAACATTTTATTGACCGGTGCTGACAAGGTGAAGTTCAAATGTGAAGGGTTTTGAGCTCGGCAATTGCAAGAATTAGGTTTTACACAATGTCTCCGGCCTGAAAGATTGACATTAAGGCAATCATTTGGCTGCTTTATTCATGTCAGTCACGAAGGACATTCTGTTTAATGCTTTCAACACTTAGTGACCCTTTAAAAGCAAAGATAAAAATCTCAGATTGAATCCTTGAAACCAGTGTATTTTTTTTACAGTCTGTTGAGTTTTTGTTACTTCAGAAATATAATACCTACTTTTTGATGGGATAAGCCCCTATGAACTGCAATATCCTACTGTTGACAAAAAGGATTGGGATGTCTGCCAAAAAAGGGGAGATATATAAATATACAGCAAATCCAGCTGCAATAAAACCTTTTTTCTTGTCGGACAGCTCATGGACAATGATGCCCTGGGATTCGTCTCACAATGGAGGGAGTCAGGGGACTAAACAAGATCACACACATTAAACCAAGCGAATCTGTGACAGGTCAATCCCCACGGTCCACACTTTCCCAGCGCTACATAACCTCTGGATGTCACAGCAACAGAATGAGTGGCACTCTGTGAGAGAAACAGATTGGCTGAATGAATCAGAGCAAAAGAGAACATTGGGAGATGCATTTCAGGAATGAAACACAAACGGTATTCAAAACTACATTATTTTTTGGGAAAAGTGTCAAATGTCTCTTTTTTTTTTATTAAAAGTATTTTTTTCTGTACTTCTTTAATCAGCTAGATTGTTTTCTTAAAGTCATAAAGAAGAGTTCAAGGTGAGGAATATTTTACTTATATTTCTTTCATTTATCTGGTCTGATACAGAAGTCAATTCATTCAAAAGCATTTCAACTGAGTATTACTTCCAAGAAATCCACTTGTTTGCTATTCTATTGAACATTCAGAACTATTTACTTTGTGCCTGAAAAATATTGGTGAGAATAATTCAAACTGTTTTGCAAGAAATAGGCAAAAATTACCATTTTGAAGCATTGATATTAAGTTAGACATTTCATGTGAGTATTATAGTAAGTAAATCCAAACAAACAAACAAACTATCCGTTGATCATAATCTTATTGTTTTGTGCCTTACATATGCCTCCTACTCCACTTCATTGCTCATGGGCTCCTACACTGAGCATCTCAAACAACCAGTAGATATTAAATAATTCTGTGCTTAAATAACTGATGAGGCCGCTGTCTAAGGGAGTTCAGTGGTATTTCATTTTCACAAGACATTTATTTTATATAACTTACTGATCACACATTCTATGGAACATTTTTACACTACCTTTCGCCACAGTGAAATCTTTTTACATGAAAACATAATAGCCAGTTAGCAAACAAGCCTGGCTGCATGGTCTACATTATGCATGATCGCAAATGAATTCTTTTATTCAAATACAGGTTAAATGTGGAATTAAAAGTTTGACTAATGGTTAAAATGCAGAGTTGCTACTAGTAATAGGGTCTCTTCGGCCTAATAAATATACAAAACTACTACAAAATTATAGCAGCATACAGAAGTACTTTTGCAAACCACAGGAATGTACCAACTTGCTATTTTTACTTTATCATGTTTGGGGATTTCAAACCATCAATAAGTCTGCATGCTTCCACTGGACTGTAAAGCTTTGCAAGAAAAAAAAAATGTTTTAAAATAATGACAGACTGACTCATTTCAGACCCACATGAGGTTGAAAAACACTCTTTCTGTCCAAATATCTGGCAATCAGATTTCACATGGTTGAAAAGTATTGCAACATCTGAACATTAATGCTGTCCAATATGCTCATTCTAAAACATTTTTGATCACACACAAAAACATATTCACAGTATAAGATTTGAAATCTTTTTTTCTTTTTGTTTTTTATATGCAGACTGAATACGGTGCCAGAACACTGCTAAAGGTGTTTAAACACAGAGCAGAAATTGGGTAAAATTGGAGGCAAAAGTGAGTGCATTTATGACTTTTAACTGATAAAAAGACAATAATTTAAGGTAGTGGGTCTTAAACCAGGAACCGGTTCGGGAACCACTAGTTTAAGGCATTTACATGACCTCTAAACATTGTCAGGTTATTAAGCATAATTTGTATCATGCACAAAATGAAGCATATTCAGGATTCCAAAAATCTGAATGATGTAATACGAAGGAAACACTGTAAATTATGTAAAGGTTCCCCAAAGAAACCTTAATTTATATACATTTTCCATAAAGAACTATGAGATTATTCACTTTGAAGAACTTTTTTATAGTCTACTAAACCTTTTGCACAGTTGGACGGTTCTATGGATGCTAAAGGTTCTTTATGGAACCAAATACTGTACCAGGACAAAGAAACTTTTATGAGTGTAAACAGTATTTACTGATCTTTCAGTAGAATTGTCTAATTGAAATAGTGTATGAAGCAGATTTAAGTGTAGATTGTGGAAAAGTTTTTAATTTTTTTGTCAAATGCACGTGTGCAAATAATAATTACTAATATGGCAAGTAAAAAAAAAAACAGGAAAAATAAATAATAAAAAAATTGGAAAAAAAAGTTTAAAAAATAAAATAAATGTATGATACGACCCCTTTAGGACTCCTCAAAGGCATTTGGATTTTTGCCAACACCAACTAATGCAAATGTTCATAGAATGCAGATTACCTCCATTACCTCCATTATTAAAGATGAGCGTGTTTTCATACAGACTAATAATGCCATTTATACAGTTAAAAGCCTGTCAATGCATCTGATAATTTGAGGTTAAATGGCACTTTAGTGTCTTGATTTTTATTACATCACAGCATCTGTAAATCACTTCTATTCCTCTTTAATCAAAAACCTATGAGGACTGAATAGCAAACTCATGAAAAAAGGCTAAAACCTTTGACTTGGAGTAACATCTGCGCTATCACATTGCAGCCTTGAGAACTGCTGGGATGTTGATGTGAAAGGACTATTCCCCTGCCTACATCAGAAGTGGGCTGTTTTGACTTCTCTTTTTACTTACACAAATGGTCTCATCTGTAGTGAGCCAAATGTTCTACAGAGCAAGGCCACAGAGGGAAAAACACCTCTCCTTCCCAGCGAGAGCTGATGGAGCGGCGAGTGCCGGGAGGCGATCTTCTGTTACCTGTTCATCTGCCAGCGCGAGCTGAATCACTCGGCCCAAACAGCTGGCCTTCTATCGCTCTCAGATGCCATTTCCCATCCACTCCATATTCAATGGCAGTCCACAAAATGAGAAGCCACATTTCCTTTGTCTGTTTCTCTCTCTCGTTCACTTCAGGATTCACTAAACCCCGAGCAGCAGGTTGAGTCTCAAAGTATCTGGTTCAGATCAGGTCCAAACCGGTCGGCTCCACACTGTGCAAAATTCTCATCCCCATTCAAACAGTCATTTGTATCAAAAATACACATTTACTGTTTGATGACTTCCCTGACAAGGTACATGAGCAAAACAATGCTTATTACAAGAGCTGCCAGAGGAGGGATAAAATGAGCTTAAATGTGTGATTGCTGGGTCTTTGCTGATTGTTTCCTCTCATCATTGTGGCCTTCCTCACCATATTACCCCATGCTTACATTTTTCTCTATTTTAGGCTATTTGTTTGGACTTTTTGCTCAAATGAGAATGCAAATTGGACTAAATGATATTTCAATAAAAGAAATATGCAGTTCATACCACGTAAATTAGAGTACAGGCTTTGGCATCAAAGTGAAATAAAGAAATGAGGTATTGTCATTACTGATTCAGTAATTTTTTCATTCACAGTGGAATTTCTATCATCCCATAGGTTGTTTAAATGAGTATTATTTCCTTTGTCACTATGAAATGCTGATGTTAACATTAACAATTTGAGAACAAAGTATAACAATAATAATAATAATTTGCAAGGTTTGATGTGATATGAGCTAAGCTATCGATTTTAGATTTAATCACCATTGGTAGTGCGATTTATTGTAATACTTTTTTTTTTAGTTGGTCAGAACAAAAGAGGCAGACTTGTTTCTTACATGTACAGATGACAATATCTGGTGAAAATTCTTATTTGGGTCATACTTCAAAGACGTAGAATCTGTGATTCCTAAGTACAGTATCCACACCGGTGAGGTGACTGACAGCCACATATACTCCTCAAAACATTAGATTCATCAACGCTGAGAAGCCGTGCTGACGCACTACCCACGTAAAAAAGATAATTCCACAAATAACTGCAATTGCAGGTTACAAACAGAGATGGCGACAAAGAGGCAAAACTTACGGACTGCAGCTTTAACTGTTTTAATCAATTTAACGCATCCTTATAAAAATGTTCAATGTAATGCAGCTGAATAAAGCATTCATTTCTATATGAGAAATCATATGCATTAAACTGCAAGTTAACATTTTGTGGAACAACATTTCAGAGGTCATTTATATATATAGATGACCTTGACTGAGCAAACAGAGCAATGGTCAACTCTTAATTCTATCCTGTTAGGACTCCTTTTAATTTTCTTGCAACTGTGCAAGTAATCAAAAAAATCAAAAAAATATGTTTAAGTGTTTTCACTTTACCAGACCATTTTTACAATATATACTTTATAGAAATATTACAAGCACAAAACACAACATGGATAACCCAGGAAATCTGCAGTTTTGTTCTGACGCTTGACATCTCTGTTGTGACTCCGGCAGCTACCGTAACATGCTGTGCCAAAAACCTGGGCAAAGAATCAAACCTAGAGGCCCATTAGCTGGACCCAGTGTCACAATGCCTGACCTATGGAGCTTCAGCAGAGATTGACAGACCTGTGATTGACTTGAAGGTTTGTCACATTTCATGAGCTAAAGATGGCCAGTATAAGGGCATGTCATATATCAGTCAATATACATAATCTTGATTTTTTTATCTTCTTTCCCGTTTACATTCAGATCAACATGCAAGAGCTTGTAATGCAACATGTCATATATAAAAATTCCACAAGCTAAATTTGTTCTGGAACAACTAGTCACATTGGTTGTTTATGATTCACTTAAAAACTAGATTGTGTGCTTTTGTACATTTTATGCTGGAGATTGTGGATTGACAATGCTCAGTAAGTAGCACTTTGTCAGTCCACAACATGTTTGACATATATGTAGCGTCTGGACCAATCAGACACACCATTTTTCATTTGATTTAACAAATCAATTATTCATTAGATTAACAAACATTCACAGACCCCTCACCCAATAAACATACTGGGTGCCAGGATGTCTGCAACGACACCAGGCCTCCCTGCATGTCCCAGTGCAAGAGGCAGAGTAGAAATGGACTTTTCTACTAATTAATTCATAGGAAAACCTTTCTTTGAATGAACACACATATCCTTCAGGTCATTGTGTATGTTGTCTTTGAGATTTTATACTGTTTTATGCAGGTTTATGATGGAACCACTCGTTCCTGTCATCTTACCTATATGTAATCCTACCATGTTTAGTATCTATGAATTCGCCTTCTGATGATCGAAACGAGCGTGTATATTATATGTTGGTACATAGGCAATATATTAGTGTCCTGAGAATCTTTAGTAATTTCGATTCAAGTTCCATATGCAAATTACCATGCTTCCACACAAAGGGTCATAAACTCCCCAGTATTTCCAAACTCCCACTTGGGATTCCGGCCTTTCTCATTGGACAAGCCCATCTTGAGAGGCGGGGATCTTCTCCGACCTTAAAGGCCCACACCAGGGACCCTCCCCAGTCGGTGGTTCTGTTAGGTTCTGAGAAGATGTGAGCTACAATGCTCCAGGACATCCTTAAGTACGTGCCAGGCTTCGGCCTTGACTTTTCCATTCATCAAGATTCTCTGACTCAAACTGGTTCTTTTTCATCAACCAACTTCAGCAAAGATCAACTGGAACCTTCAGATTACATCAAACCTCTCTTTCAGACAGATGAGACTTGCAAGTATTCAAACTTAGTCTTATTAATTGATACATTAGGTATCATTTGCACCTTTTTACAAAGGTGTGTTTGAACTAAGAATCTGATGTTTCCTTCAGTCGGTAGATCTGCTGACTATCAAATGGTACCATAGTTTCATATTCTTATTTCTCTTCTCTTTACTGGGGTTAAGCTTTAACCCTTTCCTATACCAACTGTATGTGTGTGTGTGCGTGTGTATGTGTATGTTAGACCAGTTTAAGTGTGTATTTGTATGTTAGACCAGTTTAAGTGTTTATGTGTATGTTAGACCAGTTTAAGTGTGTATTTGTATGTTAGACCAGTTTAAGTGTTTATGTAGTATGTTGGACTAGTTTAAGTGTTTATGTAGTTAATAAAGTCTTACTTGTATCACACTTGATGTTGTTCATTGTTTGCTCATAACTGGAGTCCCTTAATCATGCAGATTTATGCTACAAGCTCTGTGTAGAGTTGTACAGTATGAAAGTTATTTCCCTTAACCAGGAAATTAACGTTCTTAGAATTGACAGACAGTTGACCCTGAGAGGTCAAGTAAATATCTACAGCGGATCTAAATATTTATAATTAATTATAACTAGTTATGATTAATTATTCATATTTCCCCATGAATGAGCTGATTCGCTACATATACCTACATGTAACATTAAAAGGTATTTTTGAACCCATGCAAGAATTAGCCAGCCTTTGAAAATTAAACTAAACACAGTCAATGGTGGCAAAGGTATTTCCTGCCATTTATTCTATTATCAGTTTTAGGGTAAAGGCTCGGTGCAATTTTGCACTCAGTTGAAAGACGGAGGTATGTGTGTCCTTCGAAGGGCCATCAAATGTGGCCCAAAAAACGTGGCCAATGCAACACGGTATGGGCATACCAGAGGAGGTGATGCCAATCAAATGAGACATGAATATAAATAAGGCAGAGCACTAGCTCTAGCAGTGACAGCTTATGCTGATTAGATTTTTTCCCCCCACACTGACAGGACATTACAAATTCATCTTCTTTTTTCATTCTAGGCGCGCCACATGACCTATGAATGCCAGACTGCTAATGTAAGGAATACTGTCTCCACAACACAGACATAATTGAATATCTTAGCATGACATATTGGTTTTGGACACATCTGGGCCTGTTTATATGCATTAGCTTCTTGCAAGATCTGTGAGGGACGATACAAATTAATTACGCCAATCGGATGAAAGTGAGTGCGTGGGAAAAGAGTGACTCTCTTACCAATAGTCATGTAAATAGTCTGGGTAGCACTTTTATTTATCTGTGGCAGTATGATCTATACTTGATTTAGGATAAGGCCACAGAAATCCACATAAACTTCATCTAGATCAGTCTAAAGTCTAAGACTCAAAATTAAAAATTACAACTTTTGCAGCTCAAGTGCATATTGACATTAAAGGGATAGTTCACGCAAAATGAAAATTCTGTCATCATTTACTCACTCTAATGACATTCCAAACCCACAAAACTTTGGTTTATCTTCTAAACACAAATTAAGATATTTTTAATTAAACTTTTTTTTTCATTATTTTAAATGAAACCATTGTCCATCTACTGAAAGTCTAGGTACTGTAACATAAACGTAGAAGATCCAAAAATGTCAAGGCATCATTAAAAAAAAAACACTCCAAATGAATTATGAATCTTATAATTTATTCATTCATTCATTGAACTGTCCCTTAAAGCGAAAGGAGAGATACTACAGATGCATGATATATCAGTACTATATTGATTATGGGTCAATATAAGAGATTTTTTTGGCTTCACGATATAGACCGATATTGAATATTTATTTGTGCATGCTCATTTCAATGTATTTTAACATGCACATTAACTTTGTAGTCATTTAATGCTCACTTAAAGTTCATCTTTAATAAAATTAATAACTTTATAACTCTGTTAAACCTTTACCCAATCTCAAAATGAATACCCATTTTCATTTAAAATAAAAACTAAAAATACAATATAAAAAAAAATACTAATGTCACAATTCAAAGTAGGTAGTGGTGACCTGTGAATGATTCATTTGCTGTGCACTTAAGTAGTTATCATGCACACAAGTATGCACCAATACACTCTGACTTCTTAATTAGTGAAACAGGAACTTAATGAGAGAGATTTATAGAAAGGCAAAGAGAGACAGATAAAAAGAGCGAGAAGGAAAGAGACCGAAATTCCACCCCCAGCCTTCCAAATTCAATCACTGTGGGTAGAGAGTTCATTAATGGAGTTAACAGGCTAATTACCAAATGATGAATAGAGTCAGCACTCCCCTGAGACACCCAGCTGGTGAGGCTCCGAGGGGCCCGCCAAGTCAGGGGAAAAAGAGCGTTTAGCGTAGAAATAAATTCCTAGTGACAGCTCAGTCAGTGAGAGCATGGGCTCTGCTGCCACCTGTTAGAGAATCAGTATGATATATGGGTTCAAATCAAGATTTAGAACACTAGAGTCACATTAATGTGCTTATTAATGGCATTATGCAATAACTTTTGGATTGCAGGGGCGCCATGCACCATTGACAGTCATGGCTGATAAGACAATTAAAAAGAAAAGACAAACAGATGTAAAAAAAAAAAAAAACTTAAGAATTGTAAGTAAGATGTGAAACAGGGTTCTATATACACTGTATATATATATATATATTTATTTATTTAAAGTTTAAAAAAACACATCTCAATAAAAGGTCTAATGGATGTAAATGCATATCAGAGCAAAAAACAAGCCCTGAGGTAAAAAAAAAACTGCTATAGAGCTCAGAAACACGATTGCATCAAGCCACACATCTGGGGAGGTGTTGAGAAAAAATTCTGCTGCATTGACGGTTCACAGAAGCATGTATTCTCTGTTACCCTTAATGGAAGAAGTTTGAAACAACCAGGACTTTGGCCTCCTGACCAAACTGAGCAATTGATGGAGAAGTGCTTTGGTTAGAGTGGTGACTAAGAACCTGATGGTCACTCTAGTTGAGCTCCATGATCATATGTGGAGACAGGAGAAATCTACAGAAGGACAAACATCACTGCAACACTCCAACGATCTGGGCTTTGTGGCGGTGTGGCAATCCTCTCCTTAGTGAAGACACATGAAAACACACTTGGAATTTGCAAAAAAGCACCTAAAGGACCCTCAGATTGTGAGAAACAAGATTATCTGGCCTGATGAACCTTAATTCCAAGCATCATGTTTGAAGGAAACCAGCACTTCTCATCACCTGCAGAGTACCATCCCAAAAGTAAAGTGTGCTGGTAGCTGCCTCATGCTGTGGGGCTGTTTTTCAGCGGCAGGGACTGAGGGACTCGTCAGAGTAGAAGAAA
>NW_015645538.1:1578869-1594077 GCF_001515625.1 Sinocyclocheilus rhinocerous
TCAGAGTAGAAGAAAAGCTCAATGCACAAAAATATAGAGATAGTCTTAATGAAAACCCAGTCCAGAGCATTTAGGACCTCAGACTGGGCAGAAGGTTCACCTTCCAACAGGACAATGACCCTAATCACACAGCAAGAGTGGCTTATAGACAACTCTGTGAATGTCCTTGAGTGGCCCAGCCACAGCCTGAGTTTGAACCCAATCAAATATTTCTGGAGAAACCTGAAAATGTGAGTTTGCCCCCATCCAACCTGACAGAGCTTGAGAGGTGAACAGGTGAGGTGAAGAATGGCAGATAACTGTAAAAAAAAAAGATGTGCAATACTTGTCGCATTATACCCAAAAAGACTTGAGGCTGTAAAGGTGCTTCAGCTAAGTACTGAGTTAATGGTATGAATGCTTATGCAATGTACTTATTGCAGATTTTTTATTTTTAATAAATTGACGAAGTTGTGACATTTCTGTTTTTGCTTTGTCATTTTTGCTTTGGTGAATGGTGTATCAAAAAAATAAAGGGGTATGAATACTTTCGCAACGCACTGTATATATATACAGTATATATATATATATATATACATATATAAATAGACAGACAGACAGACAGACAGATAGATAGATAGATAGATAGATAGATAGATAGAGTGTCACGAATCCGGTCCATGAACTTTCGTCTGCTCGCCACCAGAGGTCACCCATCCACTACTATGGACTCTTGCACCACACCACTGTTGCACTTCACCCGGACTACAGTTCCCATCATCCATTGCACTGATTACACACACACAGTTGATTGCACACAGCTGTAATCAATCACACATTCCCTATATAACACTCACTCTGATCCCTTCCCACTGCCAAGTATTGTATAGCGTATATCACTCACCTAGCGATAGCTACTCTACGGAGCCCGTTAGTTTTCATAGCCTTACCTTAGTCTTGCCTTGTCTGTTTTCTTGTATCCTGATCTTTGCCTGTGTACCTCGGATTCCCCCTCTCGTCTTGCCCTATTCAGATACTGTTTGCCCCTGCCTGGACCTTTGCATTGTACTTGGATTTACTCCTCTAGTCTCGCCCTGTTCATTCTGTTCGCCGATCGTAGACCCACGCTAGCCCTAGGATTATTCTTGTGTCTTGCCCTCTATATACCTGTTGCCATTATCTGACCCTTGCCTGTCTCTACCATGTCTATGAATAAAGCCTTTCATTTGGATCCGCACGTCTCATGTCTCGTCAGCCCCGTAACATAGAGAATCAAAATCATTAAAGTAAATTGTATTTAAATGAATTACAGTATATTAATTTTATTGATATTATTGTAAAGTTACTGAACTTTAAGCATTAAGTCTGAGGCTGAGGGAGGCATGTGAATGGGCCTGGTGATAAACATGGCAAGATTCAGGTTTCTTAATGGCATCTGCATGCCCAAAAATCTATTTTACAAATTCTTCTTCAGTGATACAGCTGTAACTCATTTACACACCTAGTAAATAAGTCATTGTTTTATAGTTGCTCCAGTATATATCAGGCTACACGTGGCTAAAGAGAGGACAGCACCACAGAAACTCAAGGTTATATCTTGTAAAAAAAAAAAGAGAGATTCATGTTTTTTTTCTTTCATTCACTCTTGTTTAACTTCCTGACAAACTGTTTTCCCCTTTTCCCTCGCCTTCCATGCCAAAGGAACAATTTTCAATGCGATGTGCAGAGTCAGACCGAATCAAGGAGCATTGCTTATTGGAAGACGTTAAATAAATAAATTTCACTAAATAAATAAAGGCTCACATCAGTCAGAATAACACTTTTTTTTTAGCAACATGGAAGTTAATGTAAATTTTATCTCACAGTGCTTCACTACTGTAGATTAGTGCTCAGAAAAACAGAACTAGATTCAGAAAAACAAAAAATGTGATTCCAAAAAAATAAAACCCTCAAATTTTGTTATATCCTTATTTAGAGCTCTGAACTCAGCAAAAAGTACACTGCTCAATGTCACTTGCCAGATTTTTGAGAAGTCACAGACTTGAAATCCTGAACTCTAGGGGAATGCTTTTCTATTCAAGCTGCCTCACAGATCAAGAGATTCATGGTGCATCTACACTCCAACAGCAGCTCAAAAAGTGTTGAATGGTATCATGTTTCTGTGCACTGCCTCCTTTACAGAACAACTTACAATTACAGTCATTTAATAATGTTAAATTGCAGCAGGGATTTCTAGCAAATGTCATACTTGATGTTTGATGAACACTTCACTTGTGTTATGGCGGCAGGTTATTATAGTTTTAAATTTTTTCTAAATTAATCTACACAAGTTGCGCTTAATGTCATATCTAATTATGTGTGTTGAGATATTTAGTATGAATGTAGCCTGATTTGGTTGTCTTTTCTTATTTAACCATAATCATGATATTGTAACTGTGGTGTCTTGCTCACTTTTCTGTGAACAGCCGTGCATAAATCAAAACTGGGACTAATGAAATTCAATAATAACGGCAATCGCATTTAACAGTAAAGGCTTATATTTGAATGTTCTTTTCATTTATGAAGAATTATAAGCGTGTGTATTATGTGATTTAGCCAATGCACATTTGTTCAAAAGCCTGGCAGAGTGATCAGAAGATGCTAGGCAAAAGTTTTGTGTTGTTTACAGAAAGGACGCGCGTTCTCATCTTTTTTTCTGTTAATTATCATGTTGCGCTGCATGTCAGTTTTTCTTTAAAGCACCGACTTAGAATGCCTAATGTTGGTTTGATTGCTTGTGTACACAGCTCCTATATTTTTCCGCCAAGGGGTGAGAATGTAATGATTACGAAAACAATTATTTATTTCTGATAATTATTATATTTCAGTTAGTTTTTCAATAACTGTTGTTTAAACCTCCACACAGCTCGTATATTTTTCTGCCAAGGGGTGAGAACATAATGATTACGAAAATTATTATTTATTTTTGATAAATATTATTTTATTTCAGTTAGTTTTTCAATAACTGTTGTTAGTTTAGTTTCGTTTTAGTTTTTCAATTATTTTGACGTTTTTATTTTATTTCAGTTTACGAAATTGTTTTTTCATTAATCGTTTTAGTCTTAGTTTTAGTTTTCGTTTACGAAAATAACCTTGGGCGGCACACACTTTTTTTTATTTTGACGGTTTGTCGTGAAGGTCTTTCAGTTTCAGCGTGTATTTGATGGTATTTTTTCTCAAATGAAATCGCATAAAGCTGGTGAAGTGACTCTCAGAGCAGCTCTGAAGATGAAGTGCTTGTGTTCATGTCCTCATATATTGAGACGCAGATGCTGAAAACAACGCGAGTCACGTGTGTTTGAGTTTGTGTATCAGATTAAAATACTCCACGCACAGAACATGCAGACTTATTAGCGACATGTACTGACTGGTTGCTGTAACATTTATTTCTGTTGTGTGATAGGATGTTAGATTAATCCATTTTGAGTAAAAATGTCCAGAGCTTATCATCATTATTAACATAAATTTTATCATAACCTCGATATGATATAATTTATCGCCGGACGTTAATTTAGGCTATTTATAGAACGTGCTTGGCGGGCGACTCAGAGACTCCATGCGGGCTACCAGGTGCACACGGGCACCACATTGGTGACCACTGTTCTAGAGAGACTGGAAAACTAGGTCGGGCTTTCTGGGATGGTACTCAAATGGTTCAGGTCATACTTAGAAGGGAGAGGTTATTATATGAGTATAGGAGAGCATAAGTCTAAGTGGACGTCCATGACATGAGTCCCACAAGGCTCAATTCTTGCACCACTCTTGTTTAGCCTGTATATGCTCTGGCGAGTACCAAACTGAGTTATTTTTCACAGCTTGTTGCGCTTACGCAGCCAAGTACACACAAAAAATGACGTCAAAATGGCGTCCTGGCGATTATCCTCGTAAGCACAGTCGGTTTTGTCTTAACTAAATGTAAACATCTGAGAAAGAAAACCTATTAAAAACCTTTAATAGGTTGATTTTATTGCATTTATTCAATTAAATCAATCCAATATGCTAAATAAATATAACTACACTGCCATTCAAAATGTGTAGTCAGTATTAAAAAATAAACAAATACTTTTATTCAGCAAGGATGCATTAAATTGGTAAAAGTGATGGTAAAGACATTTATAATGCTATAATATATTTCTATTTCAAATAAATCCTGTTCATTTGAACTTTCTATTTATCAAAGAATCATGAAAAAAGTTACAGTTTCCGCAAAAAAATATTAAGTAGCACAACTGTTTTAACATTGATAGTAATAAGAAATGTTTATTGAGCAACAAATCAGCATATTAGAATAATTTCTGAAGGATCATGTGACACTGAAGACTGGGGTAATGGCTGCTGAAAATTCAGCTTTGCTATCACTGGAATAAATTACATTTTATATTATAACACATTATAATAAAATATATTAAAATAGAAACACATTTTTATTTGTAATATTTCACAATATTGCAGTTTTACTGCATTTTTGTCTTGGTGAGCATAAGAGACTTCTGTCAAAAATATGAAAAAAAAAAAATCCCAAACTTTTGAACAGTGACGTAGAAATAGCTATACAAATATGTTTTATAATGTACAGTATTCGTGAAGATTTTTAGGCTTCTACAGCTGTTCATCATCAACAATACCTTGTTTTAGATGCTGTCCATTTCATTTAACATCCAAACAAACAAAAATGTACGTTACAAATTCCAGTGAAATCAAACTGCTAGTTCAGAGAGTCAGAAAATGACTAATGCTTATGAGCTGTAGAATCACGCAACATATTGAGTGCAAGCCACTCTTTATCGACAACCAGAATGGTGTTTACAGCCAGAGAGAAAATCTACATAATCAGATACATTTTTACTTCTGTACTCCTGATAAAGTTTAAGGCATTAACATCACACTTTGTCAGGTTATCAAGCACAATCAGCGTAATACTACGCATACACACTGTAAAAAGAAAAGTCTTTTGGCCATCAATCTAAAATTTTATCGGTTTAACTAAATGTAAACATCTGAGAAAGAAAACCTATTAAAAACCTTTAATAGGTTGATTTTATTGCATTTATTCAATTAAATCAATCCAATATGCTAAATAAATATAACTACACTGCCATTCAAAATGTGTAGTCAGTATTAAAAAATAAACAAATACTTTTATTCAGCAAGGATGCATTAAATTGGTAAAAGTGATGGTAAAGACATTTATAATGCTATAATATATTTCTATTTCAAATAAATCCTGTTCATTTGAACTTTCTATTTATCAAAGAATCATGAAAAAAGTTACAGTTTCCGCAAAAAAATATTAAGTAGCACAACTGTTTTAACATTGATAGTAATAAGAAATGTTTATTGAGCAACAAATCAGCATATTAGAATAATTTCTGAAGGATCATGTGACACTGAAGACTGGGGTAATGGCTGCTGAAAATTCAGCTTTGCTATCACTGGAATAAATTACATTTTATATTATAACACATTATAATAAAATATATTAAAATAGAAACACATTTTTATTTGTAATATTTCACAATATTGCAGTTTTACTGCATTTTTGTCTTGGTGAGCATAAGAGACTTCTGTCAAAAATATGAAAAAAAAAAAATCCCAAACTTTTGAACAGTGACGTAGAAATAGCTATACAAATATGTTTTATAATGTACAGTATTCGTGAAGATTTTTAGGCTTCTACAGCTGTTCATCATCAACAATACCTTGTTTTAGATGCTGTCCATTTCATTTAACATCCAAACAAACAAAAATGTACGTTACAAATTCCAGTGAAATCAAACTGCTAGTTCAGAGAGTCAGAAAATGACTAATGCTTATGAGCTGTAGAATCACGCAACATATTGAGTGCAAGCCACTCTTTATCGACAACCAGAATGGTGTTTACAGCCAGAGAGAAAATCTACATAATCAGATAAATTTTTACTTCTGTACTCCTGATAAAGTTTAAGGCATTAACATCACACTTTGTCAGGTTATCAAGCACAATCAGCGTAATACTACGCATACACACTGTAAAAAGAAAAGTCTTTTGGCCATCAATCTAAAATTTTATCGGTTTTGTCCTTGATAACCATGCTAGCGCTCACTACCTATCCTGATTAATTAAAACAGCTTATTTCCAGTAACTGTGACAGGTTTATATCCTATGCTGCCTCTCCTTGTGGATCCTCCCAGCACTTGCTGGTACAGAGAGTTCTGAAAGTAAGACTCATGGTATGAATGTCATGAATTTTCACTGTGCCACTGGCTGGATTGTTAAGAGTAATTGCACTCCACTAGAAGCTCCTGACGCTCATTTGCTGCCTGTGGCAGATCTGGAGCCCAGATTGCAGCCCAGCCCTGGCATATACCGGCCTCCCTTCTCTTCTAATGCACAATAAAAACTAAGGAATGCTCAGTATTTCTACACCGATGGCTGTAAAATCCCTCTACTGAGTAATGTTGTATACTCGGTATACACCACAGTATATTACAATGCTTATGTTCTGGAAATGTAATGAATATTTGTTTTTTTTTCTGCCTTTATAATAGAAACAATGTGCTTACTGTACTAACATGATCAGATTTCAAAAGATTATGTCAAGGTTTACTTTGCCAAGTATGCACACTCTATAAAATAAAAAAATAAAAAAATAAAGCAAAATGCAACAAATGAGACATCCTGTGTAAGCATGTTGATATATATCATCTCTGTGTTAAAAAATAAATCTTTTATAAGTGTTTTCTTGCAGTTATATCATTATTCTGTACTAACATTTTTATCAAGGGCGCCCAATTGTGCATCAGACCTTTGCAATAGATACAACACAATGCCAAGGATTCTGCCGAGAGAAGCAAAGGCACTGATTTCGGAAGCAATGAACCTGTTTATTTGGCCTGTCAAATTCCTAACACACATGGCTCAGGGCTCATTTCTTTATTACGGCAATCACGCTCTTTAGTATTCCAGCAGTCACTGAAATTTCCCAGCGCAGCTGAGGCTCCGATCTCTTTATTTCCTCCTTTTCTCCAGAGAGCGTCACAGGACTTGTACTCTCTCCTCCATCCAGACACACTCACAAATGTCTCTCCGTCTCCCCTGCTCCGCCAACAGATGTTCATTTATACAGATGACCCTTTCTTTCTGCTGTTTAATTACTCTTTGTCCTCTTGTTAATTAACCAGCGTGCTCGTGCCACAGAGATGTCCCGCAAGACGATCTGGGCGCTTCTGCTGGGGTGTTTATTTTCACTATCGGAATTTGAGATTCACAATATTCACTGATGCATGCAAGATAAATACGAATCATAAGAGTTTCATAAAGGAAGCTATAAGCACCAGGCCCTCTACAGACAGGTTATGAAAGCTTTCGTTGGGACTGGGCTTTGATTTGTTCATTGCTTTCTGATGTGACTGTGAGCGAAGAATAACTGATGATATGAGCTCCTAAAAGTGCACTCAATGCTTGACTAGCTCCTCTTTATCTCATTGGTCTTCCAATTTATACTGACACCTTATCAGCATGGATGCATGAAGTTTGCTTATTATAATGATTTTGATAATGTTTGTTTAGCTTCCACATTTTTCTTTTCATATATTTTTCTTAGACTCTTTCAAAATACATAATTTAAGCGAAATACAGGAGAAAAAATAGCTTAAATGTATCCAGTACTTTTCAAACGTTTAGAAATGCAGTGTCACATGATCCTTCAGAAATCATTCTAATATGCTGATTTATTTCTGAAATTATATTACATAATACAATATAGTTATTTATTTTTTAAAAACACTGTATTTATCTATTTATTTAAAACATTAAACAGATTTTTTCCTTTTCCTTCCTGATTAATAATACATCTAATGGGGGTGGGGCGGTTAATATGCAGTAACAGACATTTATGGAATTTGACTGTAATTTTAATACAATTTTGACATAACTGGAATAAATGTGTTTTGGGGCTGCACAAGAAAAAATACTGAGATTTTGAAGGAAAAAAAAAAACTACTTCATTGTAGCATGATGAAATCTGCCCTTCGGTCATTGCGTGCTACAACAAAGCAGCGTGCCGAGAAATACACAGCTGACCCTGACTATCTAAAGCTCACTGTTGCCCAGTAGACTATGTTGATCAATTTTAAAGTCTGTGTCATACAGTTTTTTGTATCGTCTCTGCTGGAAGCATGGAATATACAGTCATGTGAAAAAGTTAGGACACCATATTGAATTCCATGGTTCCCTTTCAGTCGGTCACTCTCGACGTCACGTCGGTGACCAACGAATTGGGAATCTCACCAGAGTGCCCAATCCACTTCGAGTGTAACTAAACGAGCCAATGGACATTGGCATGCAGAATTCGCATCTGGCTGCCACACCCAGTATAAGAGGCAGCAGGTATAAGAGGTAGCAGGTGCACCTCATTCATTCATCTTTTCTCTTCGGAGCCGAGCGGTGGTGAATCAGAGATGATGGCTATGCTTTCCCGGTCCTTCGAGGCTGGATGAGTGGTTCGTCGGTGGGGGTCGCGCTGGTTCTCAGCGCCCCCCTTCGGTGCCATTCTTCCCGGAAGTGCATGAGGAGGTCACGAGATCGTGGAAGGCACCTTTTACTGCCAGAAACAAATCGTGCAGCTCCTCCTCCCTCACCACCCTCGATGGCAGGGCCGCTTTGGGGTACACGGGCATTCCCTCGGTGGAGCGGTCTGTGGCCATGCAACTGTGTCCCACGGCCGCTACCACTCTGTGGGGTGACCTGTGTCTCCCCTCGCGGGCCTGTAAGTATTCATCAGGCCTAACTGGCAGTGCTTACAGAACTTGTGGGAGGCGGCCTCTGCCCTTCACGCCATGGCGTTATTGCAGATTCATCAGGCCAAAGCCCTGAGGGACCTGCACGAGGGTGGTCATGACCTGGCAGTTCTACTTGAACTGCGTACTGCGACGGACCTCGCACTCCGAGCGACGAAGGTAACCGCACAGTCTCTGGGTCGTGCGATGTCCACCTTGGTGGTCCAGGAGCACCATCTCTGGCTGTGTCTGGCCGATATGAAAGAGCATGTTAAGGTGCAATTCCTGAATGCTCCTGTATCACAGACCGGCCTTTTCGGCGATTGGGTCGAGAGCTTTGCCCAGCAGTTCTCAGTGGCACAGAAGCAGACTGAGGCGATCAAGCACATCATGCACCGGAGGAAACCTGCTGCTTCCACTCCGGCCGCAGCCCCTCAGCCTGCTCGTCACTGAAGGCAGCCTTCCACCAGGCAGCGTCGTGGAGCCGGGCGTAGGCAGGACGCCCAGCCCGTCCAGGCCCCCGCCAAACCTGGAGGCAAGCGCAAGTGCAAGAGGCCCTGAGACGGGCAACCCGGGGATGGAGGGGACTACTCATCGGGAGATGGTGACCACACCACTCCCACCCCCGGAGGAGGGCCGGGTGGAGAATCCTTTGTTAATTTTGTTTGTGTTACGCCGCAGTACCCAAAACTTCAGAAAAAGAGCAGTTTCCTCAGTCTCTGGGTCCCAAGAGGAGGAGAGTGGTGGACTGTGCATCACAGGATCACTTCCCTCCTCCTCTTTCACCAGCGGGCAGCAGTGGGTTGCCCAGGAGCACTCCCTCTGCCCATTCGTGGAACCAGGTAGGTGCTGTGACACTCAAGACCCCGCTTCATGCCATCACACTCCAGGCTGTTACAAGCCTCAAGCCGGGGCCCTGCGTTTTCCTGCTCATGAGGAGGGATCAGGTGAGTGGTTACACTTCACACCCAGACCCTGCCCTCTGCTGTCACAGGCCCCGGGCCGGGTCCCTGTGTTCCACCGCGCTGCCCCACCGTGGGTACGTCGTGGCTCCGTTGGTTCCACTGGCACGGTCTCTCTGAGCCTGGTTAGCGCTCCCCAGTCTGTCTCAGTGGCTCCTGTGGACCATCAGACTCGGCTACGCGATTCAATTCGTCCGGCGTCCCCCAAAGTTCAGGAGCATCTGGGTCACATCAGTAAAAGCTGTCGATGCCCCCAACTTGCGTGCGGAAATCTCAGTCCTGCTGGAGAAGGATGCGATAGAGCCGGTCCCTCCAGCCAATATGAGGATGGTGTTTTACAGCCCTTACTTCATTGTGCCCAAGAAGAGCGGTGGGTTATGACCAATCTTGGACCTGCGAGTTTTGAATCACGTGCTTCACAAGCTGCTGTTCAAGATGCTGACGCAGAAACGCATTTTCGAGTGCATCTGTCCCCAAGACTGGTGTGCAGCGATCGACCTGAAGGATGCATACTTTCATGTTTTGATCCTCCCACAACACAGGCCATTCCTGCGTTTCGCCTTCGAGGGTTTGGCATATCAGTACAAGGTTCTGACCTTCGGGCTGTCCCTGTCGCCCCGTGTCTTCACCAAAATCGTGGAGCCCTTGCTCCCTTGAGAGAACAGGGTGTTCGCATCCTATCGCAACTATCTCGACGACTGGCTCATACTCGCACAGTCTCGCGATCAGTTGTGCACACACAGGGACGTGGTGCTCAAGACACCTCAGCCAGTTGGGTCTTCGGGTCAACTGAGAATAGAGCAAACTCGTGCCAATGCAGAGGATCTATTTTCTCAGGATGGAGCTGGATTCTGTCAACCAGACAGCACGCCTTACCCAGGAACGTGCTCAGTCGATGCTGAACTGCCTCAAGACTTTATCAGGCAGGATGGCGGTTCCACTGAAATTGTTTCAGAGGCTCCTGGGGCATATTGCCTTGCCCTGAGTCGCCTCAGAGAGTGCCTTCGGGGCAGGGACATACTGGTCCGCACGGACAATACTGCGACCGTTGCGTATATCAACTGGCAAGTTGCATGTCACAACTCACCCGCCACCTCCTCCTCTGGAGTCAGAAGCATCTGAGGTCCCTTTGTGCCATTCACATCCCAGGAGTGTTCAATTGGGCAACCGACAAGCTGTCTCGAGTGGCACTTCCAGGGGAGTGGAGACTCCACCCCCAGGTGGTTCAGCTGATCTGGAGACGGTTCGGAGTTGCTCAGGTAGACCTGTTTGCATCTCCAGAAACCAGCCACTGCCAGTGGTTCTACTCCCTAACCGAGGCAACACCCGGCACAGATGCACTGGCACACAGCTGGCCCTGGGGCCTGCCCAAATATGCATTCCCCCCAGTGAGCCTACTCGCAGAGATGCTGTGCAAGATCAGGGAGGACGAGGAGCAGGTCTTGTAAGTGGCTCCATATTAGCCCAACAGCACCTGGTTCCCGGAACTCATGTTCTTCGCGACAGCCCCCCTGGCTGATTCCTCTGAGGAAGGATCTGCTTTCTCAGAGATGGGGCACCCGCGTCCGGACCTGTGGAAAGGTTTTAGGTGACCTACCCCAGGAGGTAGCACTCACAATCGCTTCAGCACGAGCACCGTCCACGAGACGGGCCTATTCTTTGAAGTGGAACCTGTTCGTCGAATGGTGTTCCTCTCACCGATAGGACCCCCGGAAATGTTCGATCAGAGCCGTGCTTTCCTTCTTGCAGCAAGGGTTGGAGCATAGGCTGTCCCCCTCCACCCTTAAGGTTTACGTTGCTGCTATCTCCGCTCACCACGACCCCATAAAGGGGAGGTCGGTGGGGAAGCACGACCTGGTCGTCAGGTTCCTCAGGGGGGCCAAAAGGTTAAATCCTCCTAGGCCCCCCTCCCTGCCCTTTTGGGATTTAGCATTAGTGCTAAGAGCCCTACAAACTGCTCCCTTTGAGCCTTTGGATTCAGTAGAGTTGAAGTTTCTCTCCATGAAAACCCTAATCCTGACCACATTGGCCTCGATCAAGAGGGTGGGGGACCTGCAGGCTTTTTCGGTCGACGAATCGTGCCTTGAATTTGGGCCGGCTGACTCCAGTGCAACACTGAGACCCCAGCCCGGCTACGTGCCCAAGGTTCCTACCACTCCCTTCAGGGACCAGGTGGTGAACCTGCAAGCGCTGCCCCTGGAGGAGGCAGACCCAGCCCTAGCTTTGCTCTGTCCTGCGGCACTGCGGCAGTACATGAATAGAACTCAGAGGTTTAGGACCTCAGAGCAGCTCTTTGTCTGTTACGGAGGACAGCAGAAGGGGAAACTGGAGGGGGCAGCACCTGTGGCGCATTGGTAGGGATTCCCAATTCGTTGGTCACCGACGTGACGTTGAGAGTGACCGACTGAAAGGGAACGTCTTGGTTACATGTGTAACCCTCGTTTCCTGAAGGAGGGAACGGAGACGTCACGTCCCGTCGCCAGGGCTGGATTGGTAATCGGGCATTTTCCCGGTGGGCCGACGCACCTAAGGGGCCGACAGAAGGTTTTTTGTTTTGTTTTGTTTTTTCCCCTGGAGGGGGCAGACCCAGCCCTAGCTTTGCTCTGTCCTGCGGCACTGCGGCAGTACATGAATAGAACTCAGAGGTTTAGGACCTCAGAGCAGCTCTTTGTCTGTTACGGAGGACAGCAGAAGGGGAAACTGGAGGGGGCAGCACCTGTGGCGCATTGGTAGGGATTCCCAATTCGTTGGTCACCGACGTGACGTTGAGAGTGACCGACTGAAAGGGAACGTCTTGGTTACATGTGTAACCCTCGTTTCCTGAAGGAGGGAACGGAGACGTCACGTCCCGTCGCCAGGGCTGGATTGGTAATCGGGCATTTTCCCGGTGGGCCGACGCACCTAAGGGGCCGACAGAAGGTTTTTTGTTTTGTTTTGTTTTTTGCCAAGGAACATCACGCACGGACAGCGAGCAGCCAGTGGCCCATTGGTTTGTCTCCTGTATTGACAGCGTAAACCATCCAATCACAATGCGCTATAGACGAAGTGATGAAGTATCTTGCTCCGCCTATATAAAGATCGCTTCACACTAACTTCTTCCTCGTCGGCTTTTCCCACGTTTTCACAACAGATTTATCAAGAACAGGCTTGCTCTGCGGTGAGTTATGCGGGCCAAAGAGTCAGGCAGGAGGAGGAGAGGAGAGTAGTTGAATCTGTAAAGTGCTTGATAGGGACTCGCAACGGAGGCAGGCATCTAACCTATCCTAATGTGTGTGCATGCCATGAGTGTAGAATACATAACAGAGATGGGCACTCGAGTTAAGTGACTCGGACTCCAGTCGCATTTTTATAGACTTCAGATTTGACTCAGACTTGACATGAAATGACTCCAGACTTGACTCGACTCGAGGAAAAGGACTTGTGGAAATTTTAAAAGCAACTCGAGTCTTTTATCCTTAAATAACTGATATTCAAAAGGCGGACCGCATCCGCCCCCCGGCATCCATCCGGACCGCGAGCGGTAACACGGCACCATTTTAAGTGAACGGCGCGTCAAAACAGCGGAGCGGATCACATAACAAGCGCTCAGGGTCGTTTATAGTAAATATCTTTCAGCGCTATATCCTCTAGTATTTTTTATCAAAAGCCAAACGCGCTTTATTCAAGCCCTTTCAGCTCCGTGCGCTTTCTCTCTCTCTCCAGACGCGCGCCGGCGCCAAGTTCAAGAGCTGCGGATGATTTTAACTGCGTTATTTTAACAAAAATAACTGATATTATGACGGCGGACCGCATCCGGACCCCGGCATCCATCCGGACCGCGAGCCGTAACACGGCACCAATTTAAGTGAACGGTGCATCAAAACAGCGGAGCAGATCACATAGCAAGCGCTCAGGGTCGTTTATGGTAAATATCTTTCAGCGCTATATCCTCTAGTATTTTTATCAAAAGCCAAACGCGCATTATTCAAGCCCTTTCAGCTCCGTGCGCTTTCTCTCTCTCTCTCCGGACGCGCGCCAAGTTCAAGAGCTGCGGATGACGCGGATAACAACAACAGAAACAACAATGCTGCAAATATAGATATTTTTTATATTATCTATTTATAACCTATGACACTGACTGTTCAAACCAGATGTGAAAAGACGTTTCTGATCTACATTTAGCATTATTAATCTGTAGGCTAAGAACATTGCAAAAAAAGAATCATGTCATTATAATTCGGAAAATTGTTGTTAGATGGCTAGGATAGGACTTAAACTTTGAAATTGTTAGTTATCTTTATTTTCTGCTCAAGATGAGAACGTTTTGATTATTGTAGCTACATCGGACCGCGAGCCGTAACACGGCACCAATTTAAGTGAACGGTGCATCAAAACAGCGGAGCAGATCACATAGCAAGCGCTCAGGGTCGTTTATGGTAAATATCTTTCAGCGCTATATCCTCTAGTATTTTTATCAAAAGCCAAACGCGCATTATTCAAGCCCTTTCAGCTCCGTGCGCTTTCTCTCTCTCTCTCCGGACGCGCGCCAAGTTCAAGAGCTGCGGATGACGCGGATAACAACAACAGAAACAACAATGCTGCAAATATAGATATTTTTTATATTATCTATTTATAACCTATGACACTGACTGTTCAAACCAGATGTGAAAAGACGTTTCTGATCTACATTTAGCATTATTAATCTGTAGGCTAAGAACATTGCAAAAATGCTAAAATATTAAAAGAGTATAGATTTCAGGAGGAAAACCCTGAACAGAAACAGTATTTTTTCTGTCACATGGCCTCGCATGCATCTAAACGTAAAAATGCAACACATGTAAAAAAAAATTTTTTTGTTTTTTTGTTCGGACCTCTGCTTGGAAGAAAATATAGAGCCTCTTGGAACTTTAATTGAATACCCCTGACTTATATAATAAAGAGATACTTTATTTGTATGGTTCTGTGTCACATATTTATTTGTGTGGTACATCGGACTCTTATTATAGAATTTCATTACAGAAAAACTGTTTTGAACATGGTAATGGATTAAAACATAGCCTATAAATAACAGGCTGGATGTACAGTAACCTTACATCTTAACACCTCTTTTTTTATTTTTATAAAGCAGATCATAGAATATTTTGTCTATAGTCTATACATTAGCTTCGTAAATAAGAAAGATTTCAATACATGAGGATTCTAAATGAGATTTTTTTTAGCGAGCCATTAAATGACTTGAGACTCGACTCGGACTCGTGACCAAAGACTCGAGACTTGACTCAGACTCCAGCGATAAAGACTTCAGACTTGACTCGGACACCAAGTTAAAGACTTGTGACCCGCGCTTTTTTGGCCAAGTCAAGTCAAGTGTGTTCATAGAGGTTTCCATGGGCCAATGCAACTAAATCTAGATTTAAATTAAAAAATGTAAATATTTGTATTTTGGATCAAATAAATGCAGGCTTGGTGAGCAGAAGAGACTTCTTTAAAAA
>NW_015645538.1:1594444-1605629 GCF_001515625.1 Sinocyclocheilus rhinocerous
AGAGAGAGAGAGAGAGAGAGAGAGAAATGGTGGTGGGCCGCCTGGACCAAAAAATGTCTGGCCGATTTTTTGTCCCAGTCCAGCCCTGGCCGTCGCCACAGTTGCTGTACCACCGCTGAGCTGCCTGGTAAGTAGAAGTCAGGCACTGCTAATCAAATGCCTTTGATTAACTGATCATCAGCAAGTGTGTTTTGATGTTTTGGCAGTTTGCTGGTCTGGAGCCATCAGGTGTGTGTTAACACAATGCCAAGGATGTAAGACATCAGCAATGATCTTAGAGAAGCAATTGTTGCTGCCATCAGCAGCAAAAATTGCTGGGAAGATTGCTATTTGCAAACAATTTGAAGTCCATCATTCTACAGTGAGGAAGTTTATTCACAAGTGGAAGACATTCGAAACAGACTACAATCCTCCCAGGAGTGGACGTCCCAGCAAATTCACCCCAACATCAGACCATGTAATGCTCAGAAGAATGGCAGACAACCCAAGAACTTCACTGCAGACTCGACAGACCTCAGTTAACATGTAAAATGATAAAGTTCACTTACAGTACAATTAGAAAATTATGGGACAAGTATGGCATGTTTGGAAGGCTTGCCAGAGGAAAGCCTCTTCTATCTGAAAAAAAGCACGGCAGCACGGTTTAGGTTTGCAAAGATGCATCTGAACAATCCATAAGACTTCTACAACAATGTCCTTTGAACAGATGAGGCCAGAGTGGAGATGTTTGGCCATAATGCACAGCAGTACGTTTGATGAAAACCCAAAGAGCATATCAGCACAAACACCTCATACCAAATGTCAAGCATGCTGGTGGAGGGCTGATGATTTTGGGCTTGTTTTGTAGCCACAGGACCTGGGCACCTCACAGTCATTGAATTGACCATGAACTCCTCTGTATACCAAAGTATTCTAGAGTCAAATGTGAGGCCATCTGTCTGACAGCAAAACTTGGGCCAGTATTGGATCATGCAAACGGACCCCATGATCCCAAGCATAGCAGCAAATCTACAACAGGAGGGCTGAAAAGAAAAGAATCAAGGTGTTTCAATAGCCCAGTCAAAGTCCGGAGCTCATCCTGACTGAAATGCTGTGGTGAGGGCTGTGCATAAACTTGAATATAAACTGGAGCAATGTTGTAAAGAAGGGTGGGTCAAAATTCCTCCGGAATGATGTGAGAGACTGATAAAGTCATACAGAAAATTATTACTTCAAGTTATTACTGCTAAAGGTGGATCTACAAGCAATTGAATCATAAGGTGTCTTAACTATTTCACACATGGTTTTTCATTTTGGCCTTATTTTTTTTAAATAAGTAATGACACAGTGTGATGTGTCATGTGCTGTTGTTCATCAGAGGTTTTATTTTCCAAATTTTATGACCTGCCAAGGACCAGTTAATTCTTTATTATGTCCTGATACAGAAAACCATGGAATTCAATAGGGTGTCCTAACTTTTTCACATGACTGTATATGTGTAACCTTCATATTACACAATAAACATCAATTATTCTCTTATTCTCAATTATTTCCAGTAGTCAAGTATGTAATCGCTGCATGACTGGCAGTGCAAAACAAAATATTATATAAAACAATTTTTATTTGATTGCTTATTTATAAAATTAAATAAATTCAGCAACATTTGCAATGACAAAATAATCATTTAAAACAGCACTCCTAGAGCTCCTTCTGCCCTACGCTGTTGAGCCATAAATTTACTTCAAGAATCAACCTATGAATGGCTAATTTACAGTCTCGGTGGATTAAACTGCAATAGGAGAAAGCATTTAGCCATTGAAAGAATCACACACACTTCACCTTTAAGCTTCTTAATCTTTCCCACTTATTTATTCCGCTTGTGTCTCAGCCAGCTTTATAAATGCAGTGAGAATACTTTGATATTCATCATGGCAACAGTAATATGTTTTCACATTATTCATTTCCAATAAGGGTGACCCTGGAATGGGCGAATTACTGAGATCACAGCCCTCCAATCTGCACTGTGCCTCTGAGATCATGTTGCTTGAAAGGAACTGTCCGTGTAATTAGTTTACTGCAATTTGCTTTGAATGAAAACAGGCGGCTAATGTTTTAAAGACAGAAGTTTTTGTTCCTGCGGTGGTCTTGGTATTCTTTGTCTAGCAGGAATACTTGTTTTTGTGCTGCTTCCTCTGCTAGAAAGGCATGTGGGTGGATCTAGTGTGTAATAAAGGAACTGATCACTCTGTAGCTACCCTGTGCACACGCCATCTCATACAACAACGAGAGCGCTTTTGTAATTATTGCTTCCAATTTCTGGCAGCTGCACTGGTGTGGAGACAAGCTTTTAAAAGCCACATGGACATTCAGTTTAGGGAGGAATGTAGCATGAGGGCTGCTGGGGCTGTTTTTTTTTTTTTTTTTTTGACTTGCATTTGTCTGATCCTCTAATATTCTTATTTTCAGTATTGTTCTCCTCTTGTCTGCTTGCTGCATGCACACCAAATCTCAAATCATATTCTATTTATTCTGTATAGGCTGCATCCAAGAAGAAAAATCTTTTAAGAACTGGTCACTGAAAGTTTCTTTAGGGAGCCAAAAAATGTTTTTCTATGGCATCTCTGTTAAAGAAAATATTTTTAAAAGTGCAGTGTAAAATAATTTGTCAAATGTGTCCAGATTGCAAAGAATTTTCAGTGGATCTTCAAAGTATGAATCCAATATGCAATTTTAGAACATCCTAACTCAAATATACTTCTAAAGTAAAGCTGAGATACACTCTTAAACAGAAAGGTTATTAATTGGCATAGATGGTTCCATAAAGAACCTTTAACATCCATGGAATCTTTCCATAGCACAAAAAAAAGCTTCCTTGGATGATTAAAAATGTTCTTCAAACTAAAGGTTCTTTTAATAAACTGTTCGCTGAGGTTTTTTGGGGAACCAAAACATGTCCTTCAATGTAATCCCTGTAAAGTGAAGAACATTTTAATAGTCTAAAGAACCTTTTCCACTACACACTCAAAAAGAAAGATTCCAAAAATGGGTTTTTACAACAATGCCATTGAAGAATCATTTTGGGTTCTCCAAAGAACCTTTCAGTGAATAGTTCTTAAAGGGTTAGTTCACCCAAAAATGAAAATTAGGCTGCGTTTTACTCACCCCCGAGGCATCCTAGGTGTATATTACTTTCTTCTTTCAGACGAATCCAGTCGGAGTTATATTAAAAATTGTCTTTGATCTTTCAAGCTGTTTAATGGCAGTCAGCGGGTGTTGCAGTGCATCAGTCCAAAACGTGAACGTTGTTTTGTTTTGATCTCTCCCCTGCGCTTTATTTTGAATATAGATATTTTTCTTACAAAAACGCATCGATTCGCTACAGAAGGCCTTTGTTCACCCCCCGGAGCCGTGTGAGACACTTTTTTTTATGGATGGGCGATTTTTATTTAAGTTCTTTTGGACTGAAGCAATGCAACACCCGCTGAGTGGCATTAAACAGCTTGAAAGATCAAAGACAATTTTTAATATAACTCCGACTGGACTCGTCTGAAAGATGAAAGTCATATACACCTAGGATGCCTCGGGGGTGAGTAAAACGCAGCCTAATTTTAATTTTTGGGTGAACTAGCCCTTTAAAAAGCATTTTGTGCAATGGAAAGGTTTCCTTACATGGATCCATCAATGCCAATAAAAAACTTTTTTTAAAGAGTGTATCTTCTTGATCTAGAAATATAAACTGAAGAATTAATATTGAACACTGAGTCACAATAAGTTGAACATGAGACAATTATCTGTTCATCCATAACATTGAATGACATCTGGAGAATTAAACCATCACATAAGAACCAAATGAAAAAAGTTTTGGAACAATGCGTTGATGAGTCCCTGACATGCCATCTCCACTAAGATCCAAGGGTCACGTCAATAATACAAGAGTGACAAGAAACACAAAGAGGCATATTGATCCCAATGTCTCCTCTACTGGCCTCCCCCAATGCTCATTTTCCCTCCTTCCCACATATCAAAGCTCTGCTCATATAGGCATATACACCAGGATTGTGCAGCATTCACAACTGCATATAAATACTCATCCATATATATATATATATATATATATATATATACAACCTGAATGTCGCCAGTTGAATTCAAATTCAGGAACCAAAAAAATTACCAATTCTTAAACCCCTTTTTAAATATGTTTACTCACATCTAACCAATACTGCAACACAAACAACTATACTGCTCTTTCTCTTTATCTCTCTTTATATTCATCTCACAAGCACCAAACAAACATTACAATAAGCCTCATGATCTCAGACTGCAACAATGCCTACGATAGATGCCTGCATAAAAACTCAATTCAGCTCATGTAGTGCCATCTCTCCCTGCATTAGCCGCGCAGTGTTTAAAAAGCCCCAGTGCCGTTTGGGTCCCTTCTGCCACTCTGCTTTGGAATTACTGATATCAGGTGCATATTCATTTCAGCTAGAATGAAGGGAGGAGAGATGGAGTGATAACGGCGAGAAAGGGGGGAAAGAGAGGTAGAGAGATATGAGCAGAAGTGAATGATGCGTGCATTCTAATGAAGCGCACAGTAAAACGGTGCACATCCAGAGAGGTTGACATTTCCTTGACCTTCAGCCCTGGAAACAGCAGCAGACTGAAATGAAGAGAAAGAAGAGAGTGCTAATGAGGATGACACCGAGAGAAATGGCTCCCTTGGGCCACGTGCCAAACCCCCAGCACACCACCCCTCAACTCTTATAGCAGAGACTGAAACAGGACATTGATACGTGGAACATACGTGATCAATGTTAAGACTCGAGGAGGCAGCGCTTTATTTGAACACAGATCAATAATTCTGATTTTAAAGCAAAGTGATTTGTCAAAATAGATTCGGATTTCTGTTTGAGCCCTTCTTTAGCGTTTGATCCAAGTTTAGCTGGTTGGCATGGGCCAGTTAGCTCCTGCTGGTAGATGCTGTAACTACGCCATTATACTAGCAAAAGGCATCTTTCTCTAAGGCACTCTAGCTGTGCATTATGATTAAATAATTATCTGTAAGCAATACGTTGCAATTTTTTATTATATCTTAGTGAATGTGTCCAACATTTCTTAAAAGCATGAACGTGGACTCCCATTTAACCTGATTACTGTCCACTGCCATTGATGTCAGAGTGTTAATAGTAAAGGGCTTGGGGCGTTTTAGTGGTGCTGTAGACCAATCAGTGTTATCAGGATGTCATTAGGTGCGTTCGACTTCATGCAGCACTGCGCAGACCGATCGCAATCTGACTTGAAGCAGTGCATGCCGGTTAGAAATTTTGTCCGACTTGAGACGGTGCCGACGCCACATGACTGTCACGTGTGGCATCAAAGTGCCGCGAGAGCATTTCGAGAGCAGCCAGCTGACTCAGCCACCGCAGTTTCTCCAGAGCGACTGCAGGAGCGCTGATGACGACACAGCTGTTTCACGATTGGCCAGATTCACCACATGACAACGATCACGTGTGTTTCAGGTTTATTCCAACCTTTTCAATTCCAATAATGGCCACAAATCTGTGTTTTTAGAATGGTAAACGCTTTTTTTTACTGTAGTCGCACTGTTGTATTGAGCCACGTTTATCATACAACGCTGATAAAAGCATATATACCCCCACTTTATTAGTATTTAAATAGTATATGATTATGTTGAACTTTATTCTTGAACAGATGGCGCTGTATTAAGCAGTATATAAAAAGTGTTTCTGTTGCTCATGAAAACGTTTCTGAAACGTCTGTGTATTTGACAAATATTGCATTTAATTCACTTCATCTGTGATAAAGTTTGCAAACACTGCGTGAGTGTCATTAACGGGAGCAGAAAGTGTCTGACTTGACGTGTCTGTTTTCAACTCCGCCCCCGACTGCAAGCGGCTGCTCTCGTTGACTGCCGTCTGTAGCCGTGCTTCAAGTCGAACGCACCTATTTTCTTGCCAATTATTAGCCACATGGCTAATGTCACATGTCACATGTCAGGTGACTGGCTCTCCAAAAAAAGTGTCCAGAAGCGAGTGAAGATGAAGCAAACATGGCAGCATGCAGGTCATGTACTTCTGAGATGAATGGGAATGTTAATAGAAAGATCTCATGTATTACAGACCACCAAAGTTCTAAGAATGATCTGAAAAGCTTTAAGCCCGGCTCATGAATGTTAATTAGGTGATGTAACGTTCCTCTAGTGGTTGTAACTGATTCTCTGAAAAGCAGGTAAGTGGGTGCTAGAAATATTAGAATTACAGCTTACAGATTGATCGCTCAATCGATGATCGATGCAACCGGTTGGAAGAGACCCTTATTGTTTTTTTGTTCCTTCACACTGCAGCAAAGCAAAATATAATTAAAATATTATTTAAAATATAATTATTGCCTCTGATAAAAGTAAAAAACTAAAATTTAAAAAAAGCAGTGCTACAAGTGAATTTAAATATCACAACATTGTAATGAACAGTATGAAAAACGGATATTGCTAAACATTTACACTGTTATGAAATTAATTAATTATTAAGATTAACTTCATGTAAGCATTTAATGTCGGCAAAGTTAATCTGGTAGCACTTTACTTAAAGTCTTAAAATAAAGGAAATGAGCATGTACAATTAAATATACAATATAGACTTATATCCTATACAGGCAATACAGTCTTTTTGTCCATATTTTGTAATCACATTGCAGTCAAGCAAACTGTAATGAAATATTATTTAAAATATCATTATTGCCTCTGACAAAAATTTTTTACAATTAAAATAAGAAATATGAAAAACTAAAGTTTAAACAAACAAACAAGGGTCTCTTTGTTTAACCTTCACTAGAAAAGCATAAAAGAAGTTTATTGGAAGCTTTAAGGAACTTGTATAAAAACATGAATTTACTTACATCCCTCATTAAGCACATTTACATCGGTACACATCAATGCAATAAACCTGTGATGACAAAATGTTGGTGCTCAGCCCTCCTGCAGCACTGGTTTGGGTTTTAAATGTATTGCATTGAACTTGCCTTTTTGTTTTAAAACAATGCATCTTCATAAGTAAACTAACAGAAAACCATATCTGTACACACATGAAATTAGGTTTATTGCTTAACCTATGTAAGCCAACCAATCTGGTATTAAAAATACGCACTTTCATATATAAAAATATAAGTTCTCCTTATTCACAGGCCTCTCTACATGAAATTAGTGACTTTGTTTAGGAAATAGGGCTTGCAGTTGCAGAGCAGTACAAAAAACTAAATATGTCATGTGCCAAATTCATCTCCCTATAAAATAGACTCTGGCCTCTAGCTGTCAGTTTTAATTAGTTTTATCATCTATTATTCACTCTGTTGTATGAAAATACATATTATCAGAGGTCTGAAGCAGGGACCATCACTGCTACTAGTCTGATGGATTCTGGTTGTTATTAGTTAACCGGAAATTGCAACATTTTATCAGTTTATTTTACTTTTTCCCTCCTTTTAATAGAGAAAAAATTCCTTTGAACTATAACACAGGAACCTTTTAAAGCAATTACACATCCACATTCAGTTTAAAAGAAACAGGGCAACCAGACATCAACAACACAACAACCTAAAAAAAGAACTTCCTGTCAACATTCTGGAGTCGGCAGTGAAAATGGAATACAAACTGTCAAATACCATTGCTATTGTTTTGTCCTCGTATCCAATCCATCATCATTATGAGAGAAATAAGAGCAGGGTTGGGGAGAGAGAAAGGGAGAGATGGGAAACATTGCATTGTAATTCAGCTCAAAACGTGCTGCTCTCCAAATTTTCCATTTACATCTACCCAGCGGGCACGCATGTCTGACTCCAAGGATCAACAAATAAAGCCCATGTGGGCAATCTTAAGCCATCGCTTGGAGGGGCCCTGCAAGGCATATATGAAGCCACAGAGCCAGACATGTACAGAAAATCATTTATTTGCCTAAATGCGACACAAGCTCGGCACGCATAAGTGTGTTGGTTTATCACTGACGCCACCCATGACAGATGGCATGTTTTATTGTTTGTCACGTAGGGGAATGTATTGTCTGCTTTTGGAAAAACACTCAGGACTTTAATGTACGCCTCTTGCCGGCTTTAAAATCATACAAGAGGCCTACTTGACCTTGTTATCTGCAATGAGAACATGATCTGGTGTTTTATTGAAGTGGTAATTGTAGTCTTTGTCATAATTTACTACAGATGAACTGTTTTATGTACAATAATGCTCTGTTTATTACCAAGACTTTGTGAAAGGAGTTTCAGCAACACTGTCTGGGGATTTCATTCAGCTTCAGTTTCATTTTTCTTTTGTTATTTATTAAAGCAACTTCACAGTTCACTTACAAGACCTATTCATTTCGAAAAATGAAAAAATTTAAACTTTCGACTCTCCAGCTAAACCATGTGGTTAAGATAGTGATAACTACTTTAATTATTAATGAAATATAAATAATTATTTTCATATTATGGCTGCTATCTGATGAATAGTAAACTCTTCTGTCTGAATAAATTAAAAATGAAACTTAAAACAGTTGTTTTAAATTGATGCAAGTTAATTTATTCATCACATAATGACAAAAAAATTTATATTTATTTTGATTTGTCAAACATTTCAGTGTTATTAAATTATTTGCTTTTAAAGTTTAACTTTACATGAGGAATTGATAATGTCGAAGGTAACCTAAATATTAAAAATGAATGACATGGGCATGTCCAAAAAATATCCAATATAAACCACTACAGATACATTTACAAGAAAAAAAGGTAATATCGGCCAGTAAGCAATATGATACCAATATACTGTGCATTCCTAAAAACAATCACAGTGCAGATGCAGATGGGCCTCATCCCAACAAACACGCTGACACTTTAATATCTGTTTTTCTCTTCGATTCTTTACACTGAGTGGAACGGGTCTCTGCGTTGCCTGGGTAACCAGCTGTCTCCAGCACGGCGCTTCATGACTGGTCCCAAGAGCCGAGACCGGTCAGCCCCAGTCCCATCTTCTCCATGGTTACGTACCCAAGGTCCCTATTTAATGAGAGCCAGCCTCTGCGGAGAGATGGCCCACATGTCACAAATAATCCTATCTGAAGAGCACTGTGTGAGGAAAGGGGAAAAAAGCCACATATTCAACTTATGTGATTCTGCCAAGAGAAGTGCACTGTTCCACTCTATACCAGTCCTCTCTCACCCTCTCGCTCCTCCTGCACGCCCTCCACATTTGTAGAACGGGGTCTAAACACACACTGGTGTATTCTTAGCTTTAAAAAGTGGGTATCTTTTTAACCATATCAGCAAAAAACATTTGGCTGCACTTGCTTCTATTTTTTCTTTTTGAGCTTTTGATATTTTTAGAGCAGCAGTGATAAGACAGAACCAGGTAACAACAATAGGACTGGAGTAACAATATTAGAACAGTAATAGAACAAAAAATAGACCACCTAAAATTTTGCTCAGTCTCAGTATGAGCCATTTGTTTCATTTACATTTTATATTTACATTTAGTCATTTAGCAGATGCTTTTATCCAAAGCGACTTACAAATGAGGACAATGGAAGCAGTCAAAATCAACAAAAGAGCAATGATACGCAAGTGCTATAACAAGTCTCAGTTAGCTTAACGCAGTACACATAGCAAGGTTTTTTTTTTTAATTATATAATAAATAAAAAGAAAACAGAATAGAAAAAGAATAGAGCAAGCTAGAGTTAGAGGTCTTTTTTGCTTTTGTTAATTGTATAATAAATAAAAAGAAAACAAATAGATAGAATACAAAAAGATTAGAAAAGCTAGTGTTAGTTTTTTTAAGAAAACAAGCAGTAAATGAATAGAGTGCAAGTCTAAAAGGGATAAGTTTTTTTCTTTTAAGAATATAATTAGAATAGAGCAGGGTCGTGTACACACATTTTGAGGGGCATTGGCCCAAACCAAAAAAGGGGCACTAGGGGGGTGGGTGCTTGTTAATACAAATGATCCAGTTGTTACAAATATACAATTAAAAGAGAAGACAGCACACTCTGTAATAATTTCAGACTTTATTGTAGATGTTTTGATAAGAATGGGCTCTCCCTCACTCTCTGAGCCTGCTTCTGCCTCATTTTCAATGGAAGTAGGGGAGAGTGGGGTAAGTTGAGCCAGTGGGTAAGTTGACCCACCCCCTGTTTCTTGGCAACTGTACACTTTTACTGTCATGTGACCGTGTATTTTGGAACCACTCATCATTTCTGCCAGACTGTGAAAAGGGGAAACATATGGGGGGAATGGAAGGCACCCATTTACTTTAAAAACTGTTTTTGGCTTGTCAAAGTAAAATTTTAGCATAACATATGGTTGTTACATCAAAGCAAATTGATCTAGGTCTAAAACTATTTATGATACATATAGGGGATTTAGCAACATATAAAACCATGCAAATCATTTAGCTAAATATTAGCCTGAACTGGTAAGCAAGAGTAGCTATTTTTTCCATATGGCAGCTATGGGGCAATGTAAGCCAAATGCTGTGTGGTAAATTGAGTCAGCATTTTAACTTACCCCATCATAAGGCACTGTAGTTAAGTTAAATCTCTGAATTATAAACTGGAATTTTAATGTGATTGTCATAGTTATGAACTATTGGGTTTGTTTTCATTTGATCCCTTGTGTTCCATTGACCTAGTTTCTGTCTCCCCTTGATTGTGTCATTATGTTCAGGTGTGTCTTGTCAATTATCCTCCCCATATAAGTTGCATTCAGTTCAGTGTTTCTTTGTCCGGTCTCGTCAACATGTACGTGTTTCTTATGCCTTCCTGTTGTGGATAATATTAAAGACTTTTACTTTCATTACTGTTCAACTTATTGTTTCAGAAATGCAAACAATTAAATATTACCCCTAAACCGGGGCAAACTGAGCCATGGGAACACTTTTTTTTAATAAGAAGCCATATTTTTAGAACCCTTTGTCATAGATACATACTGATCATTTAAAATGATAGGAATACTTTCATTAGGATAGGATATAGGACAGATTCTTTCATTGTACTTCTGCATCATTTTAACTTATCTTGAGGACTGCATAAGTAAAAAATGGCTCATCTTACCCCACTCTCCCCTATAAGTATTAGACATTTAATTTAATATTTTACAGCATAAATCTATATTATATACTAATAAACAACTAATTTAGAACATTTATAT
>NW_015645538.1:1606146-1610988 GCF_001515625.1 Sinocyclocheilus rhinocerous
TAATTCAGCGAATCATCCACTGACTGTAATGTGTAATGCATATAACTGTTAATGCAACGACATTGGGAACTGTGGTCTCCACTCCAGAGAGCAGCACACAGATCGTGAGAAATGCTGCGGAGCGGGCGGGAAAACACGGAGCGGATTACCGGAATAAGCGGATCTTTAGCGGAGTGGAACAGACCGCTTTGAGCTGGGGTGAGAGGTGTGGGGGGGATTGGTGAGAGGGGCAACTCAGCTGATGAGGGCAAAGGGGCAGTGGCTCTAGCCACCAGGCCACCCCCCTGTGCACGGCCCTGGAATAGAGAGTGCTAGAGTTAGAGGGTCAAAAAGAGATGGAAGAGATGTGTTTTAGCCGATTCAAATATAATATAATATAATATAATATAATATATGCATTAAATATATTATATATTGCATTAAATGGCAGCACTTGAGTCGCATGAACTGTGTAAAACCATGATCATGAGATTCAGAATTTGAGAAGAGCATCTTGTGCTTCAAAGGAAGAACATTTGAATGTCTGTACAAAGGAGTTCACATGATCAATGTCAAAAATGTATGAAAAGCAACTCAGAAAAAGCGCAGAATCTTAAATATTTCTTATTCATTCCCAACATATCTTTTGTTTCCAATTTTTACATATTCAAAAAAAAAAAAAAAAAAATACCTCAAGTAACACAAGAGGAAGGACAAGTTGAGGATATTTAAGCTAATGATAGTCATTTCACTGAGTGCACTGCCAGCAAAGTCTAAAACGAGCAAATGGGAGACTGTTTCTGTCATCTATACCTGTTGAAATGAGTAAATGACTGGGTGCAAAGTCTTGCATGGATCATTGGACACCCTTGAAATCAGTACCTTCCTCTACCTTCGACAAGGATTTTTTAAACACTCTCCAGTTAATATATCTTAGACCTTTATCTCAAGAATCTATTCATGGTCTCTGAGTAAGTCCTTTAAGAAGAATCAGATTTATCTCACAGGCTACAAACCAAATTGAGTTCCGGTTTAACTCGGTTCCCAATGAATCGATTGCTTGCAATGATTACAGCCTGGACAGGTCATGCAAAAATGCCTGTCCAATTTTATGTCAATCCATTCCCTGTCAAGAAATGATTTTACCTTAGTTTGCCTTCAGAGAGAAAAAAAAAGTATATAAAAAGAAAGTGGCACTAGGAAAAAGCCTGGTGGCATATTTCACAAAACTGTGTGACAAGTTCTTATGGGGGTCATGGACAATCAGGACTTCCAAATTAATTTTGAAAATGTACCATCTTGGCTAACGAGGTTCTTTAATCACTGGAGTATTTATTTTTTTACATGCAATATTTTTGTATGAAAAACTGTGCTTATCAGAGTATGCTAAACACTGCAAGGCATAATTTTTAAACATGAAAAATGTCCAATTATGCCACAGTTAAAACAGACTGTTCATGTCAGTCTCATCACAAATGGTGCACATTTATATCCAGAGGGGACCTCAGCACTGTCACTCTCCCTTTTTATCTAGTAATGGGGGGAAAAAAATGAACACTTGATTTTACAGCTCTCTGGTAGAGACAAAGATAATTGAGCAAAGGTTCAAATGAAATATATGTAGAAATATACAGATATAGAGGTTTGCACATGCTTATGGTGCTTCAAAGGGTTGAGATGAGTTTAGCATTATAAAATATATATATCCATATCACATTTTCAGAATGACAGGTTTATTCAATTAAATTTCAAAGCAAATGTTTATGAAACTCATTAGAAGTGACAGTGTGGTATTAGAATATGCCAGCATAAAATGACTCATTAGATGAAGCATGACATTATTACACCAGTTCAAAGTGAAGCTGCTGGCTTGAAGCACATTAAACTAGAAGCACACAACAAAGTCCTCATACTGGTGGTCTACAGCCATATACATAATTAAAATGTAGGCAAAATCATATGGTCACTGAAGAATTAAGGATGCATTTTGCTAGTTTAAAAAAAAATAATTTATTATTAATTTACAAGAAGTGTACAAACATAACACACTAGTAAATTATGTGATTACTAGACTGTCAAGAGCTTTTAAAACAACACCAGACCTCTCCTCATGTAATCTGACTTGCTCTCTGTCTCACTCTCTTTCTGTCCACTCCACCTAAACGGCATTTATTCATTACATTAGAGTGCATTATCATGGCTGTCCAACCACCTATTAAATAGAGTCATTTTGGCCATTTCATTTAGTACCTACGTTTAGAGTGAAGATAACTTAGCAATGGTATTTTTATGATAGGCCAGCATTCCTCTCCAATCAGAAAAAGGTTAAAGGGTTAAATATCTGGCACATGCTGGGCTCAAATGAAGGAGAGTCCTTCGGAAGCCAGGCTCATGCTAAAATATTCCAATTAAATTATTCAGCAGCCAAGAGAAGACACTGAGGAAAAAAACACAAAGGGATTAAAATTAATGAAAACATATAATGTTTTCCTCAGGATTTATCTGCTTATTTACTGACAATCGCCAATGTATTCATAAGGAGCCTGCAAAGCCTTCTCAGACCAATTAGGTCAATTTTGTTCAATTGTCCATGTTTTTTTTTTTTTTTATCCAGCGTTTATATGTAAGGATTTTCATTAGATGCAGATACTTGTGGCCAGATACACCAAGTTGACATATTTTAATTCTCTATGGCTAATTTAGAGCTTTGCAACAGTCTCTTGTTCCGTTCTGTCATGTTATGACAATTAAAGGCAATCTTGCAAGGTGGATTAAATTCAGATGACTGCTCTGGCCAGAGGATTCCTCTAATCCTCTATTAAGACCCCTGAAAGAAAATCTTGTCTTAACAAGGGATTTTCTGCCTCAGGCTCTTAAGATACTTAAACATAAGTTAAACGTTCAGGACTTTCAACAGGAAATGGGCTATAGAAAAAAAAATTTTTTTTTCAAAAACATTTGTTTTTGTTATAAAAAATAAAACTACAAAAGATAGTTGAAAGAATTGGTTTAAAAAAAAAAAACAGCCAAGCAAGAACCATGCACTAATGTTGGGAAATGTTCTGTGTTGGTATATATAAACACAGGGGCGGACTTACCCATTAGGCAAAGGTAGGCGACTGCCTTGGGCCCCCAAAAGCCAAGGGCCCCCTAAAATGCTTTTCATATAGGAGATGTGCATTAAGCGCTGACACGCGAATGGATGCTGTTTACGGTGTTTATTACCAGTGGCGCCTACAGGTGTACGGCTGTAAGCACTGTGCGTACCATGAGCGCTCAGACTGACCTGAGATTTGCCCCGCAAACATTTCAGCAGTTATTATAGGCCTGTGTGTCCTGTATTTCTGTCACCTGAACCAGCCATGCCATTAATTATGAATTTATCAGTCTTTTGCATGCCAAAGTCAATTTCTGCATATAAATATTACGCCAAATAGAAGCAGAAAATCGTGCTATACGCACTTTCATGAGATCGGGTTAGCCTACAACAATGGGAATATAATGAATTCATGACAATGTTTTACATTCAAGCTACCCGTAAAATTTATAGTGAAAAGTAGCGTCTGGAATGCTATAAAGTAATTTGCTAAAGCTATTTTTAAAGCATTTGCTGCATGACTTAAAAAAAGGCTAATAAATAATTCACATATCAGACAAAATTGCATTGCAGCAAATCCTTTAAATTTTAAGGTATTCAGAACAGAGCAACATAAAAATCTGAAAATATAAGCAGCTATACAATTATAGGAAAAAGTTTTACATATATGCCATTATAATTAGTGTTTTATTTTTTAACTGTACGGAATTATAAAATAAAACGCAAATTATAACCGGGCATTCCATCAATTATAGTGATGAAAAAATGACTCGCCATCTCCTAATTGGATGTGCCTTTTAATTGTACAGAAGTATAAAATAAAACACAAATTATAATCGTTTTTTTTTAAATAAAAATAAAAAAAATGTTATATTTATTTTTATATTTTAGACATCCATCAATTATGGTGGTGAAAAAAATTACGTGCCTTTAGAGAGAAATGCATCTTTGTGGATTACATAATGAAAGAGTTTTCGATTTAAATTATTTCGTTTTAAAGTAGTAATTTATAGCTTTCTATATATTTTTATCATGTCTGTGAGGCAGTTCCCTGAGATTGTGAAGCGCTCCTGGCTCAAGACCGAGACGCCAGAAAGCCAGAAAGAAAGGTTTTCTTTATTTTATAAAAGCACAAAGTTTTGCTGATATTGTGAGTGCACACAAATAAAAGTAGACCCTTTACAGTTTAGAATGATGTATTACTCTTACCTTTATGAACAAAAATGACTGTGTATTTTAAGTTGTTTCCACTATTAGAAAAAAAAAATGCAAGTGATCGCGCTGGCGCCTCCATGTCCTGCAGATTTGAGAAGGCTAAATTGATCAAACATGTAGGCTATGATCAACTCACTGTCTGCCGCTGGCCGCTTGGCCATTACTTAAAAAAACAACAAAAAAAACGTACATTTAACGAACAAAAAATGCTCCAAACGTTATAAAAAATTAACTATTATAAAACTTTAATTAATTAACTTTATATATATATATAATAATTTATATAATTAACTTTATAAAAAACTAAACGAAATATAATCACTTTTCCATTACATACAAAACTGAACTATTTTAATAGCTGAAACAGTAGTATAAGCTTTTTTTGGGAAAAGGGGAAAAAAGACTGGCTATTGGAGGCCTGTGCAGGGCTCTAATCCACTTCATCCAACGCTGTTTTGTTCTCATCTGTGAGCATGCTCTTGATATATGTATTTTACCATTTTGTTGAGTTTAAAACGTGTGACACATTCGTTCTGCTCTCACTTCATTTG
>NW_015645538.1:1611147-1636469 GCF_001515625.1 Sinocyclocheilus rhinocerous
ACCCCTGGTTGAAACGCTCACTTGTGAGGTTTATTATTTTATAATTTATTTTGTTTTTGTGAAAACCTGTATCTTTACTGTAAATCAGTTGCTATTTCGTGGTCTACAACATGAAAGAAAGCCATTATAACATGTACATGAAAAATGTAGAAACACCATTGTGCAGCAGCAAGCATCACAACAAAAAATGGACCTCAAGGTTGATCTTGGAAAATGTGTGCAAATGTATAGGGCCCCATTCCTATATTTTTGCCTGGGGCCCCCAATTCACTAAATCTGCCCCTGTATAAACAGTGAGGATCATCTGCGTTCTCTATTATGCCAAAATCAGTGCGATTCTGCTCCATCACAAACATAACAAGCTAACATTCTATAATGTCAACCGCATGTCAGCAAGAATTCATTACTTGTTAAACAAAATGGTAGTTTTAATCCAACCTGAGTCATGTCCAGATCCCATTCCCATTTCTATCACATCTGCTTTCCTGTCTACACTCCTCTTCCTTAAAATAAAAAGGCAAAAATTCCAAAACAAAAAACCAAAAAACAAAAAAATGAGTAAGACTGAATGATGTACTGAATTTGAAGACAATAAAAATATCTAGTAAAAATGATTGCGAGACGAATGTGACAGCTAAACATGGATATGAGAATGACCAATAATTTGTTGTAGAATTTAAAATGGTCTGCTGAGAAAACAGGCTGAACATTCATTATCTCTCCTGCCAGATGTGTAATCTATTCCAAAATTCATATTGCTACTGCATCACTAATAAATTGTTACTGCACAAATATGCATTTAAAACTTAATAAATTGTGTCCAGACTTTCAAAAAACACACTTTTATGTACAGACCACTTTTTATGGATGTTTTTTTTTCCTTTTGTAGCTTGACAGAACAAATGTTGGATTCCCTGCATGGAAATCAGAAGCTCTGACATCCTGCCTAAAACTCCATTTGGGTTTTACGGGACAAAAACAAAGGGGTTAAAACAACATAGGGTTGGAAAAAAAAAGACAATAATATTTGTATTTATGGGTGAACTAGTGCCCATCATCAAGTATTGACTATATTCTTGAAATTTATGGCTAATTGTAGTGTTCAATTAGTGCTGTTTGTCTCCAGTTCTTTAATTTGCATACCTTCATGTACCAAAAAATACCATCATGAAATAAAATGTGTTTCCACATATCAAAACATTAATAAATCAAGACTGTCTCAGATGGACATATTGCATAAGAAATCACCCACACATGCATGTCTAGTCTGGCACTTCAGTACATTTGCATTCTATCGCAAATGACAAGACATTTAAAACTTCAAACAACAAGCATCATATGTTACACAGATAAAAAGGACACTTTGAAGCTAGCTGGAGTTGTTGTTGTTTTTGAAGGTAGTCTGTACACAAGGGAGGAATGAAAAGGACAGAGAGGTATAGAAGGGAAGAAAAGAGGGACCGGGCCTTTACAGAGGTCACCTGGGGGCCAGGAACATCAGCTGGGGCTCAATACTTCCTGAAGAGGAACGTGATGTTTGGCCTTCTGAGATATCACAGTCCTCAGCACACAGTGACACAAGAGGCTGCTCTCACAAAGGAGATTCTCTCTTCTTCTGCCCAGAATGGAGAAAGACAAAAAAAACAAAAACTGTTCATGCTACAGAGAAAGCAAGTTGAGCGTGAAATTATGCCCAGTGGAATCAGATAAACAAACAAACAAACTGTACTTTTTCACATTTTTAACCTTTTCTTGATTTGCGTTCATTACTATGGCATTGGACTTAATCGAAATCCATTCTTATTTAATTATTTTTTCATATATAAAATGTATATGCTGATGAGTCAAAAATATATATACAGGTGAAGCTGATCATCTCCTAACAAGTCCACATATTAACGTCTGGGTAGGTTAGATGGTAACCAAACAATCAGCTTTTGTAAACAACGTGTTGGGTGCAGAAGAAATGGGCAGGAATGAAGATCTGAGTGACTTTGACGAGGCACGAGGGCAACGAAGGCTACCCCATCTGGTCCGAGCCAGAAGATCTGAAGTCACACAAACCTTTAATGATAGTTATAGGAGGAATGTGCCACAATACACAGTACATCATACTCTGCCAAACAAACATACACGCAACCAATCAGAGTGCCGATGATGACCCCTGTCCACCACAGAAAGGGTCTACAATGGGTATACAATTGTTGGAACTGGACCTTGAAGCAGTGGAAAGAGGTTGCCTGGTCCAATCCAAAAGTCCAGACCCTCGGTGACCCCTTCTTTACAAATCCTAGAATCGCTAGCGTTTGAGCTGAATGAATGACTTATTGATCCAAACATTCTTGGACATTTTTTTTCCTGACATTTTATGTGAATATAATTACTTCACTAATTTAAGTCAGAGTGACATCATTATGCTCCATTAGAATACTACTCAATTTGGCAAGAACTTTATAATCCTTCTACCAAACAATACACTGCATATAATAAATCTATTTGGATTGCTGAATGGCCTTATGTAGTGTGTGTTTGTTCAAACAGAAAGCCTTTTCAAATTCAAAGGCTTACACTTCATGTCAATGCGATTCTCACTTCTCAGACTGCTAAACTTAATGTCAGTGAATTCAGATAAAGACAAACAAGCATTTCTAAATGGTGATATAAAGTCATCTTAAGACATGTATAATGCTAAATATACTATGCTATGAAACTAAAGGAGAGACTTGACAGTAGCGGGTGTCAAGAACCTTCATGGCCTCTCAGTCTAATCAAAGCTAATTCATTTACTGTCAAACTCACTACAGCAGTTAGAACATCAATGTCTCATTCAAGTTAGGAAGAGAGAGAGGTGAAACTTGGGGGGGGATGAGATAAAATCATCATGATGCTATGCATTTAAAAGTGGCTATAAATCTACAAAAAAGTAAATAAAATTAAAATAAAACAAAAAAAAACTAGACAGATATCAAAAAAATAAAATAGTACATAATGCAATATACAGATGAAAAGTTATGTAAGATGAGGCAGTGATTGGTGGAAAACCCTGCAATGTGAAAACATCCAGCTCTCCTGTTCACTATTACACAAATTAGTCTTAATGGGTCAAAATTGTGGAAATGGACAGAAACTCCCTCACCTTGGTGATATAACCACCATTTAGTCATGTCCAAATTTGAAGATACGTGGAATGATGTGAACATCAGCTGAGCTGCATCTCTATGTGTGTCCATCGTTACATTTTCGATATTTACAGAGCATCTGATGTCTTGTTTTCTGAAGAGAGGATGACTATTACAGCAGTTACTAGTATGAAAAGAGCTAAATAAATGTTTTTACTGTACAATGGTAGTTATTTCTGAAGCAATAAAAAAACTTGCATTCACTACTACACTACAGATCAAAAGTTTGAGGTCAGTATGTTTAGTTTTTAGAGAAATAAATACTTTTATTCAGCAAAGATGCATTAAACTGATCAAAATGTCAAAAGTGACTGAAGACGATGTCTGCTGAAAATTCAGCTTTGCCATCACATGAATGGATTACATTTTATAAAATGTGAAAATAGAAAACTATTGTTTTAAATTGTAATAATATTTCACAATATTACTGTTTTTAATTGTATTTTTGATCCAAATTAAATTTTAAAAACATAAAAATATTTTAACAACCTCAAACTTTTGAATGCTGTTGCACATGCCTTAACCCAGAAACCATGTAAACAACAAATGGAACTGGGGCATGAATTTAGAGTCAAAATCCTAACTGCAGAGAAAGACTTTGCTTCTGCATTTCAAAAACCATAGTTCACCAATAACATACAATCACAAGAAGGTCAAGGATTCTGCGGTTAATACCGTAAATGTCTTTTGTGTTGGTGCAGTTACTGAAAGCTGTCGCGGTGGTGTTTTGCTCCAGAACGCTCTTGATGACAGATTGAAAAACACTTCACACTATATCAGCCGTACCATCCAAAGCAAAGCACTTACTGACATACGGTCACCGTTCTCCACGACCCCACGCAATGAATAAATCAGCTGCTAAAGCTAAGAAAGCAAGCACACTTGGTGAGGTCAAAGAGTCGAAGACATTAAAGCAGCATATAATGACCCTGCTGACCTGCTGCAGATGAATGAAATCAAAACAACAGAAGGAAATAATGTGCACTTTGATTAGAATTCAAACATAACTATTATTTTGACATGTATAATTATTAAAAACATTGATGAAAGCATGCCAAGGGAACATGAAAACTTGACTCACAGAAAATGCACACACATACATGACAATGGCAGCATGCAGCACAGTATACTGATATCCAATAGAGTCAAGGTTTTTCAATGCATAAAAAGATCTCTCAGGAATAATAAGAAAAACGGAGCAGGCTTGTGTACTTCATTTCATTCAGCGCCACTCACAGTCATTAGCACGGCTTCTCAACTCTTACTGAGCGTAATTAATGAGGCCAAAGCCGGTGTGTGAATGGCGACGCTCTCAGCTTGACGTTCGCTCCTTCCCTGCAGCAGCAGAGGTGCCCATGTCTGTCTCTATTTACACGAGCAAAATGCTAAATTCTAATTAGAGATCATATTTTCCTTCTTCAAAAATTTATTTTATAACATTGTTAAATGCAATCTTTAGAAAATGTGAAAATGAAAGTACATTTTTCAAACTGTGCAAAGCCGGTGTGTGAATGGCGACGCTCTCAGCTTGACGTTCGCTCCTTCCCTGCAGCAGAGGAGCCCATGTCTGTCTCTATTTACACGAGCAAAATGCTAAATTCTAATTAGCTGACAGAGATAATTAGTATATTAAATCATGACGCTTTTTTTTGCTCTCTGACTCTTTCGACCGCAAAGTACATTTGCAGTAAACACATAAGTCTTTTAATCATGACAGACGTGAAAGGCCAAAAATAAATAAATCAATTAATAAATAAACACTCTATTGACTTCCAAAGCTCTGAAAGTCAGCGTGATGGCCATCCCTTTCAGTGCGAACAGCTGGAACGCCGATGTCAGCACAGTGTGAGCCACAGGAGAGATCACGTTTTAACTGAACACCTGTATTTTCAATATGCATGCCATTCTGATTTTTATTTATTTGGTTTCATTTCAAAGTTAGAGAGTTTGCAAATATGCCTATTTTAATTCTGCTACAATGTGACCCTGTTCAACTCAAATCGCATGGGGTTTATGCACGTCCTCCTATAACTGCAAAAACGAAACTTTTGAAAAAATCCTACAAATCTCAAGCACTAAATCACTGAAGCCTTTCAAAAGATATTTATATAAAAGGATGCACCATATCTTTTTATTGCCTGATATTACAGATTTTTATTATATTTTATTTTATTTATAATTTAGAGGTATCAGTTTATATTGGATATATATATATATATATAATGATGTCTAATTTCAATTTTAGCAAAACAACTGACAGTTTTACAATTTTTAAACATTTAATATCATAAACAATTAAAAGAATATATTAAAGAAAGAATATTATCTCATATGTGACACCTAAAAACACCATACAATTCTGTCTCAGAACACCCTGCACCCATGATAAAAGCACGCAGATATCTGCTCTAATGATCCTGTGTCACCAAAGGAACAAGCAGGGAACATTCACCAGTGTGCCACAGTGTCAGTGGGTTTTATGACAAAGGAACAGAATAGCAAACACGATACCATATGGAGACAGTCTCATGCAATTAACCTCTTAACACGGCCGCAGTTCATTATGTGCCCAAGCTTCATTTATCTCAATCCTTGATCACTGATCAAGGCAAATGTGACTTCGGTATCCCGAAAGGCAGTGGATACACAGAGATATGACACATGAAAGCTATAAGCTGACTTGTTAGGGATGCATATCTCAGGAGAAGAAGAAACCAGGTTAACCATATCAGATCGTGTAGCATTAGATCCCCAGACTAAACACGGAGGCGGCTGTGAGCCATTCATCAGATGTCACAAGTTACAACTCGCAAACAAATAAACAACGAGTTGAGCTTCAGCAGTTTCAGGGAAATAAACGAAGAACAGAATCTTCAAAAAGGGGTCCGTAACTCCTAGGGGGTCCATAGCAGTACTACAGGGGGTCCGCCTGATACAGTTTGATCTCAAACAAATTTTTGTGAAGAAATGAAAATATGCATTAAATAAGTTAGCTTCAACTTCAAAGTTAAGAAGCTAAAGTTTAGCTACATTTTTTATTAAAATGTATATTAAAATGCATAAAGCAAAATTACAATTTAATGTACAAAAATGTAATATTGTACATACATTATTTTTACTTCATATATATTCCCTCTTAATTCTATATACATACAGTACATATACACTACCAGTCAAAGGTTTTTGAACAATAAAGATTTTTTATGTTTTTTAAATAAGTCTCTTCTGCTCACCAAGCCTGCATTTATTTGATCCAAAATACAGCAACAACAATAAAATGTTTGAAATATTTTTATTATTTAAAATAACTGTTTTCTATTTAAATATATTCTAAATGATCCTTCAGAAATCATTCTAATATTCTGATTTGCTGCTCAAAAACATTTATTATATTATTTATTATTATTTAGTAATCTATCTATCTATATATCTATCTATCTCTGTATATATATATATATATATATATAAACTAGCACCCTGAAACCTAATAGAGATGACTACATATGATTACAATGAGTTTGATTGTTGGTTGTAATTTTCACTGTTTTTTTCTGGATATATCTTGTCATAACTCATCCTTGTTAAGGCCTTAACACACTCTCCAGTCACCACTGTTTGAATGTCACAGCTAATTCAGTTTAACAGTATTGCTTTAGTGTGTGTGTGTGTGAGTGTGTGTATGGGTATATATATATATATATATACACAGAGAGAGAGAGAATTATTAATTGAATTGTTTCACAATGTAAGCATCATAAGCAAATGATATTAATACGCTACATGTAGTTGTAGACTTAAAATGCAAAAACAATTTTCTTATTTTAATAATATGCTCATACAATTTTATGCTTATAGGGGTTCCTGGCCTGAAAAAGACCCCTGAATCAGACTTTTCTAATTTATTTTGGTGTAATCAGCATGGCGCTGCTGTAGTTTTAAAAGGCGTCTCTGATGAATCTTAAAAAGACAGAGAAATCCTATGACCCTGAAACTGTGCAACAACATGCAAAATATTTAAAATAATGGTATTCACATTACAATCAATATAGCATATCTCACATTGACCAATTCCATGATCCAAAACCAAAAACTCCTGCACCAGCTAATCAAGGTCTTTGAGCTCAATAGAAAATGTATAAGCAGGTGTGTTAAAGCAGAGCTGGAATATCCAGGAACATAATTCATAACCCCAGGCATTCCTCATTACACATTCCTTAAAAAACATGTGAATTAACTGGATTGGGTCAGTTCCTTAGGTCCACTGAAGACCAAATGCTATATATGGCAAAACCTCTGTAAACAAAATTATAATTTTCCTTTTTGGGTGAATTACCTCTAGACATGTGCTCTCAATATGTTGGCCCCCATGAGGCAAATGATTCTGTATAAAATAACACAGCTTTTATTACACACTGGCCTTTGAAATATGTCTAGTTGCAATGACATAAATTTCGTTATGTGCTATATTTATGGTTCATTTCAACGGCTCTGTCAGCACAGAACTATACGCATCTCTAAACACCTCAGCGCTTGTAGCAAACTCACAGCACATCTGCTTAAATCCTTATTTAGCTTTACGGAAGTAATAAAAAAATGAGTAAACAAATATGTGAAAAACAACTGATGAAACAAAGCACAAACGAATGAGACAAATCATGGGGGATTTGATCAAAGTGCTGACTTGCATATTGAATCAAGTATTTTCCAGAGAAAGCCCAAGAGCAGGATGTACCATCCCAAACCTTGATTTTAGAATGGTTTGACAAAGCAGGGTTTTTACACTCATTGCCCTCCATGTTCAGTCTCCCGAAGAGTGTGGGTAAAGTGATTTATTTCAAATTTAAAACAGCTTCTTCAAACAGCGCTGAAATGAAAATCCCTGGCTCCTCAGGTCTTTAACCCTGTCTGTTTTGTTCCGCTCAATTGAGGTGAGCCACTCTTCATCTCTTCAGTACATGCATACTGGACACTATGACATAAAAAGGGACCCCAGCAGCCCTTAATTTATACTTTATGTGAAAGGAAATGGCGAGAAATTCCTTCCTGTTGTCTAATGAATAATCAAGTACATTCATAAAGGGAAATAGAGTACTTTTCTGGCCTGTTGCCCTCATATTTGAATACAATAACAGTGATGATTGAAGGTATGATCTACAGACAAAAATACCAAACACTTCTAGTTCACCTCTGGACTAGTATTATGTCGTAATTCTAAGGACAAAAAGGTACCACCAAATGAATGAATGAACGAATGAATGAATGAATACACAGTAATTCACATAACGTGCATGCTGAAAGACACTTGTCCTGAACTAAAATAAAAATCAACAAAGCAAATGGATGTGTGTTTAAAATGCAAATGTTAAAGTGGTGTTTTATGTGTCTTTCAATGTCAAAATGCATTTATACAAAAAAAGGATTTGTATACATGAATATGATATGGTTTATCAGATGTACATATTTTTATGAAAATATGAGCAACTCCAGTCGACTCAGGTAAAATTTTGCCTGAGGGAAGAGCGTGAGCATCTCAGTTGCTTTAGAGGTGAGAGAGAACGACGCTTTCAGCATGCAAGTTATGTGAATTACTGTCTCTTCACTTACATTTTCACTTCAGTGTAAAGAACATAAAGAGTTTATGGCAGTGTTTGCAAGGATTATACAGCTAACTGAACTAACGAACTGCAACGAATTAAATTGTTACACCTTTTGTAGTGTTTTAAAGAAACAATTCACCCAGAAATTACAATTTACTGAAAATTTACTCACCCTCAGATTAATCAGTGGAATATTGTTTTGTTTTTATCAGCTGTTTGGGCTCTCATTCTGACGGCACCCATCCACTGCGGAGGATCCATTGTTGTGCGAGTGATGTAATGATAAATTTCTCCAAATCTGTTCTGATAAAAAAAAAAAAAAAACGAATTCTTGGATGGCCTGAGGATGAGTACATTTCCAGCAAAATTTCATTTTTGGGTGAACTATAGCTTTAAGAAATAATAACAATTTCGAAAATAAAATGTATTTTACACAAGGTTATATTATGAACATACATGTCACTTGCCATGCATGTAATTTGCTTTAAAGGGGTCATATGATGCGATTTCATTTTTTCCTTTCTCTTTAGAGTGTTACAAGCTCTTGGTGCATAAAGAAGATCTGTAAAGTTGCAAAGACTAAAGTCTCAAATCCAAAGAGATATTCTTTATAAAAGTTAAGAGTTAGCCACACCTACCTAAAACGGCTCGTTCGAACACGCCCCCACATACCTACCTCACTATGTGGGAAGATTTGCATAAAGCCGCCCAAATGTTCACGCAAAGAAAGAAAGCATAACTTTTATTCTCGCTGTAGTATTGTTGACACTGCAGCCATGTCGTGAAGACGCTGTGTGCTTCGTTGTGAAAGCGAAACCACTTTGTTTGGTCTTCCAAAAGAGGACGATATCCGCTTCGCCATGCCTAGAGCTGATCTGTGCTGGTCGCTGAGGAAATACATCAACTTAGTGCTGTGGATCACCGGATATGCTTTCACCGTTTTCACCGCTCCTTCGCCAGGACCGCCGTTCTCGACCCCGCCGCCTCAGCTCACTCTTGCCCGGCCTCAGCTCACGGTAAGCCGGGGCTTTCGCTCACGCTAGGCCGCTGTGTGCTTCGTTGTGAAAGCGAAACTACTTTGTTTGATCTTCCAAAAGAGGACGATATCCGCTTCGTCATGCCTAGAGCTGATCTGTGCTGGTCGCTGAGGGAATACATCAACTTAGTGCTGTGGATCGCCAGCACATTTTATGGAGGACTGTTTACTGATCCTGGAAGAGTAACGTTAGACTAAAATGCCGGCAGTTCTGACTCACGTAAGTACGTTTTCATTTAAAGGATTTGCCACTGATGATTCAAACGCGAGTTTTGGGCAGTGTGGAGTAGCACTTGTTGTTTGTCATTTCTCTGATCACAAATGCAGACAGGGTTTTATGTTTACGCAGCTCGATGCAATGCAACGCGTAAAAAGACAGTATAAGTCATTATAATCAGTAATTATGTCCCCACTGGATGCAACAAATGCCTCGTTTGTAATGGGTTTTAATGTTTATGTCTCGTCGCTCCGGCCGGACACGGCATCAACACAGTATGGTGAGGGGCGTAACATTTCCGTCTCACGCTTGAGGTATTCGGCCAATCACAACGCACTGGATAGCTGGCCAATCAGAGCACACCTCGCTTTTTCAGACCGATGAGCTTTGTAAAAATCAACGCGTTTCAAAAAGGCGGGGCATAGAGGAGAAACAATAATGTACAGTATGTGGAAAATAATGTGTTTTTTTAACTTTAAACCGCATAAACACATTTCATTACACCAAATACACAAAATAATGTTCTTTTTAGCAGCATCATATGACCCCTTTAAAGCTTTCATCCCAAATTAAATTAAAGGCAAGCCATGGACCGCAAAGTTCAGGCAAAAAATGCAATGGTCGATTTCCATGACACAAATATGTGGTGATGTATGAGCAGCATGAATATTCTAGAAACTGTGTTCATGGGTGAGTAGACACAATCCTCACGTCACATTCCGTACAGCTGCGCTCTAATTGTAGCGCTGTTCAACAACATGTGGCTCTATTACAAATTCATGGAGAACTGCTTTATCATACTCAGCATGTGTGATAATTGCTACGTCACATTGTGCAAAGCTTGAAGTGGAATGGCCCAAGGTGTTTTGAAATGGGTTCACTCCATCTATTGAAGTTTCAAGAGGCATTCAAACCACAAGAATGGGGACCTGTGAGGGTCCTTCAGGAAATTGCACCCAGCCTCTGAAAAGATGTTATATGTGATGCATACTTTAAAATTATGCTCTCACACCCAAGATTTCATAGTTCAATCTCATTTTTACATGGCCTGGTGAAATTTTCACTGGCCTGAAAGGAAGGGAGAAAATTGCTTAATTTTATTTATTTACTTACTTTTATTATTATTATTATTATTATTATTATTATTATTATACTATAAATGCTATACACACAGCTTTTTTGCTGTTTTAAGTTTCTTTACAAAACAAATGTACAAGAAACTGTTTAAGACAAAGTCAGCATGAAATGACATTTGGTACCATGACAAATAAAACTAAGTAAACACAACAAAAGTTTATTTTTTAATATTGAGTAGTGATTTTTTTGAATATTTATGAGCAATGTAAACCTATTTCATTTGAATCCACTAAAAATAGCAGCTAACTATTAGCTATAATTCACCTACATGTGCTAACATAAGGCTCTATTCTTCACCACAATGTTTACCCAAAATGGAAACATAAAGCTCTATATATTCCAACAAAAGACATACAGGTGACATACTTTTCAAACAGATAAAAAGGTTTTTGCCCCCTTGCTGTTTTTATTTACTATTTTTTTTTTGTTTTTGCATATTTGTCACACTTAAAAGATTCAGATCATCAAACAAATTTTAATATAACAAAGATAATGCAAGTAAATACAAAATGCAGTTTTTAAATGATGATTTCATTTATTAAGGGAAAAAAGCTGTCCAAACCTACCTGGCCCTACGTGAAAAATTAATTGCCCCCTCCTGTTAAATCATGAAAGACAAGATTCTCTATTTCATCACACATCTGTTCAAATCTTTGTGGAAGTTAACACTGGATCCTGCTGTGAGGAAAATGACCTCCTTTGACCAAACGTAATAACCTGTCATAAAATGACTACTTAAGTATTAGAAAAGGTCAATGGAAAATTTAAATAACAGGAAGTAACATTTCTTCTTCATGTCAAATGTAATTGCCCAAATGTCTCAGTGCTCCCCCTTGTGTAAGTTTTATAAATGTAGAGATACACACACACACACGCACACGCACGCACGTGCGCGCGCACACACACACACACACACACACACACAATTTTATAAAAAATTATTTTATGTTTTACTTTTATTAAAAATATAAAGTATATATGCATTCAAAAAGCAAGGTAAAAATAAGGTTAAAGAAGTAAAGATCATGTTCCTTGAAGATATTTTGTAAATTTCCTACCATAAATATATGAAAATGTAATTTTTGATTAGTAATATGCATTGCTAAGAACTTAATTTGGACAACTTTGATGGCGATTTTCTCAATATTTAGATTTTTTTTTGCACCCTCAGATTCCAGATTTTCAAATAGTTGTATCTCAGACAAACATTTGCCTAACAAACCGTACATCAATGGAAAGCTTATTTATTCAGCTTTCAGGTGATGTATACATCTCAAATAAAAAAAAAAGTACCCTTATAACTGGTTTTGTGGTCCAGGGTCAAAAATTATTAAAATATTTTCAAATAGAACATATTGAGGTATATGGTCAATTTTAAACGGCCGTCAATGGAGAAAGATGATATAATAGGGGACAACCGGAATGTGCTAACTTGATAAACCTTGACCCCTTGATTTCAACGCAATTACATTGATAAAGTTTGTCACCAATTAACATTGATGTTGATTACCCAATCAAGTTAGACCCAGCATCACTGAGTCTTAAGGCAGCACAGACAATGTGTCTCACAATGCACCAGCCCTAAAAACACCAGGAAAAAACAGGCCTTTAGTTCTTTACATCAGGGTCATTTCCATATCTGTGCAGTTTTGCATGGTCTGCATGTAGTTTAGGCCTAAAGAGGAGTCATTACCACCAAATGAGCAGCGTTTGCATACCAAGAATGGCTTAAGGTGCTTGTTTTTATGCAGCCCTCTATCACTTCCTGTAATTGAAGACAAGCGTGCCATTTTCTTCTCATTTACAAGATAATTTGATGGGAGGTAAATGTTATCATTTGGTGGGGGGCGCACAGCATCTGTTTGCTTTTGCACAATTTTCCTGTACGGCCCATCGCTTACTGCGACACCGAGACCTCGCGCAATAAAAGAAATGTCAATGAAAAGAAAAGTAAAATAATTAATCTGCCAGTATGCCTGGCTATGTGTCTCTAATTACCTTGGAAATCAAGTCAATATGGAATTAGTATGCAAATAGCCACACAGGATGAGATGCCACTTACACTGGCCTGATCAAAAGCTGGTTGTGCTGTGAAAGTAATTCACATTGAAATGCATATGCAAGAGGTAATCAAGGGCTACTACACCAGCATAAAGCATCGAGAGCAACAATTACAAGCACAGAAGGCTGACGAGGTCTAATTCGACAAAGCAATTGCTATAAGTTTCCTTAATTAACAATCACAAACGAGACACAGAACAGTGAGACAAATTGATTTCTAAAGAGGTATTTGAATAGTGATTGTGAACGGGTCGAGGAGGCATTTTATATTTGAATTTGTAAGAAAGATGTCAATGACCCAAGACGAAGCGGCTCAGGATCGTTCAATCTAGCCCGTGTGTTTCCATCTATCTCGAGATTGAAACATTCTGGAACCATTACTCTACACCAGAGCCAGTGCTTATTTCATTTCTGTCTTGTGTCTTTGATTGGATATAATGACTCTGAAATCTCCACACGATAAGAAAGGAGAATGTGGCCGCCTCAACTCAGGAGAGAGTGTATGGGGAATTGTTAAGACCGTGATTATTGGTGTGTGTTCCTGGCACTTTTTTCATTTCCTTTGTTGTCTAGGTTTAGAAAAATCACAATGTCTCATTAACACCTACAATATGCCATACCAACACAATCTGTGATAACACTCTTACATAATTTAACCGAACACTGAATAAGTTGACTGCTTTGCATCTGTTGTGTGCTTAATGACACCGCAGGAAACATTATGGACAGTGAAATATGCATTCACGTTCATCCTGATTTAATCGTTAACAAGCTTAACATGTTTATTAGATAAGTCCTTAATAGACAAGTGTCCTGTACAGACGCATGAAGAGGTTTAGAGAGGAAATCAGATTTTTCTTCTTTCTTTCTTTTTTTTAAATCCTACAACTTTATCCTAAAAATTTTTTTCAAAAATGATATACATATTACAGGTTTTAATTCATTAAAATATTTTTTTTCTGTGTGGTTTCAGATATTGGACCCACTGTATATGTGGTCAACTAGAATATTCTGGGTTCAATAGAAATTAAGCTCAATCAACAGCACTTTCAACATAATGTTGATTACCACAAAAAAGTAATCAAATTAATTATAAAATAATTTATTTGAATCTGGGTTACAGTTAGTGGCTTGAAGTAAATGGATGGTGTAAAACCATAAACATTAAAATACTCAATAATAATTCTGTTAACACGATTTTATTGTGATATATATATAAACGTTTTAAAATTATATAAATTACAGAAGCAGAAATGGGTCCCATTTACTTCCATAATAAGTGCCTCACCATAATCCACATAAAATAAAATAAAATAAAAAAACAAGAGACAAAAAAACAACATTATGCCACCAATGCTGTCAACTGAGTCTATCTTGTACTGAACCTTGAAAACTAATCTTAACCAATCCGTTAATATGCAAGAAAATTAGATATTGACAGCCATTCTCCTCACATCCCATAATGCAAGGTCTCAGAAGTTGACCAAAAACACAGTTAAAGGACCCATGCAGATAACCTTTGAACTGTGGTCACTAACGGTCACCATAATCCCGTGAGCTACTTTGGAAACAGGTCATCAGATTGTGGCTCGCTCAGTGCCAGATATCCTGGTATTAAGGGGGTGATGCCAACACACGCCAACAGCAAACTGTGAGGGTGCTGATGATAATGTAACAGTGCAGTACTCCGGTAACCCTGTCACTTCTTCCTACATTCATGGTGATATTCCATCTGAACTCTGCCTTCCACTGACTGTGTGCACATATTTGCTGACGTAAGAGGACATGCTTCATACTGTCTCCCTCTCTAAAAGTAAAAAGCATGCAATGTTTCATGGGCTGGAAAGCAGACAGACTTCAAAAGAGCCACCTGGGTGTTTGTTGACCTACATAGGTAACCATATGGTGGGTTTCATAGAGTAAATCATACGTGCAGAACCATGATGCAATATAGATCAATTCAGACATGTGCTCAGAGCATTTTATCTTTTCCAACCTAGAACATTACATTCCGTGTACTCTATCTCTCTGTACTTAAAATTCTACTAAAATCCTGTCTTCTTTTTAGGAATTTGATCAGGAATTATCCATAACTAACTAGCTATTTATTTATTTAGATCTAGTTTGGAATTAAATTACAGAATTTCAATGCAAATGATCTGCAAAAAGTTTTTTTTTTTAGCTCAGAAATCTGAGGGGGCATGTTATTCTCACTAGACTTCTGCAAATCAGTTTATAATTGCAAGCCATTAGTGGTCTGTTGTAATATGATCTGACAAACATTTCTGAGCTGTTACTTATTTAGAAATTGACCCAATTAGAGGACAATGTTATCACAAATGATAGTGACTGAAGTGTATATTATTAGTCTAGGCACACAGCAATAAATTTGCACATTATTATTTACCAGACTGTTAATTATACAGAAATAAATAATGTGCATTCACAAGTCTCCATATTTACTGAAAAACGAGGAATTGCTGCACATTAATAATGTTGTAGTTGGAAAGAGCTTCTCGGAAATGATGCAAGGAGGTTGTCATCAGTTCACTGCACATCAGTCAGTATGTCTGTTTGGTCTGTCTTGTTTTCTGCAGTAGAATTTTTATAATGAGACAAGCATGTGACAAGTAATGTGTATTTTTATTATTTCAAAGTAATACAAACTGCGCAAACATCTGGATTTTGCAGGACTTCACACGACTTGTGATCATTAGTGAGAATTAAAATAAAATAAAAACATCTTTTGATACTTAAATATAATAATTGCTATGTAGCTTAATTCCTTAGAACAACTGTTCAAAAAACAAATACACTACAATGACACAAAAATCATGAAATAAAATGTTATGATATAAGGGGTGATCATTTTTGGGTGAACTACTGTATGCCTTTAAGACACCGAAAACTGAGAAAGACAAGGAAACAGTGAGGATGGTCACAGAGGAAGAGTGAGAAATGGAGTTAGAGAGGAGATAGGCCAAGTGTGTCTTGATACTGTATCAAAATAATGGTACAACAAGATGGCTCACACATGCTCTTTTTTCTGCAAGCTGTGCTTGTAACACAACTATCTCCTGTTGCTATGGTCGAGAAGACCTGTGGGGGCGACAGCTGTCAATCAAACTTTATCAGCCAGGAAGAGTTAAGTGTCTTCATGGGTTTATTATGTGCATATGAATGCATATGTGGGACAGATGCAGAGGCAAGATCTGGTGAGGCAGAACAAAACCATAAGCCTGAAGATTTCTCCAGATGTTTAACAAATTATGTTGGATGTCAGAACAGATGATGTTGGGGCATCATTTATGTAGACTATAAAATCAGTGACACTACACCTACATTTCAGAAAAATCCTTTATTATTTGGACTTTAGGAAGGACAAAGGAACATAAACTACAAATAATGCCTTTCTTTTAACATGACATAACAAATAGATAAAGGCAATTCAGGAAATTTGTAGAAAGACCCCACTGATCTGCAAGAAAATCCACTATCCACTGACTTGCTTTGAGCAAAATAATTTTTAAACTTTTGATCTGGACCATTTTATACACAGACAACTCTGTATGTTATACACACACAGCAAATTCAAGTATTTGCAAGTTGGAAAGTCATAATTATGATGTCACGTGCATTCAAATCACTTTGAAAGTGAAAGTGAAAGTGACGTGACGTGGCCAAGTATGGTGACCCATAGTCGGAATTTGTGCTCTGCATTTAACCCATCCAAGTGCACACACACAATAGTGAACACACACAAACCGTGAACACTCACCCGGAGCAGTGGGCAGTCATATTGCTGCGGTGCCCGGGGAGCAGTTGGGGGTTCGGTGCCTTGCTCAAGGGTCTCACCTCAGTTGTGGTATTGAGGGTGGAAGTGCTGGTTATTCACTACCCCTATACCGACAATTCCTGCCGGACCTGAGACTCAAACACACAACCTTCGGGTTACGACTCACAGAGTCGGACTCTCTTGGTTGGGGCAACTACAACAAGATTTTTAAACTCTACTTCTACAAAACGATAAACTAAGAATGTGTATCAGGTGTGTTTTTAACTGTTTTATTATATATATATATATATATATATAGGACGGAGGCTTGCAGCCCTGCATCGATTACCGGACCCTCAATGCACACACCGCCAAGCTCCCCTATCCACTTCCTCTGGTCCTGGCTGCCCTCGAGGAACTCTGTGGGGCTCGCATCTTCTTGAAGCTGGACCTGTGTAGTGCATAGTATAACCTCGTTCGAATCCGGGAGGGTGACGAGTGGAAGACGGTGTTCATAACCCCCTCAGGCCACTATGAATATCAGGTGATGCTATACAGCCTAGCTAACTCACCGTCCGTCTTCCAGGGGTTCATGAACGAAGGTGTTCCGGGAGTTTCTCCACAGATTTGTCATAGTGTACATCGACGACATCATGATATACTCCCAAAACCTGGCCGAACATCGCTACCACGTCACGCAGGTCCTTCAGCAGCTCAGGAAACCACCTCTACCTGAAGCTCGAGAAGTGTGAGTTCCACCGCCCCACGGTCCAGTTCCTTGGTTACGTCCTCAGTGCGGACGGTATTTAAATGGACCAGGGGAAGGTCCAGGCAATCCGTGACTGGCCCCAACCACAGTCTATCAAGGAACTCCAAAGATTCCTCGGATTCTCCAACTTTTACCGCACATTCATCCAGAACTTCAGCCTCCTCTCAGCCCCCCTCACTTCGATGCGCTTACTACTCCAGGAAGCTAACCCCAGTGGAGCAGAACTACAACATCGTTAACATGGAACTGCTCCCCATCAAGTTGGCTCTGGAGGAGTGGCGACACTGGCTGGAGGGAGCACAACACCCCTTTACTGTCATCACTGACCATAAGAACCTCAAGTACCTCAGAAGTGCCAGGAGGCTAAATCCCCGCCAGGCCCGCTGGGCACTCTTCTTCACCCAGTTCCAGTTTTCCATTCCCTACCGACCAGGAGACAAGAACATCAAGGCCGATTCACTCTCCCGCATCTACTCTCCTGATGATCCCTCCTCTCCGGAACCTATCCTCCCTCCAGCCGTCATTGTCAGCCCCATCCAATGGACTCTGGAAGAACAGATCCGTGTCGCCACCCGACCACCCGAATGTGCTCCGTTGAGAGGCCCAGAAGAGAAGACATATGTACCATCCTCCTTGCGGCCAATCCTACTGGGCTCACTTCACGCTTCCCCGGGCTCTGGACATCCAGGCAGCCAGCGTACTCTCTCGCTCCTCCAAGTTCGGTACTGGTGGCCCAGGATGTCTCCCAGTATGTCCGCGGCTGCTCAGTCTGTGCCATCTCCAAGACTCCACATCACCTCCCAGCCCGTAAACTGGTACCCTTACCTATCCCTCGTCGTCCCTGGTCCCACGTCGGAGTCTACTTCATCACCGATCTTCCCAACTCCGAAGGGATTACCTGTATTCTCGTTGCAGTGTATCGGTTCTCAAAGGCCTGCAGATTAATTCCCCTCAAGAGAGAGTTGAAACGCCCTGTTTCAGCACGTCTTCCACAATTTCGTCATCCCGGTTGACGTCTCTGACCATGGGCCCCAATTCATCTCCCATGTCTGGAAGGCTTTCTTCATGCTCCTGGATGTCACAGTAAGCCTGTCCTCCGGATATCACCCCCAGACTAACGGCCAGACTGAGCGCAAAATACAGAAGATTGGGAGGTACCTCCGGGCATACTGCCACAACAACCAACACAGCTGGAACCGCTTCCTCCCATGGGCCGAGTATGCACAGAACTCCCTCAAGCAGACCACCACGGGCCTCACCCCGTTTCAGTGCATACTTGGCTTCCAACTCCCTCTGTTCCCCTGGACGGAGGAACCCTAAGACATTACAGCTGTAGATCACTGGTTCCGAGCGAGCGAGAGAGTTTGGGACTCAGCCCATGTCCAGCTCCAGCAGGCAGTGTGGGGACACAAGGCCTTCGCAGATTCCCACCGGTCCAACGCCCCCATTTATCGTCCTGGAGATAAGGTCTGGCTCTCGACCCGGGATCTGAGTCCCCGCTACATAGGTCCCTTCACCATCCAGAGGCAGATTAATGAGGTCACCTTCCTTCTGCAACTCCCTGCCCGGTATCGTAATCACACTGCATTCCACGTCTCACTCCTCAAATCCTTCTCTCCCTCTGCCCCAGGTCCCGACGAAGTAGTCGGGCATCAGGAGCCACCCCTGGAGGAGGGGGTACTGTCAGGGAGTCACAGCCACCACAGTCACCACCAACTATGCTCACCAGATCCCAATCCCCTGATTATTAACCAGCACCACCTGTCACCGCTCATCAAGAGCACTATATCCTTGCACTCCTCCCGCACAGTCTTTGTCTAGTCTCAAACATTGCATGATTACTTACCTGACTCTTACCTGCTATTACCTACCTGCTAGCCGCTCCATCGATCCGCTCCCCGTTCTCCTCTGCTCCTGTGCTCCACCGTCTCCACACTCCGCCGTTCCCCTCGGATTCCCAAGATAAGGAAAAGGACTCATTGACTCACAGATAAGAACCAAGAACCCTTGCCATTCCCCGTATACTCACCTGGATTTGTTGTCTTACTCTAACCTACCTGCCAGTGTTCAATAAACCTGCTGTTGTGTGCACTTACCTCTGTGTCCCCCTGTGTATTTGCTGAGTAATCCTTGTGGAAAACACACACTGTATCAAAAATGTCCTGGCAGAAAATTACCAGTAAATTTTATGGTAAGTTTGCAGACATTTTGCTTCAGCCCCAAAACACAACAAAATGCATAATTCAAAATACGTGTAAAACCCCTTTGGGGAAGAACAAATCAATAAAACAAAAAATTCCTTTATATTAATATGGTATATTTGGCCCTATAAAAGTATGAAAACAATGTCACAATTTAATTTGACCATGACTGCCATGAGATTGCCATACGTGTAAATCTACTATGCCAATTCACAATGCTAAAACGCTCCTTGTTCAGAGATTTCCACGGTTGATAATGTCCACACCAGCTGTCTCACATTTTTGCAGCCAGTATCATTATTAGCACTCTTATCACTAAGGCAGCAAAGAGCCAAAACCTACGCTTTAATTAAGGTGAAATGAAGATCAAACCTGTACAGTTTAGTATCATATCTGTAAGCCAATTTATACACCATTTTGGGCAGCGAGAAAGAAACCTGCGAGTTCAACAAAGACCAGCCGTTGTTTACAGGGAGTGCCAAAACACATGACAGGCCACATGGCTCCAAAAACGCTTTCTAACTTGCCTCTGTGACTATAATTGCTCATAATTCACTTGAGTGCTTTTAATGAAGGAATCAAGCCTGCCAGGGTGATCGGAGTGATTTCGGTTACCCCCTTCTGTCGCGAACTTTCCCCGGGTGCCTTAGTAATTCTATCCATGTGCATCTCTTGTGGCTGAGGCTCGATACGCAAAGCATGACGAAATTCACTGGGTGATTGAAAGAGCACCTTCCGTTCCGCAGAGTAGTTTCAGCAGCTTCCAGGATTTAATCAATCGAAGCGTTAAGTGCAATTCAGGTCACACAGCACGTAACACATCCTGGCCCGCTTTGCCTTTGCCTCACACAACAGCTTTTACACGTGTTGTAGATCTCGTTTCGTGTGGTCAGAGGATCGAGGATACTCTGGGTACATGCCCTTTCTGACTTTCGAGGTCTAAACAATGGGACTGAACATGGATCAGAGGTCACCAGGGTTGAGAAAAATTCTAAATTAAAACAGTTGGCTTCCTGTCAGTTCATGAGTTGGAATTTGAATTTATTTGACCACGTTCCACATGAGACTGAATAGAATTATGAATTGAAATTACAAGAATTCATATAATTTAATAGCATGAAAAAAATACTATAACTAATAACAACAACAATGGCAAAAGACAGGTTGGCTTCCTGTCAGTTCATGAGTTGGAATTTGAATTTATTTGACCACGTTCCACATGAGACTGAATAGAATTATGAATTGAAATTACAAGAATTCATATAATTTAATAGCATGAAAAAAATACTATAACTAATAACAACAACAATAGCATTCTGTAACATGTTGTTCTATAATATATTGTCAATTAAAGTTTTATATACACTGCCGTTCAAAGGTTTGCAACGAAGTTTCTTTTGCTCATCAAGGCTGCATTTATTTGATCAAAAATTACAGAAAAACAGTAATATTGTGAAACAGTATTACAATTTAAAATAAATGTGTTCTATTTGAATATATTTTAAAAATTATTTTATTCCTGTGATGCAAAACTAAATTTTCAGCATCATTGCTCCAATCTTTAGTGTCACATGATCCTTCAGAAATCATTCTAATATACTGATTTGTTATCAATGTTGGAAACAGATGTGTTGCTTAATATTTTTCTGGAACTTGTGATACTTTTTTTCAGGATTCTTTGATGAATAAAAAGTAAAAAAAGAACACTTATTCAAAATAGTAATCTTTCCTAACTATATACACTACCGTTCTAAAGTTAGTGTCTTTTTTAAAAGAAATGTATACTTTTATACTCTTATTCAGAAAGGATGTAAATTGATAAAAAATAAAAGTAAAGACTTCTTATATAGTAAAGATTTCTATATTGAAGAAATGCAGTTCTTTATATATATATATATACTTTAGATTCTACTTCAATACTTCAATTGTATTGCAATTCTGCATCCTCAATTCTCATGCTAATGCTCCATGTCTAATAGTAGTAAAATAAATGTGAGAGCAGAGACATTATACAGAATCTATAATTTTGCAAAGTCATAGCATTATGATTTCTCTACAGTCCTATTATTTGTACACTATATTGTGTTGCACCAGTTTTTAAAAACTGAAGGATTACTCACAGAGTTTAATTAATTTTTATATCCCGCACAGCCAGCCAATGAGGCTTGACTTGTTAAAGAATCTCACTGGTCATTTATTCAGGCAAAGACAATCAACCATAAAACTATTATCACATATTCTTGAAAGATATTGATTAAAGGCTGTTGTAAGTCATCCGTCTTGATCACAACCTGAAAATTAAATAATTCCAGCGATGGAGTTAGTGCCATCTACATAATTATGTTTTAGAGACCTAATCTTATATTCGGTGAAAACTTTGAGCAACTGGAATGGCCTGTTTATACAGTACAGCGCAGGCGACACTTAGAAGCAAGAAGAGTTTTGTCATGTCATTATTATTATTTTTTGTTGTTGTTGTTGTTTTGGATAGAGTACAAAAACATTGATTACAAACAATTACTGGCACTATAGCTACAGTAGTAAAATAATTACTGTAATGCTTCTCAATTTCTTAATATAAAAGCTTTTGTTGTGCCATGTTACATCACACACAAACCATAAATAATTAAAATGCAAGCTCAATCATGTCTCAATTCGAAACACTCATTCTCCATCCTTTCATGAAATTACTATTTGTTAATTCAGACAATTCAGAGCTGATTCATTTTCATGTGCATTCATATTCATTTATTTTACTACTACAGACATGTGTAGCAGGTGAAAGGGAATGAGATATGGGTCAGGGATTTACGCAGTGCATTTGAAAAGGAATAGGAGAGTGACTCTGTATTGAGAGACAAGCTCTGACCTCAACGCCTCCTGTGAAGGAAACTTGGTCAAAAACATTTCAAAGGAAGGATGTATGTGTGGTGAGGGGAAAAAATTAACATCAAACCCCAACAATTCTAAAATGCTCTTTTTTGTTCCTTTTCTGGTCATGTAAGGTTAACACTTAAATTTAAGACTGTCTCGCTGAGTTTGGGCGAATAATTTGAGGATTTGAGTGCCGTTCTCTGCGTGTTGCAGCTTAAGGAAGCGTGCTGCAATATGACAGAATTGTTCAAGAAACTGTATAGTGCAATTAAAATTCGTAGTAAGTTGCTTCTTGACTGGAGTTGAACATTTTAAGACTTTTTGTCACCAAAAGGCATATTTGTCAAATCAAAGAGATTAGAACAAAATTGCATTTATGTTGCTCCCTCAACATCTGTGTGTAAAAAATAAATAAATAAACTGCCTTGTTTTCTAGTCTGATGCAAGTCAATGACAAACAAGACGAAAACTAGTCTCCAGGCGTAATTGCAAGTAGGGAGCTAAAAGTACAATTACATTAAAACAGGAACTCAGACAGAAATGGGCTGTTTTCTTGGTGGAATACAGGTGCATTCTGACTATTCTTCCTGGAGTCAAGGTAGAAAGTTTCTGGCTAAAAACTTCAGGGAGAAAATGTCTCAGCCTACGTTTATCTTACGTAGATTCTCTCAGAAAGCCACCATTCCATGGGTATTCACTTTAAAGGTCTTTTTATTTTTTTATTCCCAAGGTTTTCAAAGACCTGCTGCTTGGAGCAGGGCAAGTAAAGGAGACGTGTGTAAAAGAAGTCTTTCTACCTTGCCAGAATGTGTTGAAAGGCACAAAACACTGGCTCTAATATAAAAGAGCTCCACTCACTATATCGTTTTTCAAACAGAATTCACAATAATTGTATTGCAAAGATAAAGTGTACTTCATACCATTTTGAAAATGATACTACTTAGTTACAATTTCTCCGTTCATAGACTGTCCACCTCAAGGACAGCTGAGTAAATTATACTTTCTTTTATAATACACTAATGTCAATTATCAGAATTAATTATCTGGTCCTAGGTTTTGAAACTTTTAAATCCCATTCAGGTCTTACTATTACATCCACTGACCGTTGTATGAGTTCAAAATCTTTGACAGTAACAATCCTTCCCTTAAAATAATACATTCACTGAAAGTCCTCTCAGGCTGTCAGAAAAAGCCAAATACAGGGATTGTGAGCCAATGGTTTTGCTGTCAGAATGAGTGGCATTGAGCCGGCTATAAGACACCTTGATAAAACTACAATTATTGTCACGAGACTGTGGCCTGAGGTGGTGCATGCATCGTTTAAGGTGAGGAATAGAAACTTTAACACCAGTGATTTGGACCACAGGTATCTGATCTCAGACTAGACTAGAGCATGTCAGGGATACACACAAAGTTATTTATTTCTATGTATGTCACTAAACAATGTACTATTCATTAATAAATAATATATATATATATATATATTATTATTATTTTTTATTTATTTATTTATTTATTAATGAATAATACATTGTTCATTATTGTATGTATGTGTATATATATATATATATATATATATAAAAGAGCAATGATATGCAAGTGCTATAACAAGTCTAAGTTAGCTTAACACAGTACATGTAGCAAGGTTTTTTTTGTAATTATATAATAAATAAAAAGAAAACAGATAGAATAGAAAAAGAATAGAGCAAGCCAGTGTTAGAGGCCTTTTTTGCTTTTGTTAACTGTATAATAAAAAGAACATATATTATAGACAATAATATAATATGGGTTTAAACTATCATTTATAGTCTTTTTCACAACTGTTATGTCAAATTATGTATATAGTTGTCACGTTACGCTGTTGAGAGAATACGCAGGAGGCACGAGTAAACGAGAACAGTCTTTAATCAAGGAAACATAGGAGCTTGAGCCAACACACATAGAGAACGAGTAGACCTGACAAACACAAACTGAACAGACTAGGACTTTTATACAGGGGATGATTGGGGAACACAGGTGACATCAATGGAACATAATCAAACTAAACAAGGACAGGAACATGACCAAATAAGGCAAAACAGGAACTGAAACACATGCCAAAACAGGTCCAATCCTGACATTTCGCCCCCTCCCGGAGGTGGCGGAGGAGCCCAAGACGGAGACGGAGAGCCAACGAGCCAGGGGGATGCCGAGGATCCGGGGGGCCAGGGTGGAGCCAAGGGCTCTGGCGACCAAGGCAGAGGCGGAGATCCAGAGATCCACGGCGGAGCCGGGGTGACTGAGAACCAAGGTGGAGCTGGCGGGAGGAAGGAGCCCAATAGAGCTGGTGGGATGGAGCAACGAGGTGCAGCCAGAGGAGCGGAGTCCTGAGGCGATGGCAGGTTGACGCCGGACCAAGGCGGAGCCGGGAGGGACGAGGGAACCCGGTGGAGCTGGTGGATCGACGGGTGACGGTGGAGGGGAGGGTGCTATGGGC
>NW_015645538.1:1636941-1662271 GCF_001515625.1 Sinocyclocheilus rhinocerous
TTTAGCTCCGCACAGCGGGGAGATGGTGGGCTGGGCTCTGGGTCCGGAGTGGATCTTGCGAGATCATTCTCGGGAGTGACGATTAGAGGTGATCCATTTCTCGCCAGAATCCACTCAACAAACGCGGTGAAATCCGCTCGAGGACCATCTTCAGACGACGGCACTCTGCACGCGGTGTTTAAACTTGCATCATAGAACGCACAGAGCGCGTCGTCCGGGTAGCTGGTGGTGTTAGCTAGCAGCTGGAACAGTCTTGTATGGTCCTTGAGCGATCTCTCCCCCTGCTCCAGCAGGAGGAGGAGATATTCCGGGCGAAGGAGGGCATCCATGAGGGAACAATGGAAAAAAAAGACACTGGGTAAAAACGGGAAACAAAACGGAGGATAGACACACGGAGGTTACCGTTTTGGTCAGGTCTTCTGTCACGTTACGCTGTTGAGGGAACACGCTGGAGGCATGAGTAAACGAGAACAGTCTTTAATCAAACATAGGAGATAATCCACCATAGGCGCTTGAGCCAACACACGTAGAGAACGAGTAGACCTGACAAACACAAACTGAACAGACTAGGACTTTTATACAGGGGATGATTGGGGAACACAGGTGACATCAATGGAACATAATCAAACTACACGAGGACAGGAACATGACCAAATAAGGCAAAACAGGAACTCAAACACATGCCAAATCAGGCCCAATCCTGACAATAGTATTATCAACAGCAACAGCAATTCAATGCATATTATTTCACTGTTGTAGTCAATTTAATTACTGTCAATTCAGAAATATTATAATGATTAAAAATGATGAAATTATTAAAATTTGTTCTGCTTAATCAGGCACTTATAAAGAAAAGTAACCTTTGCGTCACCATGAGAGGAAAAAAAAATCTTATTTTTATTATATTTTTACAAAAGAATGATGACGCACGTATGACTTAATAAGCAGGCTGTTGAGTTGTGAATTCTGTTCTTTAAAATTCTCAGAAAGTTATTTTCACTTTCAAGTGTCTGCCAGCATCTCACTTTGAGGCAAATACACAGGAGAAAAATATCTCTAAACAAAAAGCACCTAATCCTCTTCATTTGGCTCTTCCACAGGGATAGAGCATTAAGCCAGGTTTGACACAGTCAGTGTACAGCTTTGTCTGTGCTTTTTCAGGCTCTGTCTATATGAGGCTGGCCTTATGCACCCTCTGTAATTTTAGAGCTTTTCATGGACAGAGATGGTGAACAATGATGAAAAGCCACAGTGGTTTGCCTCCCTCTGCATCGCCTCTTACTTTCAAAGGTGCATATTTTTTTAAGGGTAGTATCAGGTGTTTGAAGTCGTGGCCTAATGGTTAGAGAGTCGGACTCGTAACCCAAAGGTTGCGAGTTCGAGTCTCGTACCGGCAGGGATTGTAGGTGGGGGGAGTGAATGTACAGCGCTCTCTCCCACCTTCAATACCACGACTGAGGTGCCCTTGAGCAAGGCACCGAACCCCCAACTGCTCCCCGGGCGCCGCAGCATAAATGGCTGCCCACTGCTCCGGGTGTGTGTTCACATTGTGTGTGTGTTCACTGCTGTGTGTGTGCACTTTGGATTGGATAAATGCAGAGCACTAATTCCTAGTATGGGTCACCATACTTGGCCACATGTCACATGTCACTTGTCACTTGAAGACAAAGTGCGCTTAAAGGAAGTGTTGCGCTTTAATTTTGTAGTCACTTTATTAGGTTTGTCTGAATAAAATTAATTTCAAACAATTCACAGATAAACAGTATCTTCCTTGATCAATGATCAATGTGTTAAAGGCTCAGTTCACCCCCCAAAAAATGAAAGTTCCAAATCTGCATGACTTTCTCTTTTCCATGGATCAAAAGCAGTGAATTTTTCAAGAATATAATTTTTACCAATTTCTTTTTCATTTTCATGAAAGTGAATGGAGAAAATAATTTTTAAAAAGCACCATAAAAGTAGTTCAAAAATCCACCTTTTGTGTTCTACAGAAGAAAGTCATATTGGTTTAAAATGAGTAAATGACAACAGAAAGTTCATTTGTGGGAACTGTTCCTTTAATCTAAGTTTAGGAAGCTGTTGCAACCCAATAAGCTTTGTTAATTAGTAAGTATGCCAGTAGAATCTAATTTCTGCTCAATTTGAAATGTTTTATCCAGATTTCAGTTTTCTGTGCTACCCTCTCACAGCCTTTATATGCATCAGAAATGTTTCATTTAGTAATATATTGTTTAAATGATCCAAAGCCCAGAGCTGCCAAATGATTGAATCTATTTTTAGTTCTCCAAGAGAAGGATGACTCACAACTCTTTTAAAACAGCACAGCCAAGGTTTGGTACAAATGCCAGCTCATTTAGTGTCCACCAACATATAACTCACCAGTATGTATCCAGTTTGCGTACTTTCCTCTTGATAAGACCATGATTGAAATGATGTATTTATGCATTTGATAATATTCTGAATGAGTATATATTGAGAGTACTAAAGTGTGATGTATTGACTGACTCCTATTTCACATAAATGCTCTGAAAGATTTTGAAAACATATTGACAGACCAATAGCTGTGCTATACGTTTTGGTGTGGTAGACTAAAAAACACAGAAAACCATTCAAAGTGGCCTATAGAGATCTTTTTAGGAATATGCAGAGCAGATAAATCAAACCATTTAAAAAAAAAACTCCTGAGAGCCATAATTAGCTCAATTGTTCATTGTTTCAGTTGCTGAAACCTTTGTTTTTATTCTATAAAGCCCACATTCTCTACAGATTTATTCATATGACACAAATGAGCTACCATCCTCCTCTGTGCTAGTATCTGATGGGTGAAATTAAATGTCAAAGATGTGTCATGTCACACAGAATCGCCATCACTCATGACCCCAGACGCGGGCCAGAGCGCATGACCTCGGGGCTTTGATCAAGATAACCAGGTGTCCACTCCCCTTAACACAACAGCTTCAAAGAAAACCCATCCATTTATCAGTATTGCCATCACTAGACAGGAACAGTTTGTGGTTTGCTTTGAAAAGAGGTTCACCTTAAGGTTTTCTTCTAACCCCCTGAACTCATGTGATTCCTGCATTAATCGTAGCACTAAAAATACAAATATAAACAACATGGGGTTTATGGAAGGCTTTGATAAATCTAGCCCTGAGGGCCTGTTTTCATGTTCTTTTTAAACTCAACATGAAATCAAAATCGAACCTATTTACTTTCTTAACACATGTTCATGGTCATATCAGGGTATCTGCAGGATTTTTAAAATCAAATTTAAGACTTTTTAAGATCTTTTTAAGACCTGCACAAATAAATTAATACCATATGAGTGGGGTAGAGCAATGTCTATGGTAACATACTAAACAGTATAGGAAATTATGATCCGCACTCACGAGAACAATCTTCTTTTTTCTTTTATTTTACATTCATTACTGATGGGAAAAGACACAAACGTTTCGGCTCAAAGCCTTCCTCAGTGTGTAAAGCAATTCAATCATCAATTATATTAATTTAAACAATTACACTGCAAAAAAAATATTTACTTTAAATTTTTACTTTTTGTCTTGTTTTCTAGTATAAATCTTAAACTAAACATTCTTGAATCAAGATGCATTTACTTGAGAAGCAAAATGACATGACATTCTGAACGAAAAAAAAATCTAATTTTTGTTAGTTTTTACTTAAAACAAGACAAAATATCTGCCAATGGGGTAAGAAAAATAATTTTAATTCATAGGCAAAACAAGATTATTTTTCTTGCCCCATTGGCAGATATTTTTCCTTGTTTTATGCAAAAACTAACAAAATTTTGTTAAGAATTCTAAGTAAGAAAAGCATTTTTTTGCAGTGTATTATCAATAAATTATTATATTAATTAAACAGCATATAAATACTATATATCTTAGTGTCTTAATTGTTTAGATTTTTATAATGCATTAGCATGTGTTTGCGGCGTAAAATGGGTCGATTTTCGCACTGGTCTGAACAGAAACAGCAGACAGACTTTTTGAAAAACGCAAATTCATTCTCTGGCAGCAGGAGGCGCTTTCGGAACGGCGGAAATATAGCAGTTTCCCTAGTAACCGCAGAACACAAAGCAGTGCAGCACCGGACTTTGAAACGTGCAGCGCTCATGTTAATTTAATGAAATCTTCACCTTTTGAAGATTAATCGTCACATTAAGCCATATCGCAATTCTTGTCTTACAGTCCCCAAATTTAAGACCTCCTGAAATCATAATTAAGACTTTCTTATACCATTTAAGACTTTTTATGGCCTTAAATTTGACACAACTAAATTTAAGACTTTTTAAGGACCCGCGGAAACCCTGATGATATAACAATATATGGTTGCATGATATAAAAAATGCTGATACCAATAAGCATTAACAGCTTTCATATTTAGGCAATAAAAGATATATAACATTAAAATGTTATAATATTTTTGTATAAATAAAAAAACATACAAAGAAAACTTATTTAAAATTAATGATTAAAAGTTAATTGACATCACATTATATATGTACAATATGAAAAATGAATATTTGTTTTGAAATTTGCTAAAAATTACATTTAACAGTGTATCTAAAAAATATTTTTGAGTGAATGTTAGATGAAAGCAAAGGTAATCTAAATGTAAAAAATAGAGGAAACAACCATGGGCAATTAAATGCATCAGCACTAACAACAACAAAAATAGAATATTAGCCAGTAACTGATGATATCGTGCATAAGAAACAGTCCCACTCTAATGAATATGCTGTTTTACTTGTACATATGCCTCGTTGCCAGATTAAAACATTTGAAATCACGTTTCAAATAATAATTTAAGATTACTGACATTTCTGTTGACAGTGGACATACATCTTTGGTGTATGTCCACTAAGTGGTCCATAAATAGGTTTTGTGAAGAACACAAAAAAATATATATATGTTTTTAATTATGATACTGGCTGGGTCGTGTTCATTAATGATGATTGCAGTAATGAGGGTCATGAAAGGCAGGACCCAATCTTAAACTCTATTCTTTCAAGGCAATGAATGCACAGCTAGAAGACTCAAGGATGACTAAGATGTCATCGAACAACCTGAAAATAATTGAAGACGATGTAACTAATTAAAAATGCCACTCACAGGGCCTTCCACTGATTAAATAATTACATAAAAAGATCAAGTGCCTGAAAATATTGTTCATTATGCAATCTTAAAAGATGAAAGTGAGCATCAAATGAATTTTTATCATGTGCTGGCAGTAGCAATTTAAATGTCGATTTTTTTTTTTTGTATTTTTCCAATTCTTGTACAATTAACACAATCTTTATGACCTCAAAATGTTATAATCGCGTGATGACGTAGAATATTTTATAAATACAAACAGTTTATGATGTTGTTTACCCAAGTTAATTATTGATTGTAGACCGTTTTTAATTTTAATTTCACAATACAATGGGCTTGTGTGTTTCTCAAATAAAAAGAAAGGGTATCTACCCAAAGTAAACAATTAAACTCAAACAGGGACAAACATATAGATTTGCTCATCCCGGATTCAATTCCCTTGTAACATTTTGTTGTTTTAATAATTGGGTGAATAACATACAAATGAAATTGGATGTCTCATTTAGCAGGCAAACACACCTTTGTTTATACACAGTGGTTTGAATGGGGCGGTATGTTAATAATACAATGCCGTGCTAAGAATTTGCACCGACTGAAGTAGGTACTGTATAAGAACAAGTGCATAAAGCATAACAAAACGTTTAAAAGATCTCCACAGAAAAATGCAAAAAGAAAAGAGAGCCTTGGGGCATTAAATGTGAATGAATTAGAATCAAATCCAATTACGGCATGCATGTCATGCCCTTTAACCACAACAGAAGAAAATACAGCGGAACAACCAAAGACAAACGCTGTTTGTAAAAAAAGTTATCACAGGCCGGTCTGTGAACTTCCCCTTGCCTTTGTCTTTATATAGTTTTCTGGTCTTTCAAAGTAAAACATGCAAATTTATCTGACAAGTTTCATAGCATATTTTTTAAAAAGTCAAACAAGGCCAGGATGAGCAAATTTCATGTGGGTGGTATTTACTTGAATGGAGTATGAAACCAGCTTCCATCCGAACACAACAGAAAATGATATTGTAAACTGTAACCTACGACATGGTACAAAGTGTTGTTGCCAAATTCAGATGTTATCTTTTCCATCATCGCACAATTTTCCTGTGCAGTCACGAAGATTCTATATTCAGAAAAATGATTCAGTGGCGTCTAAAGTCTTATTTGGACATCAATGTTTTAGATGGTGACGTAATGTAATTTCAGTATTTACAGCTACTAGTCTGAGATTTCATTGCTGTCCAAATCAGAAATGTTAGTGTTTTTCTCATGCCATCCAAAATTCCCCACTGATTTACCATCTGTTTTCTGACAAACACGAATCGCGATTCAATTCCATCTCTGAGTTTGAATTGAGGAGTTGGCTTTGAATGTCTTTTTTGGCCACCGCTAAGTGCCCTAGGGCTGCTATTCGACACTTTTGCAGGTTATGAGCGTTTGGGTGTTTGGCACAAAGGATCTTGTTTCAAACAATTGAAATAAACTATGCTCACATACACAATGCAAAGTTTTGTGAATGACAACCACATTTACATGTAGCCGTGATTCTCCAAAGTATTGTTCCAGTAAGGAATACAGGACTCACTTCTGAACCAATTTGGCATCTCTTGGCTCTAAACGGCAAACATGGATATCAACAGTTTAACACTTTTTTTGTGAGCTAGTTTTGACCAAAGTTAGAAAACAAGGACTAAAACAATAGAATGTGACAATGTTTTCGCTGAAATAGCCTACATGTTGTACAGTATATGAATTAATTTGTCCCCTCTTACTCTATTAATTAAAGAGATACCCAAAAGTGAAAACTGACACCATTTTCCTAACCTATATGACTTACTTCTGTGGAATACAAAAGAAGATATTTTGAGAAATGTTAAGAAGTGTTGATTTATGTCCATTAGATTAGATGATTGTTCGGTATGTACCTCAGTTTTGACGTCACGGTTCGGTATGGTTTACAGCAGGGGAAAAAAACTAAACATAAAATAGCTTTTTTTTATTAAACAGTGGTTTACTGAACAAATTGATCTTTCTTTAAATAAATTCAATTATAATTAAAAATTTCTTACGGATAAAAATCGACCTCAGCTTATGCTCTAAACTATACAGAGCCCTTTTACATTACTATGAGGTTACAATTAACAACAGAGCCCAAACTTAAATTGAATTACTATTTATTTTTTAAATATGATTATCAACAATCAATTTTAAAAAAAAATGTATGCAAAGATGAAAACTGCACATAATGCAGTTTTTAAATTCACTGCTAAATTATAAAATTTCTATTTGTTGTTGAAATATATTCATTACACAGTGGCTGTCATAACTTGCTTCATAACAGAATTATTTAAACATATATTAAATAATTAGTTTTTTTTTTACACAAAATCTTTACTTGTCACACAATTTCTGAAACCTGACACTCAAACACCACAACCACACACCAAATCTGCAAAACCATGCACTAATTCTCGGCCTTTGAATCAGTTTTCAATTTCATAAAACACTTTTTGCAAAACACAACACACAATTCTCTATGTAACACACACAAATCTAACAGGAATTGATATTATGGCAAAGGTGTTTGCAAATGTTTGCTTTTGAGATGTGTTTGTGATATTTTTTTTCCCAAAAGTTCATTGCTGAATTATACATCTGTATCTGTAATTTAATTTATGTATACACTGTAATAGACATTGAGCTGCAAAAATAATTCCTGAATCCTAGTAAGAGTTTTTTTGTTACAGTGTTATTGATCTCAGTGTTCACTGGGTAGGAAAGTCATCTGTGTATTTGAATTGTGTGTAAGCATTTACCGTTTTTTTCAACTGTTCAAAATCTTTACTTGTCACACAATTTCTGAAACCTGACCACACACCAAATCTGCAAAACCATACACTAATACTCAGCCTTGGACTCAGTTTTCAATTTCATAAAACACTTTTTGCAAAACACAACACACAATTCTCTATGTAACACACACAAATCTAACAGGAATTGATATTATGGCAAAGGTGTTTGCAAATGTTTGCTTTTGAGATGTGTTTGTGATATTTTCAATGCAATGCTTCATTTTGCAAGAGATGTGAGGCATTTTGAATTTTGTGTGTGCAGTTCTTGGATTTGTGTCTAAAGTTTTGAAAAAGGAGGCAAAGTTTTGAAGATGTGTGTAAGCAGTTGAAACAAACTGTAAGACATCACTAACAGGTAAAGTGAAATATAATGAGAATAGTGTAATATTTCACGAAATGCTCTTCTCTAGACTTTATTTCTCTAGTGAGCTAACGAGTTGTGGACACTGATGACTTGCCTGAGGTAAATGAAATGCTACGTGACATCTTGTTTTGACGTATTTCCACAGTTGAAACACTGAGCGATAACATGAAGCATGAGATGTTCATTCATATTTATTTCACGTTAAAACTAGTATTAAAGAGGAAGGGATGATCGCGTTCACTCACGCTCTGCGCTGCCGTTAACTGAGGCGCCTAGATACAGTGATCTGTCACGTCACATCAAAGAGCGTCAAAAAAATGGAATTTATTGTTTGAATTTCCTGAAAAAATGGACATAATTGGAAAGATGAGACTTTGTTTCTTATCAAAAGTAACAATATATAAAACTGGAAATTTCCAATGAAGTACCAGTCATGCAGTGGTTAAAATAATGATGTATTTGTTCGGTATGCGTACATGCGTACCGAACCGGAAGACCCATACCGAAAATTGGGGTCCAATTTTGTCTGAAGCCGAACAATTTTCATCTTTTGTGTTCCACAGACACAAATACAGGCAAGACACTAGTGATGGGAAGTTCGGCTCTTTTGGCTCGGCTCCCTTAGAAGAGCCGGCTCTTAAGGCTCCCAAATGGCTCTTTATTTAGTATCACTCTGAGCCTTCTATTTTAGCCCAATTTATCAATTGAGAATGGTTTGTGTGTTGGTAAGCAATTTTTTATTCAGTGTTTTCATAAAAGCCTTATTTTTATGCATTTTTTTTTTCATTACAAAAAAAAAAATACACAGATACTAGTATTTAACATTTTAATAAAACTTTAATAATAACACTTTAGTCTTTAGTGCAGGTTGGCATTCAGAAATATCAGATGCCTCAGCTTGGGTATGCTGATGCGATTTCTCCTCTGTGATTATTTGTCCTGTTTTTGAGAAGACTCTCTCTGAGGGGACCGATGTTGCAACAATGCAGTGTCTTCCTACCTTAACCAATGCACTTGAGTTTAAATCCGACTCCCCCGTCTCTCTCTCTGTCGCTCTGTGTACCTGGCCTGTACCACTACACTCGCTATCATTGGAGCGTGTGTCCCCATTCCTTCTTTCACATAATGGTATGATCCTAGTCTGTCCTCCCATTAGCTGCACGTGTATTTTTAATTTTTTTTGTAACGAAAAAATGCATAAAAATAAGGCTTTTATGGAAACACTAAATAAAAAATTGCTTACCTACACACAAACCATTCACAATTGCTAAATTGGCCTAAAATAGAAAGCTCCGGCTGAAGATTCGGCTCTCCCCGACGGGAGTCAGCTCTTCTCGTTCGCTACAAAGAATCGGCTCTTAGAGCCGGCTCGTTCGCGAACGACACATCACTACAAGACACGAAGGTGAGTAAATAATGACTGAATATTCATATTTCTTTAAAATATAGTCTCTCCTAGTTGTTTACTCTTGTTCATCTTCAGCTGTTATATACTCAATATTCTAAAATAACTAAAACTGAAATAAACATTAATACAAACTATATAAACATACAGTAGCAAAAGCTACAACTAATTTAAAAAAGGAAAACACCACAAAATTACGAAAACTTAAACTTAAAAATGATAAAAAACTTAAAATGTAAACAGAAATGAAACTAATTGTTTAATAAAAACTAGTATCTCAGTCTCAATGATACTAAAATAACACTGCCATAGCCACCAGCCCAGGACAGAGGTCATTTTCTTCCCTAGTGGTAACTATAATATTCAGCAAAACGTCTCTGCCAAAGCATATCCCAATTAGCTTCTGAAAACTATTCCGATCAGAACGGCCATGGACAAGCAAGAGTGAGACAAAATGAGGTAATTCTGGGTATCATACACTCTTCAACTGCTGATTCAAATGAAATCTTCACATGCAGGTCCAATGAAGTGGTACCGTTGAGAAATTAAACTCAAGTACTTTCACTTCAATCCACGATAATGGTTCTTTTCTTTTTTCGGCAAAGCTTTTTAGCGTATGTTAAGCAAACAGCAATGCCGTGCATCTAATCAAGCCGCCTCTTAGCATCAGGCATAAGTGTCATGTGTGCAAGAAGAGGGATGTGCGATTGATTTACTGTCCTCTTAAGGTTTGAACTTTGCATCTTATCTGAGATGCTTGTGGCTCTAAGGTCATTCAATCCATGTTAATCACGTGAATTTCCTAAAATCCCGACAGAGAACATTTTCACTTCAGCTAATCTCAGGCCTTTGGGAAATCTCATCATCAACTCAATAACAGTGTTCATAGTCAGGCAGTAAATGACTCTGCTGCTCTGATAGCAGCCACACCGTTGACTTCCTGGAAACACTGTCAATTTTCTGTCCCTATTCCAATGGAAATCGTGCCTGACAGGTCTATTTGTTTATTTTATGAAAACTAAAATGCCAAAGAAAATAAGCAAAAGACCAAGCTAACTCCCCCAAATGGTTAAATTCCATCAACAATAGGTGAAGTAACAAAGCAATATACAGACATATCTGCTACCTATCAGTCCTGACCAAAAATAAACCCCACAAATTGTGCATGTCGGTCAAAAATTATGGGCGTCTATCTTTCCCCTACATTTTGCACACAGTGCGTTTTTTGGTAACACTTTATAATAACTTTCATTAATAAATCATTAACAAACATTGTGTAATGCTTAACGGATCATTAGTTAATATATATTCACATATCTAGAAATGTGAAATAATGTGCTTGTTAATGTTAACTAATAAATGTCTTAAACATTACCTAATAATTAACATTTCATGTAAATTAAAATGCTTACAAATGTCATTAAACTTCTAATTCATATGATCATGCACATCTTGAAAATCTACAAATTATTGCAACATGTTATACAATGATTAAAAGCTTTTGTTAATGCACAACACTTTTGCTGCTGCTGAGGAGTGATACAGCTAAGGTTAGGGACAGGTTAGATGTATGGGTTGGGTAAGGGGTCAACAGTGTACAGGGGTCAATTTGATTACTATAAGGGAACACGATTCAATCTGTTCATATTGCATTGTTTTGATAAATGATAAATTAAGTATTTTCTTGATTTTTTTATTTATTTTAAGTTTATAAACATTTACAAATGATGAATAGTCTCAACTTTAGATGACATGACATGAACAAATGATTAATAAATGATTTGTAAAGATGTGAAAATAGGATAAATTCCGGTCATTTTGGACATTTTTTGCCATCAAAATGACTGCTCATGAAGGTACTAATGATTGGTAAATGTTTATAAACATTTACAATTGATGAATAGTTTCCACTTTAGATTGGGTACTGCAAAAACATTAACAAATAATTAATTCATTATTTAAGATGTGCAAATAGTAGAAGTCTACACAACAAACAAAGACCAAATATATGACCTTTACAGACTGTGATTATAAGTTAATGAATATATTACCATGAATAGTTTGTGAAGTGCTTAAAAGTAATAATTAAGCTATATGTTCACAACCTTTGTAAATGTAAAAATGAGCATTAGCTAATATGTGACCTGAAGTTTAATGACACTTGTAAGCATTCAACAGTACATTAACAAATAAACTTGTAATCATTGTGTAATTTCTGTTAAAACCATTTGTAGATTTTTAAAACGCATTGAAAGTTTAATGACATTTGTAAACATTAACTAATGATCAGTTAAGCATTATATAATGTTTGTTAATGATTTATTAATGAAGCTTTTAATTATTGTAAACCATCTGTCAAAATCATTTGAAGATTTAAAAAAAAAATCATGATCATATGAATTGAAAGTTTAACGACATTTGTAAGCATTAAAATTTACATTAAATAATGATCTGTTAATCATTTGGTAATGTTTAATAAGTTTATTAGTTAACATTAACAAGCACATTATCTCATATTTCTAGATATGTGAATATATATTAAGTAATGATTAGTTAAACATTATATAATGTTTGTTAATGATTTATTAATGAAAGTTATTATAAAGTGTTACCGTTTTTTGTTTTTTTTTCAGCTGAAGCTGGTGTTAACTCACAAAAAAAGTGATGATTAATCAGTGCTTTTCACATAAACATGATGACTGATTTTTGTCATCTATATTTGTCCACAGTTAAACCATACATTGATTTCAACTGAATATCAAGACCTCCATATGTCTCTGATTATCCCATTACATTATATGTCCGTTTCATAGACACACAATTTATATGGGCTGCACAGGAATCTTTATTACCCTGCATTTTACTCATTCATTTGCCTATGACAGCACTGGACCTCAGCCATTCTGACAAATGAAAATCGATAGCCTGATCAATCTGGTAATAAAAACCATAAAAGTTATATTTTTAATTTCCATATGACCTAGTGACAGTAAACTTTTTGTACTGATTCAAATTATCCTTGATATGTATATGTATAAATGTTTTGAATACTTGTGGGCATTGAATAAATCATGATGCGTGTGCCAAAATGAAGGACAAAACTGGTGAAATTACAATAAATGGTGAAATTGGTTGATGTAACAAAGATAATTATGAACGGGGCGATTCTGGGATTTTCATTTTAGGGGGCTCAGCCCCCAGTGAGGGTATAATAATAATAATAATAGCCAAATAATAAAAAAATATATACAAGATAAAAAATGTTTGATCAATAGGGGTCGTATACTAAACTTATTGCAGTATTCCACTGTATTGCATAGATAGGTATAACATTTGAGTACTGAATAGGCCAAATTCAAGTCTTCATGATCTCACACACACAATCCGTTTACTGCACAAACACAAACTTTTACTGTTTGCATTTCTATTACAACTCTCTTTCCTTAGCTCAAGTATGCAAACCTCTTTGCCACATGCACTGGAATATGTATTATATTGAAAGTTAAAATTTCAAATGAAAATGGCAACATGATCGTTTTATAAAGTATGCGTTCATATGTGCTTCATTTTCGCTGGAGGAAACAGCTGTGGTGTGATGAGGGGTGAACGCAGTGAAAACTTAGGCTACAGTAGATGGGGAACCGATTCTTGCTCCCCCATGATATTTTGTAAACTGGATTTATGACAGAGAACTGCACAGATGCAGATATTATAACAATCTATCGATAAACACACACCTTGTCCTCTGTTGCGCCGCCATGGTCTGCGCCTCTGCGGATTGAAAAAGAATGCGCTGAAAGACGGGGACGGCTATAGCCCCCCTAAAGATGGCCTAGCGACGCCCATGATTATGAAGTACTTTATATCACGGTGAAATGTGTTTTGTGCTTCTTAAGAACTTTCTTGTTGCCAAGCAGCTTGTGAGATGATGAAAATTCCTATAAAAAATAGTAACTGGGCATATATGAACACACAATGGGTTTGATTTTGCATGAAATGTTTAACCTTCACTTTAGGTAAAAAAAAAAAGATGGTGCAAGCAACAATAAAAAAGAATAAAGAAAACAGATTTCCTAATTATTAGTATTTGTAATTTTTCTGTGGGAAAAAAAATCCTAAACATGTTTAAAACAAGATAAAATCGCTTGAGAAGCAAAATGGTTCAAACTTGTTTTCAGAGAACATAACTATATTTTTAATTAAGGTTATTTTGTTTACCCAAGTGACAAATCATTACTTATTCACAGTAAATAAAATCAAATGCTGCATTACGGAATACTCAAATTCTTCACCTCCAACTTGAAATAATAATAATAAAAAAATAATAATAAATAAATAAATCACTAGAATGGCACTCCATGACAGACAGACAGCTTGATAGGCAGATTGATCAATGGCAACTTCACCATAACTTGTTGAAAAATATATATATTCTAAAAAAAGAAAAGATTTTTCACAATACGTATTTTTTATAGCAACTCATGATTTTAATGTTTATAATATCTTCCTGGCCTTTGTCACATTTAGCACATTAAAGCTGACTGATGGCTGTTTGCATTTTGAGATGATACAAGCAGTTGAGATTTGCTACATAAGTGCTAATGTATTAGACTTTAAAGGAGGTTATTGTTCCCAAAGTAAAATATCTAATCTCACAAAGCTTGCTTCTTGTGGTCTTTACCAGCTTTTTGTTCAGCCTTGCTGTTTTTGTACAATTTTCTCTGGACATCATGTAAATGGCTGAAGCCAAGTGCACAAGCAAAAATAAGCAGGCTACATTTTCTTGGGTCTCCGTTTACTATTCCTTTACATGCAACATACAATTTTCTCAGCCAGTGATGTCGGTAAATCGTGGGCCTGTGCAATTCAATAAAGAGCACTTAAAATGCTGAGTGGCTCATGAATTATTCATAAAACATCAACCTGCATACCCACAGAGCCAAACCCATGACTCAGAAGCAGGGCCTGGATGTCCGTCGGAGCGCAGAGGCTCGCTTTCCAAGATCTATATATCTCTGCACACAGCAGCTGATGTGGCATGAAAAAGGTTTTGATCTCTCTACACTCAGGAGAACCCCAGTCATCCATTGGACCTGACATGCAGACGAGCTGCTCTTGCTGCTTAAACACAGTTATTGTGAGAAGTGGTCTCCATGAATAAATCAGCAGCACAGTGATCCTGCTGGCTCAGCTCACAGCACCAGTCTGACACCCAGTGACAGAGCTCAGACTTCGACTGGGAGCGGGGATAGACTGGGGTTAACAGACAAGTGAGAAGGTGCTCCTGTGAGGGGGGGAAAGTTGACATAGACAAAGATGGGGATCCCTAATTCCCTCCTGCAAGATTTAAACTAGGGCTCTCAACTGAATAAAGATTTTACATCAAATTAATTGCATGATAGGCAGATTAATTAATTGCAATTAATCACATATTTGGAAAAAAATAAATCCCCTAAATGAAGTGAAGAAATAAATAGGCAAGAAGTGGCTTACTTCAAGCTTGAATTGCATCATATGGAACCAGTTTCATTCGTGGAGCAAAAACAGACAAAGCAACCCGAAATATTTCTAAATTATTAGATAGATAGTAATAAGGGTCAATTTTTCGAAATTGAGATTTATACATCATCTGAAAGCTGAATACATAAGCTTTCCATTGATGTATGGTTTGTAAAGATAGACAATATTTGGCCAGTATACAACTATTTGAAAATCTGGAATCTGAGGGTGCAAAAAAATCTAAATACTGAGAAAATCGCCTTTAAAGTTGTCCAAATTAAGTTCTTAGCAATGCATATTACTAATCAAAAATTAAGTTTCGATATATTTACAGTAGGAAATTTACAAAATATCTTCATGGAACATGATCTTTATTTAATATCCTAATGATTTGGGGCATAAAAGAAAAATTAATCATTTTGACCCATTCAGTGTATTTTTGGCTATTGCTACATATACCCGTGCTACTTACAGTAAGACTGGTTTTGTGGTCCAGGGTCACATAAGATTATTAGTTATATAAGATGTAACTAGTAGAAGTGGAAAAAAATTAAAACCAATAATTTGATTAAGGGTGTTTACACTTATTTTGTTGTACCTGCATGAATGGTCATGTGACATGCGTTTTCGGTTGTTTAGTGTGGACAGAGATTGTTTCTGAAGTGCAGTAAAAACACCAGTGTAGATGAGGATCGTTTTCCTTTTAAAACGCCGTTTTAAAACGAAAATGCACTAGTGTAAACAGGGCCTTACTGATCCTAAGTGAATAAAAAAATGTTGATCATAAATATAACACATTTAAACACATTCATAACACATTCTGTTTATTTTAAGAGCGCACTTATGTTGTCTGCCACTTTAAATACTTGAGAGCTTTAAACTCAGGTGGATTGCCTGTGAATGTTTTTATCATTCATCTGCTAGAAAAAAATAATTCTGAAAGTGATTCCAAATAAATGTTCCCCTGGCAAAATCGCATTCCTGGGGATAAATATAACGTTTTTGGGGTCACTTCAACATGCGGACATGAAAAATAACCCTCGGCAACAGTAGCCCAATTCCGCAGGAAAACCACAGACTTGGCAACACTGGTGTGGACTTCCCTATTTCTCACAGAATTAGAATGATTATTAAAACTTTATAGTTTTCGACCTTGATGTGAACAGGCTTTAAATCTGCGGTGCCGGTGTCAATGTCAGTTGCTGCCTATCTAGAGAGTTCAGCCATTTATCAGTTAGAATCATAGACAGTAAAAAAAAAGAAAAAAAAAGAATGCCTTTTGAGAAGTCCGTCAGCTCAGTAGGTTTTGGAATTGGGCTCAAGTGTTTATACAAAATAAGAATAAACTGTGAAAGTTATTTGGTTCAGGAAAGAGAATAAATGTCTTTAAGCAATTTATGCATATACAGTACAGTACATGCACATGTAATGATGTATACATACATATTTATATGTGCACTCTGTATCATTTACACAATGGAAACGCAGTACAGTCATCCATTACAAATACAGTGACATTCAACCGTAGCTCGCATCAACCAAGGCTTGTTTTTGACTTTATGCTCACACAGTAGCCCTTCATTGTCAGTTCTGTGACTGTGTAAATGCAACACTTGAGGTAACTTTTGGCCAGGCATCCTTCCAGAGACCTTAAAGGTAATATGCCCATGAGAAAATCCATTCATGTAGTAAAACTACTGCTCTTTGATCAACCACTCTTGGATAGAGACATGACAATGCTTTATCTCCACTGCATGCCAAGGAGGCAATGTATCCATGGCAACAGGGAACACGTCAGATGATAAATTGTCTGACACTATGGTGGTGAGTGCTCTACGACTAGAGCAAAGTTAAACCAAGGTTTGTTTTTCTCATGAGTCTTTGCATATGTCTTCTTTATTAAGGATATAGAAAAGTTTTCAAAGACACTGAAGTGGCTGTACATTTTGTTCTTATCTTAGTGTTAGTCCTTTTAGGCTTATAGACCTCATTATCCAGTATCGACTTGGACAGTGCAATTACAATTTTAAAATTTAAAAGAAAAGAAAAGAAATAACAACATAAACAGTACTGGTACAAAATATGCTACAAAAGAAAAAAAATTAGCTTTGCCATCACAGGAATACATTACATTTTAAAATATATTAAAACAGAATTTTTTTTATTGTAATATAATATAATATAATATAATAAATCAATTTTTAAATTAAGTCAAGTTTTAAAACTACAGTAATATATAGTTGAGTTGAAAATTCAATGCAGCATTTTCTTTTTTTTGGATTTATGACGCACTAAACAAACCACTTGTGATCCCAGAGATGGATCTTAATATGATAAACAGTCAAGCTCATGTGAACTTGACTGCAAAGAGTCAGATTCATAAGGTTTGCTTAAGCTGTCCTCCTATCCAATTCATAATTCAGGACACTTCTGGATGAGGGGCTTAAATAAGGTTATTCTTGGAGAAATGGAAGACTCAGACATGACTAAAGGCTGCACCTCCCCTGATGTCAGATGAAGGATTAGTAAGGGCCATGGCCCTCAATGTATATTGACATGGGAGTCCAACTTGTCGGGCATATTGACAAGTGCATGCAGGATTAAAGCAGTCTGCGTGTTTGACCACATTAGATGACTAACCTTGATATTCTATATGTTTTAAAGAGACCATAACATTGATTTGCAGATGAGATTCAAAGCATAAGAGGCATCCTTTGTAGTCTTTGTAAAACTGGACAAAGGAGTGAGAAAAACAGCGGACATGAGAGGACAAGAAAGTGAGCGATTGAAAAGGAAGAAGTCCTTAAAAGTAGCATTGTATGACTTGATCTTGTTTTCATGTTATGCCTCCTATACTATGTCCTCTGCTAAACTATAGTTTATGAAGGCATTGGGGCTGTTCATCACTGTCAAAGATGAACACATTAAGAAATTCAGCAAGGATCACAGGTTCATTTCCATACATTTACAGACACTGACCTGAGCTAAGCTGACACTGACAGCGTGTGCAGAGCATCTTTCCTCAGACCTGCACACACACACTCTTCATATAGACTGCAAAAGAGCAGAGGATGTCATCAGAGTCATTAACAGGGAAAAGGACAGACAAATTGTGTATATATGAATGATATCAATGCAAATAAATAACATGTTTGTTTACTCAAAACAGGTAATTGTGAGATCAAATGTGAGTGAGTGAGTGAGTGAGTGAATGAGCAAGCGAGTGAACGAACAAGCAAATGAATGAATGAGTGAGTGAGTGAGTGAGTGAGTGAGCGAGCGAGCGAACAAACAAGCAAATGAAAGAGTGAGTGAGTGAGTGAGTGAATCAATCAATGAGTGAGTGAGTGAGTGAATGAATGAATGAGTGAACTAATGAATGAATGAATGAACAAACGAATGAATGAATGAATGGAGTGAGTGAGTGAGTGAGTCAATCAATCAATCAGTGAGTGAGTGAGTGAGTGAATCAATCTATCAGTGAGTGAGTGAGTGAGTGAATCAATCAATCAATCAATCAATCAGTGAGTGAATCAATCAATCAATGAGTGAGTGAGTGAGTGAGTGAGTGAGTGAGTGAATGAATGAATGAATGAATGAATGAATGAATGAATGAACGAACGAACGAACGAACGAACGAACGAATGGAATGGAGTGAGTGAGTGAGTGAGTGAGTCAATCAATCAAGTGAGTGAGTGAGTGAGTGAGTGAGTGAGTGAGTGAGTGATGAATGGAGGGATGGATGGATGGATGGATGGATGGATGGATTGATTTATTGGTTGACAATTGTAAAATAGATAGATCTATTAGGCAATTTTTAGAATTTGGTAAATTTTGGATCAATACAGAAATCAATATTAACTACTGTCTGTAATAATTACACTGCACTGCAAAAGATTTAAACAATTCAATTGAATCTAAACATTCCAGTTAAAAATATCAAAAGATTTTTTTTCATCAATGCTTTAAGTTGTGTAGCACTTTATTTGACCAAAAATGCCATGTTTTATTATAAAGGAATTGTTGTATTTACATTTTAAAAGACTGATAGATTGAAGTTTTATTAAATAATTTGATTATCAATGGTTTTGATGATAAATTAGTATTAACTCACAAAATCCAGATAAAAATTAAACAGAGTTTGGAAAAAATGGAATTGGTAAAAAAACACAAAAAAAAACATTATTGTTAAAATGTAAATAGATTATTAAATTGGTAAAGTTTTATGAATTAAAATCTTTAGACAAGCTTTTTGATTAATTTAACCATTAAAACATTAAACAAATATTGAAATGGAAAACAGAATTTGGGAAAAACAAGTTTCACAGGGCCCTTGATGTAAAGTCACTCTGTGAGATATAAAGTCAGAGTCATGAACTGATATGCCTCACAGAGCCTTAGATGTCACTAAATTGAGCTAGACTTCAGTTACAGCAATCAGATTGGCCGTTGACTTTAGCTGTACTGTAGAGCCCTAAAAGAGTAAACACTCCTCTCAACAAGACACCACAAAATTAATCACAATCTCTGGACACCATAAACACATATAAAACACTCTGCTAAAGACAGGGATTACATCTATGGTGATGATGTTCATAAATACAGCAATCTCACTTCAATAAATGCTGACATAATTTATGTGCATTAATCCAGTTTACCCCAAGAGATTCTAATGGCATATCAATAAATCATCACATCTAGCTGCTCTTAATATCACCTCAAGAAAGCCTTCACTCTTGGACCTATTCAACATTCATCCACATTTGTCGTTTAGAAAGTAATGTGCTCTGTTTTCCTCTTTTCAGTTTCATTGTTTTTTATTCCCCCTAAGGAGAAGCAGTTGGTTTGTCTTCACATGCGTTAAAGAAAATAAACCGTCTGCAAGAGAGCCTCCATTGAAATACATATTGCTTATACACATCCACTGAATTCACCATAAAACTGAAAATGTGTGCACTCTTCCTTTTGTGGAGCTGAATGCAAGGTTTCACAGCAAGGATGCACAGAAATGAAGTTCACTCAAAAGCCAAAGAAAACAGACTTGAAAAAAGAACAAGTCAAAAACCAATATAAGGCTAGTTACTGAAGCAATTAACACTGAGAGGACTCTGATTGCATGACACATAGAATAATCAGGTCACAGTTCAGCCAGCGAGTGAGATAATATACAGAAATGGAGATGATCTTTCAAGTGGCAAGTATAACATGCTCAACCTGTTTTATAGGAGACCAACATGGAAAATATGATGACATCTGTTTGACAATCCTGAAAACAGTCTAAGCCGTCAAAATGAGCATTACAGAAAATGCATATTGAAGTGCACTTGTTCAAGTTTTCTTTTTTTATATATATATTTTTATAGTGTTTACAGAGTTAAATGTGCATTTAAATGGAAAATGTATATTATAAATACCAGGCAATGAGATCACATTTATCAGCAGAAGCTATATTTGCACTAAAAGAAAACATTAATTTAATGTGTCTATTTTTACTAAATTCTCACTAAGCTAGTTTGTCTTGCCAAGGTCAGACACTTGTATAAAAACAGAAAAATATGGTTGTGACCGGGCAAACATATTTTTTAAAAGTTGTTTACGAACATTTACAAGTATAATTGTACGTCTTACTAAATGCAGTATGATATACATTTGTGGTGTTACCAGAGACAGGTCCGCTCAACAAATAAATGGAGTGTAAACTCCTCCCGTGAACAATGCATTGCCAGAAAGACACCAGGGAGCATGAAACCTACCACAAATCACAGCAATTTCTTAAGAAAACACAAACATAGAGACTCAAACTTGACCCTCTGACTTGTGCCCACCCTCAGATCCATCAACAGACTTCTTACGGGTGACTACAGTAAACCTTAACAGCTGGAAACAAAGGGGAAAGGTTGTAACAAAGCCTTCATTTCATGTGGCAGGTGGGCGGAGGGTCGACAAGTAAATTACTTTAATTTATTCCCCTTTTAATTTGCTGCAACTTCAAGCCGGTTTAATTAGAGCTCCAGGGTCTGATCATGTGATCTCACTATCCACAACACTTGCTGCTGACTCCGAGCTCCCACAGAGATCCCGAGCTCTAATTCATGCCTTCCGTCAGTTCCAACTTTGCTCTCTGATCTCATACAGAGGAGTCATATTCTTCCAGTGTGTGCACCTCAGACATGTCAAGCACAACGCACAGATGCTGAGAGGATGTGTGTTTGCGGGGAAAGATTGAACATGTGTAACAACATGTGTTAGATTGCTGCTGAGGGGGTGAGAGGGGAAGGTAAAAGCTACCAACACAAGGTAGAGCACTTAGAAACAGTAGGAAATTCACTGCCGGAAGAAAGTCGTCCCTGAAAAAACTAAACAAAAGAAAAGTAAAACAAAACACAAAAACAAAAGAAAGTAAAGCAAAACAAAACAAAAAAGCAAAGCAAATAAAAAATAACAAAAAAGGAAAACAAAAACAATGGAAAACAAAACAAAAAAGCAAAACAAAAGAAGAGCAAAATGAAACAAAACACAAAACAACATTAAGTAAAGCAAAAAAACAAAGAAAAACAAAAACAATGCAAAACAAAACAGAACAGAACAAAAATATTTACATAAATTCAGCTTTGAACATTATTATATTATTTGACACAATGTTTTACACACTCACTGCTCATGGTGTGACTGTCACAGTTGTTGTTCCAACCTCTTACATTTACTGAAAAACTGATTGCCCAAGTTACTGGTCTGTTTCTCTCAAACTGAGACTGTATGTTGGCATGTTGACTCATGGCTCTCACTGGGCTGTGGAGGGCTGTCAGGGCTGCTGCTAACGCTTCAACAGAGGCAGCACAGTGGAGAATAAACCAAGGATATGTGGCTCAGGGTTATGTAAATATATTTTGGATTTAGCCCTGACTTTAACCCAAGATTTTCAATGTACTTGGTCAACATAATAAATCATGCCGTTTATAACTGGTAAATTAAGCTCTTCAAATAAATGGTAAAAAAATAAAACTCAACGTGATGGCATCCAATATACTGCAATCATACATAAAGGTTTTAGAATAAATCAATATCAATTAACATCAATACATTTTACATAGGACTGCCGCAATCTTAAAATTATAAATAATTATCTGTAAATAAAATGTCTTAAAACTAAAACCAGTGGTTTTTGTAATGTACAGCATGAAAAAAATGGATATTCATTTTGAGATTTGCTAAGGATTACATTCAACAGTATTATTAAGTGTTGTACGGATCAACTTTAAGTCAAGTCACCTCATCTTTATTTATATAGCGCATATTGTTTCACAGTATTAAACAGGGAAGTAACAGAATCAATAATGCAAAATTCAAATACGAGGAAAACCCAAATTCTGCTGTAAAGACAACAGTGTTATTATTCGTCTCTAGTCAGTTCCGTGTTGACTCATTGCTGTTCAATAACTGTGTAAAATTCATCAAATGTGAAACAAGTTCAATTCAGAGATATTAAGCAGCTTGACTGAAGACAGTAGTGTTAGCGCGAGTCAGTTCAATTTGGATTCAAATCAGTTCAGTAAATGTCAATGTTGCAAAATTGGATTCAGCTAAGCAGCTCTAAATAAGACAATATGTGTCCTTATTTAGCTCAATTCAGTTCAAGAGTTGTTTAAAAGAAAGTAGTAGATGACGGCAAAGGTAAATGTAAAATGGAAATGTAAAGGACATGAGCATTCAATTAAATATCCAATATTGGCTAACAATGTGCATCCCTACATATTTTATTGGTCACTATAGCTATTATTGCATTGGGAGTCAAGGTAGAGCAAACAGCTAGAAAATGTCAGCAAGAATAATACTGACACTGTCAAATGAGTCATTTAATTTTTGCTTACACTGTTCTTTTTAGAAACACTTACAAAAAAAAATGCAAAACAAAAAAATAGAAAACCTAATAAATCCTACAGACCTTAATGAAATCTACAATAAGCCTGCTCTGAAAAACATGTATTTGCATCTCAATGACTGAGAGTGATTCAAAGCGGCTGTGAACTCTACAGCAGGATCTCTTTTGTGTCACACACATACAGACGAGCTGATTCACTGTTACTGATCACACATTTTGATCACTCGACTCTAGTCAGATATCATTCAGGTGGTCATCCAGATTTCAGGGAGGCTCTGAATGCTGACCAACAATATCATCCTGTAATATAATAGCCTATAAGTGACAACAACTGCAGCAGGAAGGCTCTGAGCGTGAAATAAATTACATCTTTAACCTCAGTTTGATTTAATCTTGCACTATAGATCTTTTGAGATGCATTACAGAATTTTACACATTCAATCTCTGGTGAAAGCAAGCAGATATTACACTAGTGAGAGATGAGGAGAAAACACAATGAGGGAGATAAATGACTAAAACAGTCTAAAAATCTACAATCTCCCTCCTACGGTAGCTTAACCTCAACTTTTATCCAGCACCAGCCTTTTTAACCATATTGTACTGATTCAGATATTGATTTACAGTGGTGTCTTGATAAATTGCATGTTAGGAACAGAAGATTTCTATCCACAGTTTTGTACTCTGTATGTGTAAGTTTTAGAGGTCAGCAAGACTCTGGGGTGAATTTGGAAAGCAGGCAGGCAGCAAACAGAATTTCATTTGAAGGAGTTTGTGTGAATTGATCACAGCAGCAATAAATCGTCAGATGATGACCAAATAATGGAACAGAGCACTGTAACAAGCAAATATACATATGCATCAGACAAAATATGCATGACAAACTGTCATCAGAAGCTTAGAACACGATATAGGACTCATTAACATTTCTGATATTTAGAACAAACATCCTCACTTCTTAACCAAAAAATGATTTCTCCATGTTGTATAGAGTAAAACAATTTAGGGCAAATAAATTAGATGATGAGCAAAACAAAGTGCTGATTTCAAATTTGTTTTTTTATTTTTATCACCCAAATATGGAAACGCAAAGCATTGTTTTGTTCAATGTGTGAGACTCATGTCCTATAAGTGAGCATGGGAAGTCATGCACAAACTTTCTTCCATTTTAACAACTCGAGTCTGCTCACATTATCATTGTTTAGAATGAAACCGTGGCAGAAGAAGACAGCTGAGCGAGTATGCTGAGAGTCAGCAGAATTTGACGAGAATCTACAAAGGCAAATCACAGCAAGCTGCTAAAGCAGCCAGCAATGTTTCTGACTAGAGACAAATTAAGTAAATTCAGTGCAAATTTAATATGGCTCATCATTTTCATGTTTTGAGCATAATGTAAACTTACTCATGCCAGAGAGACCAAAGTCAAACTCCACACACGTATTTAAAGAGCCAAGACACAGATAAAGAGAATAATTAGCTTTGGCAGAGACAGGAACTTCCTTTTAGCAAGTCAAATTACACAGTCTCCCCCAACCGTTTATTTGTTGTGAAAATCCAATTCCCCGCTAATTTTGGGCCTACTTGACTTTCATGAGCACATTCTTATAAATGATTAAAAAAGTGTCTGAATTTGATACACAGGATTCTAGATGAAAGACAAAATAACAGTCTCAGCGGGACAAATGACTAAGCCTAAACAAACCAATTCATAACAACATGTGTGCATGCATGAATGAATCTTAGAAGAGGTAGACCGAAAATCCAGTCAGCTAATATTTTTACATTATTATTCTTTTTTTAATATATAAAACTACTCACCAGTTCTTTAATATTCGGTGTACTGATATATTCAAATTTGGTTTATTTCTGAAGAAAAGCCCCCCAAAATTAAACTACAATTTATTTAGTAGAAAACAACAATGTTCAGAATTAAATATTTATACTGTTTGCATAATTACGCTTTACGCAACGTCATGTATTCTCGAGTGAGAAACACACAGGATTTGAAGCTTAACATTGGACACATTTTTATTTTTGAAGCATCGAGATACTACTAACGTTTTTATTAATATTATATTTTATTATGTTTATAATGAGCTGAATTTTATTAATATTTTATTTAGTCATTTTTATTTTAATATTTAGCCATTTTTTTGTGTATTTTGGTCATTTTTTATAGTTTTTGTTTATATATATACTGTATATATATATATATATATATATATAT